>NW_019154092.1:13002327-13142685 GCF_002288905.1 Enhydra lutris kenyoni
ATACATGTCTATGTCCCTGAAATATGTCAATTATGGTTTTATTAGGTAATAGTAATATAATAACAGATGAATAATCCTGTTTCAATTTGATGTCAGAATGCATGGTTTTTCTCCAGTGTCTTCTTTGTAATTTGGCTGATATTAAATGTTTGAAAAGGAAGTACCTTCCTTCTGGACCCTCAGTAACAGCAAAGCAACAGACCCACTGCCCCACACAACAGCTTGCCCCCTGCAGTTGTGCTTGTGCACAATTTAGGCAGTCATATGCTGCAGCCTTGCTGGTATCTCATCAAGAGGTTGAGTGACAAAGACAAACTTTGTCATTGATAGTGTAGCGGTGCCTAGTTTGAGCTCTGGGGTCTGACTTCCCAGATTAACTCTGAGCAAATTGTTTAACCTCCCTCTGCCTTGTTTTCCCTCCTCTGGGAAATGCAGATAAGAAGTACCTACGTCAACGTGGATGGAACTAGAGGGTATCATGCTTAGCGAAATAAGTCAATCAGAGAAAGACAACTATCATAGGATCTCCCTGATATGAGGAAGTGGAGGTGCAACATGGGGGGTTAAGGGGGTAGGAGAAGAATAAATGAAACAAGATGGGATTGGGAGGGAGACAAACCATAAGTGACTCTTAATCTCACAAAACAAACTGAGGGTTGCTGGGGAGAGGGGGGTTGGGAGAAGGGGGGTGGGGTTATGGACATTAGGGAGGGTATGTGCTATGAAGTGTGTAAACCTGGCAATTCACAGACCTGTACCCCTGGGGATAAAAAATATATGTTTATAAAAAATAAAAAAATTAAAAAAAAGTTAAAAAAAAAAAAGAAGTACCTACATCATAGGGCTGCCATGACAATTGGGTGGGAAAATACATATAAAACGCCAAGGATAGGGCCTGGCATGCAGACATATTTTACCTAATACTTGCTGAAATATACTAACAGCTATACACTTTACAAAACTACCTCTTTGGGCACCCAGATGGCTCAGTCGGTTAAGTGTCTGGCTCTTGATTTCGGCTCAGGTAATGATCCCTAGGTGTGAGATGGAGCCCTACATCAGGCTCCACACTCAGGGGAGAGTCTGCTTAAGATGCTCTCCATCTGCCCCTCTCCCAACCTTGCTCACGTGCTCTCTCTTAAAATTTTTTTTTCCTAATTAAAAATAAAATAAAATACCTCTTTAATAAATAAGTCAGTATTTTTTTTTATAATTTTCAATGTGTCTAAGTCAGCAAAGAATTTATAAAAGACTAGTTAACAAAAGACATTCTATATGTCATCACCTGGCCAATTATATGATAAAATTACCATCATTTTATACATTATATATTGGTTTGCTGTGTCCCCACACAAGAATGTACTTGCCATGAAGGCATGGAATTTTTGAGTTGTGTACCTGTCATTTGGTAGATACTCAGTAAATATTTGTTGGGAAAAACAGGAATCCGTAAATGTTAGCTCCCTTGTAGATAACTGGGAGGTGACAGTCTACCTTGGCTCACTGCTATTTGGAGGCTAAAAACACTATACACATTTTACATAAAGGCCTAGGTGGTAGGAAGAAAAGCATAGGCATATCTATGGTCTTCAGCTGAGCAGCATTTATAGGCCAACATCTTTGACGTGTACAAAGTCAGAGTTATAAACAAGCCCTCAGGGTCACCTATGCATACGTAAGGACAGGCATTCCCAGGGAGCACTCTGCTTGGCAGCTTATTAAACGCTTAGGCTGGGGGTGTCTTCCTCTATCAAAAAAAGGCAGTACAGGGCACCTGGGTAGCTTAGTCGGTTAAGCGTCTGCCTCTGGCTCAGGTCATCCTGAGCTAATCCTAGTCCCTGGAATCAAGTTCCATGTTCTCCCTCTCCTCCTGGCTCATGCTCTCTTTCTCAATACCATTCTCTCTCTCTCTCTCTCAAATAAATAAAGTTTAAAAAAAAAAAAAAAGGTGATGTGACCAAGTATGGCGGTATTATCTTTTGGGTTTTTTTTCCCCATTTTTTTCTTTTAACAGCTAAACTTTTTTTCAAAGGAAAGTCCAAAAGCTGTGGATTGGAGGGTGGTCCTTGCTGGGCTGCCCCCCAGCATTCTGAAGTTTCTTGGAGCTACTGATGGGGCAGGAAGAACATGTGCTTTAAGTCTTACAGACCCTTCAAATCCTAGCTTACCTGCTACACATTGTGCTCCTTGGGCAAGTTATTCAACTTCTGTGGACCCTAGTTTCCTTATCTGTGCAAAGAGGAGAGAGCATGCCACACTTGCAAGGGTTCCAAAGAGTGTATATTGAGTTCCTGACCCATAATAGGCAAACCTTGTATTTCACTGGATTCAAAAATACCACTGAGCTAATGCCAGAGCCTAGCAAGAGCCCTAGAGGCCACTGCAGAAAGAGAAAACGTCCTTCCTTCGTGACATCAGCTTATTGGCAGCCAAGTTCCAACCAAAAAGCCTCCCTGTCTTCAGAGATGTGCCAAGAATTTGACCCGGAGTCGTCTTTGGTTCTACAAATCATTGCCACTGCTGCTTGAGAGACTCTAGTTGCTGAGAAGCCTTGAAGAGGGATGAATGGGCCTCAGGACAGATACAACCTGTGAGCTGTTGATGAGACAGCAAAGCAGGCTTCCTTCATCAAGCTCCATTTGGCACCACTCAGCTCCTTACCCAGGAGCACAGTGCCTATGCTGAAGAGGCATTATTCCTGGGATAAAGATAGTCATATTATTTCTTCAAATTACCACATTTACTCCATGAAAATACCGCGTTTCCCAGGCAGGAGACTTCCCATCCGTGTATTTATTTGGCTACCATTCATCAAGTGTGTACACTCTCGATCAGGGACCTTCCCAAGAGATGGTAAGATGAAAATGAGAGAGGTGGTCTCCTGGGACAGATAGGCATGTGACACAATACATTACAGCAAGCCCTTCCAGTGCCTGGTGGGGTTAAGAATAATGTGCCGCGAGAACCGTAAGATGGTCGTTAACTCTGCCAACTGGGTTCCATAAAGGTTTCTCCCCAAAAGTGACAGCGGAGCTGGGGTGTGAAGGAAAACTATGAGTTTAAACCTAATGCAGGGAAGGAAGAGGTGCATTCTGGGAAGAATCATAAGCATGATAAATAGACAGTCCAGTTCAGTAGTTCTCAAAATGTGGTTGTTCCATCAGCATCACAATTGCCAGGGCATCTGTCAGAAATACAGATTACTGGGAATCACCCCAGAAACTCTGAAGATGGTATCCACGAGTCTGGGTCTTGGCAAGCCCTCCAGCTATTCTTAGGCTCACTCAGCTTGAAGAACCATTGTTACGGTCAAGTGATGGTATCAAGTAAAAGAAGAACTACATTAACAAAGTATTTATCTTTACATGATACAGAGCTATCTGGGTAGATATAGATTTTCCACCCCTACTCCAACTTTTCCACAAAGGATGAGTTAATAAGATTATATAGCTCATGAAAGGACGTAAAGGTTATAGCCAAGGGAAACATAATGGAAGTAGAATAAGACTATTATCATTTTGTCATACATTTCCCAATAAATGTCCTAATACTCAAAGCAGGTGTGGAAACACGTTTGTCTTCCAAGGGTCACAGTCCCTGCAAGATTAAATGGCAGCTGTTAAACACACAGCTTTGTGAATGTGGAGACTAGAGAGGCATCCCCACCACAGCCCCTCATTCAGAAGCTTCATATCAAATGGAAGAAACTCAGACAACGGCCTGAATATTGAGGCCATGCTCGCTATTCTCAGACAATCCAACTCACATCTGGATAGTATCATCAAAGACAAAAGAGAGCGGAGGCAGAAGAGCCAGAGGGGAGATGAAATAGTCAGATTTAACAACAACAACAACAAAAATTAAAAACCAGAGTAAGCATTATAGATCACCCTGAGAACCTCATCTTGGAAGGAGGGGCTTCGCTGGACTGCCTGAACCACCTAGGCTGAGATGTCTTCACACTCCTTACGTCTAGCAACTTCTACATGTGTTTTTTTCCAAAAGCTTTTTCCTTGGTGCATTATAGGTGCAACACGTCTCACGCCATCTAGGGCTTGATTAGCATGTGACTTGTATTATTTTCTGACTGTTCACGCTTACGTCGTTTATCTCCTCAACTAGGTCAGAAATTAGAAGAAGGTCTCTCACTTCCATGCTTCCTTTAGCACAGGGAAGATTTTAAGAGGAGGCTGTCTTTGTACCTCTTCTGGAAGGAGGAATGAGAATTGGCTCCATGAGCAGAGATGAGTGTTTAAGAGAACACAAGACACAAGGACACTGGAAAGCGAGGCATGTGGGGAAGTGTGTGTGGAGCCCAGGGCTGCTGGCGTAAGGGGTGGGGCGGATAGAAGACAAGGCCGTCCGGTAGTAAAAGTGTAGATCATGAAAATCTCCCACTCTGGGTCATATGCAAAGGTTTAGATTATATTATAAAATTGTAGGAAGTATGGAAAGAACTTAAAGTGAAAAATGGCCTGATCAGTTAACAAATCATACTGTTAGGATTATGGGAGATGCTGCTGGGGCGGGGTGGGGGTGGGGTGCAGGCTGTGCATGCACATGCGCTAGAGGGGGTGGGAACAAAGTCATTACGGCTTAGTGTTACCAGCAGAGTAGGTTCAAATTTTACTAGCTATATTATCTCAGAAGACTTGTTTAATCTTCAATAGCCTGTCTTCTTATTCAGAGAATAATCTCTCTCACATATTGTTTGATGATGAACTAAGTTAACGCATTTAAAGTCCTCAACATGTGCCTGGTATATAGGAGCTCAAAAATGTTTCTAATGATTGTGGTTACCAGAGGCAGAAGGACCACTCCTTTTTTATTCACTTAGCATTTGTTGGCTACTGTCTTTGTTTTTCCAACCAAGTCCAGATGAGACAAGAGAAAGGGAGTCAAGGGCTTGGAAGAGCAGCAACAGAGGCAGGAGCCCCGCCATGTTCTTCCCATTCAGCTTTGAGATTGGAGCAGAGTTGGGACACTGAGAACTTGGCATGGCACGTCCCATCCCCAGTGACATTCACAGCCCCTGTGTGGAAGAACAGAACAATGGTGGTGTCACACCTTGGTTTTATGTTGTTCAGAATAGATGAGGCAGAAAGAAGAATCGTAGTGCAAGGAGCAGAAAGTGCTTACAAAAGGACATTTGACGTGATATGTCTCTCAGGCCAGCAAGGGAAGGAAGTGAGACCCTGGGTGCTGACAGAAATAGAGAAATGGAAGTCATTGAGGAACTGGAGAACAGAAGAAACTATCCTGAGAGCCATCAGAGAGCCAAAGGGGAGAGAAGGGAAGGAGGAAACGTGAGACATAGGAAGTGGGGTTGGGAATAATAAGAATCCTTAATTCTTTTTATAGTGCCCAGGGCACTTCATGTAAACCACAGTTATTCAATAAATAGACGTTGAATTAAATTCATATGCCTACATGTGATTTGACTCCGCGCCCAGTACATTGAAAGAATATAGTCTGCGGTCTTACAGGCTAACACCCTTACCTGTCAAAACTAAGAGATTTTCATCCAGGCACAGTGATTGTCGTCATGTTTTCTTCTCTGTCACAGCAACAGTGTTTCAGGAAGCTCTGTGGAGAAGGATTTGTTTGTTTAAAGTTTAAGATCGGGTGTAGAAATCCAGAGGGGAAGGAATAACCGGTTCTGAAATGAACAAATAATGATAATAAATGAAAAGGAGTTTCATTGCTATATATGTGAAGAGTAAGAATAAGGTCCTTTAAAAACTATGTGAACAGGGAAGCAGCAGGAGTGGTGTTTGAGAAATTTCTAATCTCATGCCCATCAACAGCAGCCATCATGGGGGCTGGCGGGGGCGGGGAGGGGCAGAGAATGGAGACCCACCTGCAGAAAACACTCCAGACACACAGCATTGACAATGGTTAGCTGCAGAGGCTGCCCATCTCAGCCTCTGGGTGCTGACCACCTCTCTCTTGTGCAGGCAGGAGCTGATGATAGCACTGAAAGAACGAAGGCAAGATCTGAATGAGTTTCCATAGGCTGTTGAAGCCAATACGTACTTACAGTGGTAAAAGCCATTTAAAGATGCCTTAGCAGTTCTGAATGGGCCACTTCTGAGACTCACATCTGGGGCCTGTGGGACATAGGACACTTCGGTGGTGCTTCTCTTATGCTTGCCGTTGGCCCAGCTGGGCAGGAGGGTCTCTTTCCTTGCATAAGGATGCTTTTGGGGGCCTGCCATGGTTCTACCACAGACCGCTGGGCCCTGGCCATTCTGGGCAGGGAGCTGGCCCAGGCTAGATGTGGAAGGTTGCTGGGCAGCTTCTCTGTTTCTTCCCCTGGGGCTACATGGATCTGCTTCTCTCTGCCTGTTTACTCCTCTCCCCTCCCCTTCCATGTTTTCTGCAGCGCCCTTGTCTCTGCGGCCCCACCATTTCAAATAGAACTTGACTTTCCCTTCTGAGGTGCCAACACTGGCCTTTCCTCTCCTCCACTTTGCAGATAAGCTCATGAAGGTTCAGTGACTCTAGGAACGTTTCCATTTAAATTTCCAGGAGCCAGCATCTGATTTAGTCAGCTAGGCTGTGCATGGATGGCCCTGAGTTGGGTCTTCAAACCCGGTGCAATGAGCTCAGAGGAGAGAGCAATCTCCTTCAACGTTCCTGGCCAGGACAGCAGCTGCAGAAGCTGCGGGCAGAGGAAAAAACTTCCCCAAAGCAGGTGTTAGCTGAAAAGGCTCCCACAGAAAGGACCACTACAGGTCCTTTTGGCACCTCGGTGCTCAGTAGATTTGTACAGCAAACCTGGGAAGAAAAGCAAGCAGCATATGAAAGAAGGAAATTTATGAGGGGGGGGAAAACCCTTTGATTCAGGTAAAAAAATATACATATAGTCTGGCTCTGAAGCAAGTTGTCTAGAATGTGCCAGAACATGTTCACGGGACTATTTAGCTGGTTATGAGAGATGTAGACAAAAATAACCCCATTTTCATCAGGGGCGATTTCCACTGCTTCTTTTCAAGTTGTGCTGTGCTGCTTTGATTGTCACCGGCTTTGCATTTTCCCTTTCTCCACCATGGCTGTCTTTATAGCCCATGGAAGAGTTTTATTCTGTCATCATTCCTGTTTCTCCTACATTGATCAGCGGCTTGCATATCTTTCCCAGCATTGTTTTGTTTTTGGTTTTGTTTTGTTTTGTTTTGAATAGACACTGATGGTATTTGCTCTTTTCTGTGAAAATTCGGCAGACATGTGTTTTTGCCCATAAGATCAGGTCTCTCCCTGCCACCGTGCCTCCCCAAGAACTATTGGCCATGGCAGGTCAAGGCAAGCACTTTCTCTCCCAGGGGAATCCATCTGTAGGCATAGCTGAGGTGACCAGACCCTCTCCTAGAAATCCCAATGAGAACAGTTCCACAGAGAGCACATCTCCAAGGTCACATAGAGTCAGAACTGTCACCTTCCAAAAATCACCAGTCCAAAATAACGCTGTGAGGTTTTTATAATATACTGCCTCAATTATCTCCACAATGAAAATCCCCTCCTAAGTTCTATGAGATTTTACTCCACCGGCAATAAGTATATACCAATATTAATGAGGACTTATTGTTTCTCAAGAAATATCACTGTCCACCTTTTTATGCTTAAAAGTCAAAATGAAACCCCTTTTTGCAAGCTTTATCTGAAGACAAAGGCAGTTGGAATTGTGCTACCTACTGGGACCAAACTGGAGGAGGTATGGGTTGTTGCTTTTGTGTTTTGTGTTTTGTGTTGTTGGTTTTTTTTTTTTTTGTACAATATCATATCTTTTGAAAGGAAATGCTTGAAAGGGACTTATTTGTAGAAGCAGACTGACTGAAGGAGTTATTCACAAATAAAATCCAACTGCAGATTATTAGGATAGCAATTAATGTTAATGAAAGGGCAGAATACATTTTGGGTATGTAATACGGCTTAGCAGTGTATTCTGAATAATATAACTGGTGTGTTTCAGACTGTGTTTGTTTAAAGGTGCTCTAACGGTATTTGTATGACTTCAAAATAGAATACATGAAAATCGTTGAGTAGGGAAGTCTGAAAAACTGAAAGAGAATGGCATTCAGCCATCTTTTGTAGCTACAGATTCGGAAGGTTAGAAAATGTCTGAAAAGTAGACCCTTAACTTTGGGCAACGTTAACTCACACCCTGACTTCCTCTAGGTTTTCTGTTTACTTTTATCCTAAAATGGCATAGCTTTGTTTTTCAGTAGTGTATTAGTGAGAATCATTCCTCTACTTTATATTTAAAATCACAAGCCCATTAAACATTCATAAAGTTCTTCCTTCTTGATCCCCATAGAATTGGGTTTTATTACTAAGAGAGTAAAAAATTGCTGATAGAAAACCTGCATCCATTTGTTTATTTAAATTCAGTTATTTAACATATAATGCATCATTAGTTTCAGAAGTAGAGGTCAGTGATTCACCAGTCTTATATAACACCCTGTGCTCATTGCATCACGTGCCCTTCTTAATGTCCATCACCCAGTTACCCCATCCCTCCACCCACCTCCCCCCAGCAATCCTGTTTATTTCCTATGATTAAGAGTCTTTTACAGTTTGTCTCCCTCTCTGATTTTGTCTTGTTTTATTTTTTCCTCTCTTTCCCTATGATCCTCTGTTTTGTTTCTTGAATTCCACCTATGAGTGAGATCATATGATAATTGGCTTTCTCTTATTGACTTATTTCGCTTCACATAATACCCTCTAGCCTCATCCATGCTGTTGCATATGGCAAGATTTAAGGGGCTTCTTTGATGACTGAGTTGTAGTCCCTTGTATATATACACCGCATTTTCTTTATCCATTCATTTGCGAATGGACATCTGGGCTCTTTCCCTAGTTTGGCTATTGTGGACATTGCTGCTATAAACATTGGGGAACCCGCATCCATATTCCATAGAGTTTTGTTCTGTGCAGCAAAAGTGCCCTATGTATTTAGACAATAGTGGAAACACACGTGTGTGAGCAGAGAGGCCTGCAAAGGGAGGCACTGCCCCACTGGGCCACATTCTCACCTTCCTTGGAGGTACTCTTTCCTCCTTTTCAGTGTCCTCCTGAACAGCCCAAGCAAGAAATGATTGCTTCTTTTAGATTCCCTTGCCTCTCTCCTCCCCTAGATCCAGTCTGTAGCTATAGCTGGGGAAATCTTGAGTACATGGATGGCCATGACACTGTGTCTTTTAAATCGCTCTCATGGAGTACCACCACCTGCAAAGCCAAGTCCTGGGTACTAGGATAGCTTACAAAAGTTCCTGGGGATTTGGCCTTGACTGACCATCTTGCTTAAGCATCTCGCTTAAGGTTCAGAGGCAAGCATCAGAAAACAATAACAGTGGCATAGGCAAAAATAAAGGTCTCTTTCCTCTGGCTTAAGCAGGATGCAGAGCTGGGCTGCCATGGTCCTCCACTTTGGCCAGCTTCTTCATCTTGTGCCGCTCCAACAAGGAGTAAAGAAGGGTATGCCTTGCACTTTAGAGACATTTCCCAGAAACTGCACATGCCATTTCCAATCATATTCCATTAGCCAGAATTAGTCACCTGTGCACATCTAGGGAGACTGGGAAACATAGTCATTATTCTGAAACTACTTTATACTCTTTAACAAAGGAATCCTTTCTCTCTCTATTTCATTGAATGTTACAATCTGACATAGACGGGTTGCATGGAGGAAAGCCAAAAAGGCCACTTGACCCTGAAAAGACTTGTGGAGATTTCTTCATCCCAATGTGTCCCCAAACCAGAACACAGTGCTCCCTGTTCTCCTGGACAAGGTCCCTCGCATTGTCTTTCTAAAGCAAGTCATGATGGTCTGGTTGTCAGTCTTCACTGAATGAGAGAGTAGAAGCCCTTCACTTGGTTCTTCTATCTGCATGTAAAGAAAAATCAAGAACAGTAGCTCTAAATAAAGCCATGCAGAGAAATCAAAGTGAAATAAGGACTTGCCAGCTTTGCAAGACTATTTTCCCCTTGTCAGCATCTTCTAATATATGGTTGGGTTGTTTTTCCCTTGGGTCTAATAAATTACCTACCTTGAGAATTTCCTTTACAGTGCTGGATCGTTCTTGCTTTAGTCATCATTGGTACAGCAATGCTTCTGCTCCAGGTGTGGGAACTCTAAAAACCAGGCACGTATCAGGTACCTGAGTGGCCCAGTCAGTTAATCCTCCAACTCTTCGTCTCTGCTCAGGTCATGATATTGGGGTTGTGGGATCAAGCCACACACTGGGTTCTATGCTCAGCATAGAGTCTGCTTAAGATTCTCTCTCCCTCTCCCTTTGCCCCTTCCCCCCACTCCTGCACTCTTTCCCTCTCTCAAAAATAAATAGTCTTTTTTTTTTTTTTTAACAGATGTTTTGGGGGGAAAAAAAAAACAGATGCATTTCACACCTCAGAGCTCATCTCATGGTGGCCAATATAGTCAAGAAATTTTCCAAGCCAAAAATCAGAACGTATGGTCTGACAGTAAAATCGAACTTAAGAGGACAACAAAACACAATTTTGAAGTCATAGTGAAGAAAAATATCAGAGATAATCGCTGTAGTCATAGAAACCCTTATGAAGGCCTGTTGACCCACACTTCCCACCCTTGTTCAAAAAAGGAAGGCATGAAAGGCAATTTCCCTTTCCATTTTGAGAAATCTTTTATGGCCACTTAAAATCTAATTCAGGGGCTAACAGCTTCCTTTCCCAAGAATACAGAAGATAATAGGAATTGTTATTCCTCTTTTTTCTTGACTAGGTCATGTCTCTCTGAGCACATTATAAGCCTTTGGCCATTACAAATTTGCTATATGCATTTGGTTGGCCAAGGTATTGAGTTGTTTATTTGGCCTGGACCAGAAAGACAGATTGAGCATTTAGAAATGTATACGATTGTTTATTGCCATTTTTTCATGACCTTATTTGCCCACATCCTAAAGAAAAGGGAATAAGATCTCAGTATCCTTTTACAAATATTAAGAAAAAGGAAAACTAACTTATTTATCCTTGCTGCAATGTATTACCCTCTAAGAAAATATAAGTGCTTGACTCTGTGCTGAAAATCATCCACTTATATTTTAGTAAAACTTACGCTGTGTCTGCTACAAAAATTATGTTGGTGACATCATTTAACTAATTCACCACAAATGGCTTTGTAAAAGCTCTTCATTTGCTCTGCTAGTCCTCAGGTAACATTGTTTTATGTCAAATGCTGCTGTTGTAGTAAAGAAAACTAAATACTGAACAGTGACAGTTTTGTTCATTTTGGGGTAAATATGTATAATTCATGTTTTCAGCTCTTGCCAGTTTCACATTTTACTTTGTAGAAAGTAGCTACCTGAGACCCAGCTACTTCAGAAGGAAAATTTTGAAGTATCATTTCATTATTTCACAGAGATTCTTTTTTTTTAATAAAGATTTTTATTTATTTATTTGACAGAGAGAAATCACAAGTAGGCAGAGAGGCAGGCAGAGAAAGAGGAGGAAGCAGGCTCCCTGCTGAGCAGAAAGCCCGATGCGAGGCTTGAACCCAGGACCTAGGATCATGACTTGAGCCGAAGGCAGCGGTTTAACCCACTGAGCCACCCAGGTGCCCCTCACAGAGATTCTAATATGTGTAATCCTAAGACTTTTTCTGTGACTATAACCCTATTGGGTTGTTATTTTTTGTGGGTTTTTTTTTTTTTTTTTACTTTTAAGTCCATATTTAAAAGCCAAAAATGTCTTCAATGGGACCTGTTTTATATAGAGAGACTCCCTCATGCAATGGATTTTTCCATCTAAATTAGTTTGTGCCACAGTTTTGCCAAAAACATGTTTTTAACCCTCTTAAATCCTGCCTTCCCACAAACTAATCACAGGATCATAATGTCATGCAAAGTAGTCCAAAAGTATTTTTGCAAAAATCTCCTTCCTCATTAGTCTCTGTTCATTGGGGAAGTTTTGATTTACCTGACCCACAGATATCATGAGTCCTTCTTGCCTTTTTATCTCTTCAGGTGTCAGTTTCTTTCTGTCCTTCAGAACAGACTGTCTTCTGTCTAGACATCCTATAGTCGGTAGGGGAGGCAAGCTCCTCAGACTTTAAGTTCAAGACAGGTAGAGAACATCAAGAGGTGGGATATTCTCTGATGAGCCAGCCATGGAGGCTCAGAAGCCAAAGGTTCACAGAGGTAGAAGGAGCATCCATCTTGCCTGCCTTCTCCTGCACCCTGAAACCACTGGTCTCTGGAATGCCCATGAGATGGTCCCTTCCTTGCACATGCCCCTTCTCTTGTCACATAGTCATCTTTTCACTCAATACACTTCACTCGAATCACAGTCTGGACCACACTGGGAAATTTTGCATTGATGCATTAATTCATTGAATAAATATCTTACCCAGTTTGCACCATCAGCCAAGCATTTGCTGGGTACTGGATGGGTAAAACATAGTCCCTACCCTCAAGGAACTCATAATTTAGTAAACTAACCAATTTCAAAAGACTCCAGTGATTAAACCGCCTTGATCAGTTTTGCTGATCCATTAATGCAGACACTGAGAGACTAGGAGAAAAACAAGGAGTCATAAAATCTGGATAGGGATTTTCAACATTGTCAGGAACTCCCATATACAGTACAGCCCATGGAATAGAAAGACCTGACCTCTCAAAAGTATGCATTTTTCTTCATTAGGCCATGCATGTGTGTTTTATTGTGTTGTGGTTGTTTTTAAAGTAAACGATTTATCTCTCCCTCTCTGAATATCTGAAATGACATTAGTGATATTTTGGACAGTCATGTTGGCTTTTCAGGACAACTCTTATTATGACAATTTTTGTTACAGGAAGCTTTCAAAATAAATCAGACTGTTAACAGGATCTCAGTCAGTTCCCAAAGAAGTTAGAGTTGAAAGAAGATACTCTGCCCTGTGGAACAGCAGCCTCTGCTACTAAAGCACAGGGAAGACCTGTGCTTGGAATGAGCTGAGTTCCCACAGGTGGATCTGTTGGGGTCACTTCTCTCTGAGGCAGATCTGCTCTCAGGCCCAGGCCCTCTGTGTCCTCAGGAACATTTCCAGGGCCTTTCCTTTGGCCATCTTTCTATTACTTGTGAACATTTAACTAGAAACCTTTAAACCAGGAAGTGGAGATACCATGATATTCAAACTAGTTAATTCAAGCTTATCCTTCAATCACTCTCCATTTGTTAAGGAAGAAACTCTTGGGGCTCCTGGGTGGCTCAGTTGGTTAAGAGTCCAACTCTTGGTTTTGGCTCAGGTCATGATCTCAGGGTTGTGAGATGGAGCCCTGGGTCAGGCTCCACACTCAGCTTGGCATCTGCTTAAGATTCCCTCTCTCTTCCTCTGCCCCTTTCCCCCATTCTCACCTCCACACTTTGTCTCTCTCTCTCTCTCTCTCTCTCTCTCTCAAATAACTACATCTTTAAAAAAAAAAAAAAGTAGAAGAGGAAGAAGCAGCAGCTCTTGATCCCTTTAATGACAGAAAACAGGGGCAGATTTTCTCTACAGCTCTGATTTATTTGCCACTGTCACTATTTTCCATTCTAATTACTGTGGTGCTGGGGTGGTGGGGGGGGAGTTATTTGCGAGCTGTAATTGTTACTACAGAATTCTAATAGGAAGGCATGTGACAGAAGATAGAAAGATATATCCTGAAGTTATAAGGGGCCAGTCACTTCTCTCATTTTTTTCCACCCACATTTATTTTATTTACATTAATGGAGTACTTACTGTGTGTTTACCTAACTAGCCTGGAGCTAGGTAGAGAGATAAAAAGGTGACTAAGAGGTAAGCCCACCTGCAAGAGACAAATGAAACTAGCCAGGGAATGCCCGAGACAAACAATTCCATAGGAGCTGAGAGAGTGTGCAGCAGATGCCATGGAAACACAGAGGGGAACTTATTCTCTCTGCAAGCAGGGATCAGCAGAGACTTCCCAGAGAAACTGAGCCCTAAGGGTGTGCATGCTTTACTTTTAACAGACAATTAAGACTAAAACCAGAGAAGCAAGGGAAAGATCCATCCATTTACTGGAATCCTAGAGGGAGGGGGTTTGCTTTCAGGTAATGTTGAAACAATTTAGCATTTTATGGTGAGTGCTGTGAATTGTGTAAGACTGATGATTCACAGACCTGTACCCCTGAAACAAATAATACATTATATGTTAATTAAAAGGAAAAAAAAAAAGAATCACCTGGAAAAAAAAAAAACAATTTAGCATTTTTATAGTTTCTTTTTCCAGGTTCACTAGCTTTCACCCCTACCATCTCCGGGTATCTGACTGGAGTGGGCTTTCCCACCCTACAGAGGGGATAGAGCTTATCCAATAACGTATTAAAACTGCTTTCAAGGGCCCTGATGAGTTCTTCTGCCAGAAAGGGAACACAGTAGTAGACACTCAAAAGTGCAACATCTATTTACCAAGTGTTAACCGTCGTCCCTCTCTTATTCTTCGTTACCCCAGGTCTTTGCAGAAGACAGGTCTGGAACCTAACCACGGGGTGTCCATGACCCCCGAGGTTGCCGCCCATCAGAAATGAAAGGGTTATCGGGCAGCCGCAGCCACCACCACGGAGTCACCTGTGATTCGGCCTGTGACTCGCTGTCGCACCACTCCGACCGCAAGCCCTACCTGCTGAGCCCGGTGGAGCACCACCCCGCGGACCACCCCTACTACACTCAGCGGAACTCCTTTCAGGCGGAGTGCGTGGGCCCCTTCAGCGACCCGCTGGCCAGCAGCACCTTCCCGCGCAGGCACTACACGTCGCAGCAGGAGCTGAAAGACGAGTGTGCCCTGGTGCCGCGCACTCTGGCCACGAAGGCCAACCGCATCCCCGCCAACCTCCTGGACCAGTTTGAGAGGCAGCTGCCACTCAACCGGGATGGCTATCACACGCTGCAGTACAAGCGCACCGCTGTGGAGCACCGCAGTGACAGCCCCGGCCGCATCCGGCACCTGGTCCACTCGGTCCAGAAGCTCTTCACCAAGTCGCACTCCCTGGAGGGCCCGTCCAAGGGCAGCGTCAACGGGGGCAAAGCCAGCCCCGACGAGACGCAGACCGTGCGGTATGGCAAGCGCAGCAAGAGCAAGGAGCGCCGCGCGGACCCCAAGGCCCGGCCCAACACCTCCCCGGGCTGGTGGAGCTCCGATGACAACCTCGACGGCGACATGTGCATCTACCACGCGCCGTCGGGCGTGATGACCATGGGCAGGTGCCCTGACCGCTCGGCCTCGCAATACTTCATGGAGGCCTACAACACTATCAGCGAGCAGGCGGTTAAGGCCTCCCGGAGTAACAACGACGTCAAGTGCTCCACCTGCGCCAACCTGCCTGTCAACCTGGACACGCCGCTCCTGAAGAAGAGCGCATGGTCCTCCACTCTGACGGTCAGCCGTGCCAGGGAGGTTTACCAGAAAGCCTCGGTTAACATGGACCAGGCCATGGTGAAGTCAGAGTCTTGTCAACAAGAACGCTCCTGCCAGTACCTTCAGGTACCATTTATGTCAAGTGATGGATGCTTAGAAATCATACCTGCTCATTGTGTGGTGTTTTCTCCTGAGTCCTAGTCTTGGCTTTGCTGTGAATTGCCTGCATGAACCTGAGCAAATTATTTAGCATTTCTCTGGCCCACTGCTCCTATCAGGAAACAAACTGGCTGCCCAACTCCATCCAGTTATCTTGAGATACTAGATATAAAAGTGCTTTGAAAAGCACACCTACATAAAGCCAAGGAGTTATTAATGTTTAGTGTTCCTCTTTTGTCTGAGGGAACATGGGATAAGGAGGCAAGAAAAGGGGAGTCGACACAGAATTTTAAAATAAATCCATTTTTCCCCCACAAAAGTCAGCAATGATCTTTTGAATTTTGGAAGGAGTTTAATTAGATCTATCCAGAGAGTTTTTGTTTTTATTGTAAAATTCTGCCTTAAGCTATTTGTTTGGAAAACTTGATCTATATCCTTACCATTGCAATTGTTATCACCACCTCCAACACCAACCATACTCCCACCTGAACCCCCAACACCCAGGGCACAGGGAATTGGAATAATGCCCTGGGCCCTGAGGAGGTGGAGATCAAGCCAATTTGGGGACCTGACAAGCACAGCTGCAGAGACCCAGGACAACAGAGAAGAGAAGGAAAAGCAGGGGGGAAGCATCCATGCAATAAAATGCAATTAATGTCAGCGTGTAAATCCCACACACGTATAGATCCAAGGCAAGCTGCTCCTCCTCTTCCAGTCTCCTCATGTCTCTCCCTAATGCCCTTCCATTCACTGAACCTAGATTCCCCTAGATAAAAATGTCAGCAGCAGAGTCTTTTTCTTCTCCCTCTCCTCCCCCCCCCCCCCCCCCCCCCCCCGGGGCCAATTCCTCTATCTGGTAATTGTCATCTTCCCCAAGATATAACCATCCCTTAAAAAGACCTCATATTTTTCCTGTTCATGGTGTCTTTTTTTCCTCTCTTCTCTCCTGGTACACCCAAGTTTTGTTGTTGTTTTTTTTTTAATTTCTGTTGGACTATAAAGGCATGACATAATCATTTCACACTACCTTCCTAAGAAAAAGTGCAAGAAAAAAGTCTTCCACTGAGAAATTCAACTTTTTGCTCTCTGAATTGCTCCTGACAAACCTGGTTCCCTTGAAAATGCCTATACCTAGCCCTGAGAATATGCCAGGCTGGCAGTCACTGGGCAGGGGCAGTGTCAGAGTCCATCCCAGTGTTCAGAAGAGGCCACCAATATGTGGGTAGTTTTCACAAATAGCACACAATTCCATGGTCAGTTCTTCCCACTCAGAGTGGTATCGTCTTATTTACTATAAGGTTGCTAGAGGAGTTAAGCCATCAAGAATTTTTAATGGAATTTTTAGAGCTAAAGAGTACATTTATTCCAACCTCCTCATTTAGCATATAAAAAACTAACCTCGAAGAAAGGTAAAGGCTTAGCGGGTTATACTGTTGTACTGTTAGTATAGAGGGAGGAGAGAATCCAAATCACTTAATTTATAGAAATGACCATAACAAGGGTTACAGCTGAAGGCTTTAGAAATTCTTTAAGCATATCAATCTTGCCCACCACCTAGAATAAAGTATTTTAATTAGAATGTCTGTCCCAGGGGTGCCTGGGTGGCTCAGTGGGTTAAAGCCTCTGCCTTCGGCTCAGGTCATGATCCCAGAGTCCTGGGATCGAGCCCGCATCGGGCTCTCTGCTCAGCAGGGAGCCTGCTTTCCTTCCCCTCTCTCTGCCTGCCTCTCTGCCTACTTGTGATCTCTGTCTGTCAAAAAAAAAAAAAAAAAGAATGTCTGTCCTGAAGAAAGGGTGGGTAATGAGATAGGAGCCCTAGAACAGGATAGTTTAACTATGAAAGTTCTGTAATGGGTAGCAAAACAAACAAACAAACAAAAAAGGCAAAAAAAAAAAAACCCCACACAACAACAACAACAAAACCCACAACGAATTAAAAAAAAAAAAACTGGACTTTAATAAGTAGTGATAAGATTAGATGAGAAATATCAGATTAAAGATGAAAACTCTGCAAGGATCCAGAACCAGCCTTTGTTAATGGCAAAATTAGTATCTTTTAACCTTTTTTATGCTTGCATGATTGCCTATGTTCTTCCTACCTCAAATTCATTTTTCTTTCTTTTTTATGTCTTTTTGCAGTAAAAGGCTCAAGTAGTGGAGAAAAGTGGAAGGATAAGGAAAGAAAGCAGGAAACTGATATTGATTGAAAACCTACAATGTATCAGAAGCTGTAGCAAATGTTTTCACATTTGTTATTCCATTTAATTTTCAAGATAATCCTGACAGCTTGATACAATAATACTCTGATTTTACAAGAAAGGAAACTGAGATGAGAAATATCAAGTGATTTTATTTTTTTATTTTTTTAAAGATTTTATTTATTTATTTGAGAGAGAGAGGGACAGAGTGAGAGAGCATGAGAGGGGAGGTCAGAGGGAGAAGCAGACTCCCCATGGAACTGGGAGCCTGATGTAGGACTTGATCCCAGGACTCCGGGATCATGACCTGAGCTGAAGGCAGTCACTGAACCAACTGAGCCACCCAGGTGCCCTATCAAGTGATTTTAAAGCCACACGGCCAAAAAGTTGAAGAACTAAGAATTAGACTTACATCTATTTGAGACAAAATAGCTCTTTCCAGTACATCTCAGCACAGTCCTGGAATCAAGGGCATGAAAATATTGAACAAGAGGAAAAAAAATCTGTAGAGTAAACATATTATTATTAAAAGCGTTTCAGTAAAATGAGAAAGAAAGCTTGAAAATTGAAGTATGAGATTTAGTATCGTAGCATTATTACAGCTCATATTCAAAGGTTTGGGAATTCTATTTTTAAGTTATTTACCTTCTTTTAAGCCAGTTTTTTAATGAAATATTTGAGGCTTACACAGAAGTATAAAGAAAAATAATTATAAAACAAATACCCAGTTATATGTAACCCAACTGGAGAAATAACACATTAACTACAATAGATCGCATATATGCCTTCCCAATCCTATTTCTGTCCCTTCCTCCCCAGAGTAACAGCTAATCTGACTCACTACCCAAAGGATCTTTGTTTTTAATTCTGGAGTTATTGAAAGATTGAAAGGAATTAATATTTTTTATCCTACAATAACTGCAATAATTAACACTGCACCAAGCTAGTTAAACCCTTTAAATATAAACTGAGCTCAAAGGAACACCTTCCTTAATAAATATTGACATTTATTGAGAACCTATTCTGTGCAAGTCTTTCACACTGGGGGGAAATATTCTGTATTTCAGTGTGAGCAGGTAGTGTGTCTAGCAGATAAACCAAATGAGAACAGTGGGTTCTTCCCACCCAGTGTGCAGAGATTAAAGTGCTCCTTGTAGGAAGGGAAAGAAGGAGCTGGACATTCACAGGGGTGGGAGGAGAACAGGAAACTCCTGAAACTGGACATTCTCTCCAGCTCTCTTCTTTCTTTAGAAGAAAGAGTGACTCCACCATTCTGCCAAAGCTCCTCTCAGGAAGACAGGTGTAGCCAGCCCCTGCCAACTCCCATGGAATGATTTCATTTATAAGCTCATTCTTAGAAGCATATTTGGGGAAATGAAAAAAGAATTTTTTTTCCGGTTCTATTATCTTAATTACCAGTAGTGAAACTGGATTTACAAATGTGTTTGACCTCAGCCTCACAAAGTTTACTGGATAAAACATTGAACTTCAAAGGAAAAGTCTGTGTTCCAGCCCCTGTTTTCCACTAATGTGTTAACTGTCACTCATTAACCAGTGGCCATCATCTCAGCTCTCTGGGTCTCCTTCCTCTGCTATAAGATGAGGCATTTGGCCTAGAGAACCTGTGATCTGAGTTCACATTTTTAAACTCCTTATTTACATATGAGGTGTACTAATTAGAGCAATTTTCGAGAGTTGCAAGGCCTGGAAACTCTCATTTAATACATGTCTACCAAGAGTACATGTTTTTCCAATGTTTCTAATTTGCTCTGTAAAACTCTGTGAGGTATTTTACAATTGAAGAAACTGAGATTTAGTAAATTAGGTTAAGTAACTTGCCTAAGGACACACAGTCAGTAAGTGGCAACACGGAGGGTCAGAACAGAGCTGTCCACCTTCAAAGTCTGGATTTTTCTATCTACCATGTCCAATCCCAACCCCTTCCAAATATAAAGCAGAGGGAAGGAGTGGCATGTAGCAAATACCTGTTATGTGCCAGAAAACACACAGTATCTTTTTTAGTACCTGAAATAACTTTGTAACGTGTTATGTTTACTCCAGTTTTGCAGGTGACTAAACTAAGGCACAAAAGATTAAATCACTTCCCAAGGAAGGCATATAGTAAGTAAAAGAGCTAAGATTTGATCCTAGATCTGTCTGAGTCGAAAATGTGCTCCAGAAATGGAAATAAGTGCTTTTTACTTTCATTTTATTACCTGTTTTATTCTGTAGCAGATGTATGTGTTCCTTTGACCTCATCTCTGTGAATGTAGATAAGAATGCATGTACATGAAATGTGACCTTAGACAAGCCACGAAGGATCCATCTGTCCCTAGTTTGATTCAAGACTGCACAAAGGTTAAATTAATATTCACCAATAATAGAATCTCACTACTAGCAAAGTTCTGATTCTCTCTTTGGAGAATTGCCACTTGGAATTAATTTAACTTAAGCCATTGCCATTTCTGTTATAAAGAAAAGGAGAAGTCTGTAGGTATTTGGCCTCTGTCTGACATTGACTTAGAAATAAAATACTGTAGCTTGAAATTATGGCAAGATCCAGTTAATACATCAATTGTGATCTGTGCTCACTCACAAGCTGTTTGTAGTTAATAATGATTAAAAAAAAAAAAGACTCCCTTTTCCCCCCAATATTGTTATTTTTAAATGTCAAGAATCAGATGTCTGCTGTTTAGAATCTTGTACCACTGCCAGTGACTGTAACAGGGTTTGGAGCAGGGACATGGATTTGAAGACTTTAAAACTGTTTAATTCTCAGTTGAGATGTGGTTGGCTTTTATACATTTGGAATAGAGCATTTATGGCACATCTCCGGGTAAGTGCTAATAGTCAAGTAAATAAAATAGGAATGGGCTCGAAGGAATAAAAGGAGTTTTTGTTGTTGTTTTGGTTTGCTTTAAAAAAGCAGGATTTTTGGTTCTGTATATGCCTCTTTATGGGAACGTTATGTGTTGAGTGACTAGCATATAAAGCCATTCAGAGGAGCAAGATTTTAGATTTCCAACTGTTAACCTGAAAAAAAAAAATCCCTTCAATCATGTATTTTGCATTCATCCAGCAGCAGAAACAGGAAAAGGGAAACAAAACGCTCTCTCCGGTAGAAGTAGAGACACACACAGGGAGAGAGAGAGAGGGAGAGAGAGAGAGAGAGAGAGAGAGCAAGACAGAGACGGAGAAAGAAAGCCACTCTCAGAGATGAAATTTTAGGAGAGCGAAATGATCGACCTTTTTAAGGCTGAGTGGGTTTCTTCAGTTTGTGTGCAAGTTTCAAGAAATGGAAGGACTGACCAGGTTTGGGTACAACTCTTTTATTACTTTGTATTTGGTGATAGTGTGTTGTTGGTTTGAGTGGGGTTTTCTTTGGGGGGGGAGGGATAGTTTTTGTTATTTTATGTCTTCTCTAAATAATAGCTAGTGAGACTGAAAGATCTAATAAACTAATGTATGTGCAGATGGTGAGTAAACAGGTTGAGACACTGGAAATACTGTATACCTACAAATCAGTGTCTCCACAGAGGCTTCCTAAAATCTTTAATTGACACATTTGATCTAAGGTGCTAGGTGCTATTAGAGGATATTGTGTGGCTAGTGATTGAAATGTGATCAGTTGTTTTCCATGACAAGTATCCTGAAAGCTTCCTCAATGCTCACCGTTTCTTTGCAAATTAAAATTTCTGGACAGCTGGGTTTTTTTTTTTTTTCTTTTTGCTTCCTTTTCCTTCCTTCCTTCCTTCCTTCCTTCTTTCCTCCTTCCTTCCCTTCTTCTTTCCTTTCTCCTTCCTTTCTGGGTTGGTTTGGGTTTTTTTTTTTTTTTTTTTTTTTTTTGTCTGTTGCTTAAATTAGACTCCACAAAAGATCACTGAAGAATCATTCATAACAAGCATGAACCCAGGATTTTTTTTTCCAGTGCAAGTACTATTTTTCAAAATTTTGTTCAAGATTATTTCAGTCTTTGCCTAGTGGGAGTTTCTCCTTCCCTGGCCGAGGTTTTCTTTCCTCTTGTTTTAGAACAATTTAAATTATATTAAATCAATTAAAACTACTTTATGTGAAATGTGTGACAGTGCTGAGCAATTCTGCGAGTGACTTTGGTTACTTGGTTACTGCAATGCTTGCTTGCTGCCTTTAAAAAAAAACCATCAGCCACATTAATTAATAATTTTCTTTATTTTTAATTTAAATTGTTTTGATAATCCATTAAGGAGTGTCAAGATTCTTGAATGTATTTCCTTCATGGCTTGCACAATCTTCTATTTTTTTCACTGATCTTAGTAAATATATCCTCTTTGTTGATAGAAAAATGAGGTTACTACCGTCTGATCCTAACTTTGAAGGTAGAATCAAGTGCACAGCTAGCAGAATCCTGGTAATTCTCTCTCTGATTCTAATTCTCACTATTGCCCAAATAGTAGTGGAGATGTAGGGGAAACCATTGGCAAAAGATTGTCAGAAAGCTGGGGTCCAGAAAGAGTCAGTGGTAGCCAAAGGAAGCTTGAAAAAGAAATAGGAAATCCTTCTTGAAATCTGTTGAAGAAACTTTATGATTCTTGGTCTGCAATTTCATTATTCTAAAGTACTTGGCTAGCCACAATCAAAGGTTCCATAACCTGTGTTTTCTGATCAGACAGAGTCCAATCTACTAATGGAAGGTATAGCACTGGTTAGCACAGAAGAGAAAAAAAAACAGCCTTGGATCTCCTTCGTGGCCAGTGGCCTTTATTTCCTCTTTCTCTATCCTCCTTAGAAGACAGGTTGCTTGGTTGCAAATTAAAGGCAAAAGCTCCAGGTAATCCTTCGCATTCTCTGGAGAAATAGTCACTCATAATCTCTTGTCCACTTGGGATCATAGCTTTACCCAACTTTACATGAACAGTGATTTGGGACACAGTGTGTGTCCAGTGAATGCTAGGACACACTGGTCTTTTGTTTGAGACGTTATAGGGACTGCTAAAATATACGTGCAGTATTACCAAGTTGGCTTTGATTTGGTGATTAGGTTTTCACCATTTTGTTTTAGGTTCAAAGGCAACAACCTTTCTTATTAGGTTAGTGTGCTCCCTGGTATGCTGTTGAATCACGGGGAAGTTCCATCCTTTCAGGTCTAAACAGTTGAAACCAGAACTTTACATGGTTCAAACCGTAATACTCCTCGGTCAGATTTTTTACCTGTCATTTGCCAGCTTGGTAGAGAAAAATGAAAATTGGCCTTTTCAGGTAAAACCAGGTTACTAATGATATCCACAAAGAATTATGTGACCTCACTGATTTGTATTACTCATTTGAAACTTTGAACACATAACTTTTCCCATTGGATAAAAATAACATGTGTGTATAACTTCCCATCCAGGGCTCATTTATCTGATTCTCATGATCATCTTGTCTATCCCCTATCATTCGGTTCTGTCTTTAGTAACTGACATCTGGAACACTGTTATGGCATGGGGAAATTTTTTTTTACTTAATTTTTATAAATGCATATTTAAATGTTTTTATAAGTTCTTAGACAGAAACCACAGTGGGGGTGGAGGGGTGTCCCTTAATTTTTTTTCAGTGAATGATTTATTCTCCTTCAACCCAGCCCCCTTTCTAGCTAAAAGGTAAATATAAAAAGAATGAATTCATTGTTGTTATACAATTAGCAAAGGTAAAGGAGGGAATAGAGTGTAAGGAGAAGCATGTCTTCTCACTCCTGTTGCTTTTGACCAGTTTTTTATTTCTGTTATTTTTGAACTCTTTTCTCTCTTGGAGAACATTTGTATGACCAAGGAAATTCTGATTCTTTGGTCTTTTAAGTATAAGACTATATAAAACTATCTTTAAAAATGGTTGTTTTTTTATTTGCTCAAGTTAAGCAATATACCCGACTCTGTTTCCATTTCCAAGATAAAGAAACTTCTAATTACATTTGCAAAATGAGTTGTCTAGACAAGTAGATTTTTCTCTTTCATGCACATTTAGTCACTATTCTCTATCAGTTGAAGTTTCTACTCACTGTTCTCACAGAAATAGGAAATTTCCTACAAATTCAGTCTTGTGATATCACAGAATTGTCTGTGAAGCAGAATCATGTGGAGTCCAGAGTTACCACACACAGTATGCATGTGTACAGGTCCGTCTCTACACATTACATCTACATAGACATCCCTGCACCCATACTTCAAAATTTGCATTTATATGTACACTTTCTTTGATCTCTGATTCATGACATAAGATCTATTTTAAACACACAATTTCACAATGTCCATGAAGAAGAATGACTATAAAGTGGGGAATCACATTTTTTGAAGATCTCATTAGAAAACTCATTGCTTTGCCTTTACACTGATTTTATTGAACTTCATCTCAAACCATTAGTATAAACCATTTAGGGGTGCCCATGCCCTACTTCCCTGGTGTGAGGAGAAATCCCTTTCATACAAAGAGACATCCAACAAAAATAAAGGAAATGAATTCTGCTCCACTTGCTTTTTTTTTTCCCCCCTCCACTGTTTCATATAGACTTGCAAAATTGTCTAATGCCTCCCTGGTTTTCCTTTCCAGATGCCTAAAATCTGTGTAAAGAATCAAGCAGGTTTTGTTTTTTTGTTTTCCGAAAAACGATAGTGTTAGCATTTTAGAACCTCCTCATTGGAAGGCCATCTGCTATACCTTCTCACTTACAAATTTCTCCTTGCAAGGTGGATATAGCAACTTCGTACCTACCAAATTCTCATCTAATAATCATCTTATGGAAGAATTCTTTGAGATTATTTAGTCCAACCCCCTCTTTCTAAAAATGACAAAAATAAACCCTAGGGAGACACCTTGGCTGATACCAGATCAGTCATCTTGTCGGTAGCAGGCTGAAACCAGCATACTCACTGTCCCTGTTCTTTTTACCATTATGTCTCAAACATCTGTGCAAACCTTTAAGGGTCTTTTCAAAGACTAGCTTACCCATCCTCACCACATCCTTTTAAGGCAGTGGGGTCAAGGCACAAGGAGGCAAAGGGAGGAAAAAACTGATCTCAAAGTTAGATTTGAAGCATGTTTGTGGCTTAAAAGATTCACAAGAGATGAAAACAGTTATTAATTAAATGATTACCTGCAATTTGTAATTCTGTGGTTATTAATGGCAGGGTAGTAAATTTTTAACATCTGAAAAATAGAAATAGGTATATTTCTCCTGTTATCCCTGTCAGTCCCTCCTGCATCTCAGTGGTCTCATTATGAGTAAAACATGTACCAAAGGGGGACACATGGAGCAGAAATACCGCATGTTTGGATATGTCATCCTTAAGCACTATACTCAGAGCCCTAGGACTGGACTCTGAGGACCATGTACTTTCTCTGGATCTTACACTATCTTGGTAGCCACCTCCCCACACCTCTCATCTTACTTTTCTGGGATAAAAATTGCTAACATAGCTGTGACATGAATCTTTTTTTTTTTTTTAATTCATTTTTATGTGTAGCCACCTGCTCTGGAATATTGAGGACAATGATTCCTTAACTTTGTGTGCACAAGAATCACCTTGAAACTGGCTAAAAAATGAGTAATTCTAGATATTAATCCAAAAGATTCTGAATCTGTAGTTCTGGGGTGATTGCAACCCAGAAACCAATCTAAGAGCCACACTGTAACCCACGTCTAGGGAACTGTCAGATTACATTTATCAACTTATTTACTGAAGGGGGCAGTAGAGTCTAACAGATGAAAACAAGGGCTTCAGGCACTCCATTAACTCTACTATCACTGCTGACTTCTAACATGATTTGGGCCTCCCTTCATTTAGTAATTCCATGTCTGTACCTGTAAAATGGGCCTGATGATATATGACTCTTTTGTTTGTTTGTGTCTTGGAAAAATATTAATTTCTAATTCAGGAAATAAATGAAAAAACAGTGTGAAATGTTTGAGGTTTACAAATCTTCAGACATCAAAATGCTTCACTGCTTCTTCATGTGTTCCATGTACTCTAACATATATTTTGTTTGACCAACTTTCATTAAACCAGGGTTACATTGAGCATATCCGATCCCCTTATAAAGGAAAGCCCTCTCCCGGCGTTGGACGCCAGTTGGTCTTCATCCCTGTGTAGGTTTAAGGCTCCTTCACACATGTCCCAACTAAACACCTGAGGGTTTCATCCTCAGATGAAGAGATCACAAAGGGTAGATCTTTTGTTAGCTCATCACCAGTGGGTCAGGTTTTCCCATGGCTTATATTTCTTTGTCCACGGAACACAATTCTTCTGGCCTCTTGATGTTTTAGTTTGTTCACGGAAGACCTGCTTTTGCTTTCACAACTTAAGTTGGCCAAGACTGCCTTATTCCAGGCACGTTTGGTAAATCAACAGGACAAGTGTAATCAACTGCTCCGGAACTTGTCTACAAGGCAACTCTATCCATTTGCCTCCCGTAATGACTCATCCAGGTTTTCTGAGGAGTATTTCCTGCAGGATGACTTTGGTGGGTGGGAGGTCTTCTGCCACTTGTTAGCAGAGGACAACAAGCCCTTGTCCATCTCTCTTTTTCGCTCGGGCCCAAAGTCCCAGATGAATCACCTCCATCCCCAAGCCAGCTACACATAGGCTACCTGGCAGCGCTGGTCTGACTGGGGTCCCTCCAGCAATAAATAGGACAGAGAGAGGTGTGCCTTTCGAGTCCCTTTACAAACCCCAACTACTTTTAACCTTTGGAGAATTCATGTCTTTTTTTTCCCTTTACCTCTCCTTAACTAGTATAAGTTTAGCTGGCTTTTCGGTAACTCAGGGGGTGTCAGTGAAAGTAACTGTCATTTGTTTGCAAATGAAACCTGAGCTTTCTGAAAATGATTCCCATGTAAAATCTTTCCCCCATAACACTCCTCCAGCCTTCTAGTTGATTTTAGATAGTTTCCTGTTCTCCCACCTCTTGGAAGTATTCCATGGCACGCTGAGCAGACACTTTTCGTCAAAAAGGCCTATAAATAGCTTATTTTTCCTGCTTGCTGCCTTCACTCTAAGGCTTTCACAAAGGAGGTGAAACAAATCCACCAAAAACAAGAACCCTCTGTGAGGGGTGTGTGGTGAGGCTGATGAAAAATCAGATCCATAGGCCGAAAATTGTCGTGTAGGTCGCTGTGCCATATTTGGCTTATGCAATCACTGCACAGAAAAGGAAACATTTTATTTCATGCCAGATGATCTCATGAACTGAACAATCAATCAAAAATGTCTCCTGTGAGTTTTCATGCTTCTTTAAAGATACATATTTTGACTTTTCATGCTGCCAACTGTTACTTATTAGATTCCATTGGTAAATCTACGTAACCAATTCCTGCGGCCGTTCAGTGGTAGCAAATTGGAAACCACACCCTTGTTTCTCCTCCAAACTGACCTTGCTTGCCTTCTTTTTGTCCTCTACACCCACCCATCAGTAATACTGCCCCATCTCCCAGAGTGGTATTATAGAACTCCCTGGACACTGCATGTATTCTGGGCAAGGCCTTAGTAACACCCTTCACTGGTCTCACTGCAGTGACCCTCAGAAATCAGATATATGAGGTTAATCATACTGCTTCTTACTTCTACCTCCCCATCCCCTGCACCCTACTAAGCACCAGAGAATTGGGCTTAGCTGGGCTTTCTCCTGTTCCTTTCTTCCTCGTCTCTCTTCTTCCCTGTCTAGATAGCGAATTTATTAAATAATTGGGAATGGAAGACTAGCCCAGAACCATACTTACAAGGAGGAAACTGAGGCCTGGAAAAAGTAACTGGCATGCCCTTGGTTCCTCAGGTGTAGAGAGCAGTGCAGAAGCAGGCCCAGCAGGAAATCTTTCCCAGTTCCTCTGACCCCAGCTTAGCACGCCACAATCATGTAGCATGAGGCATTTATTTATCTTGGTATTCTGTAAGCTCAAGAAATTCCGCTGCCTGACTCACCCCTGCTTTTCCCATTCCAGCCACTGACTGGGTCTGATCTGGTTTTGGTTTAGTCTGTGGCTAGAGTTTCTAGAGAGTGCATCTCTTTGTGTCTTTCTTCTTCACGAACTCCCAGTGAGCATGCATAGTCAATAGAACCAGGTGTCAGAAAGAACTTCAAAGGCCAGTTAGCCCAATGCTTTTTACACCTTTGAAGCACAGAATTCCATATTCAGATGTAGCCAACTTTACGAAAAAATTTAAAACAGAAACAAGAGTAGGAGGATTCAAATCCAAATCCTGTCCCCCTCCATCCACTGCCCTGCTAAAACCTTGATCAAAGTCCAAAACATGTTAGGTAGCTATCCCAAGTTTGGTAAGTTTAATTAGCAGCAACGGCTCTCCCCGCTGCAGTCCTGGGGCCCCATCTATGAAAACAGCTGATCACGGGGCACCCAGAGTTCGGACTGAGTCACTATAAAATCACTTATTGGCTTTGGCAGGCAAATTCTTACATCACCTCATACCTTCTTGCTAGCCTGTGACCCCGAGAGAGGAGCTGACATTTGGAGAATGCCCAGGGCCCTCAATTCCTTTCCACAGTACCATGCTGAGCATCTTCTCATCTCCATTACGGCCAGATGCTCCTCCATGTGATAACGAATGATGGCAATGAGAAAAAGGCGGCAGAGGAAAGGAAAAAAAGGAACATAATGTATTGAGAAAGGCTTATGGGCCTATGCTTCATATATATTGTCCTTATTTCTGAGAGTTAGCAGGGTAACTGTTCATACACAAAATGGGTAACTAATTTGCTCGAGATTATACTGCCTGGATGTGACATAATGGAGATTTAAACCCTGCTCTGATTCCAAAATCTGTTCACTTTCCAGCATATCATGCTGCCTCTACTTTGGAAATATTCCCATTGTTCTTTTCCTGAAGGATTGTTTCTCGATGAGAATCTATTTTAATAAGAGTTTTAAAAATGATTAGCTATGGTGAGGGGCACCTGGGTGGCTCGGTTAAGTGTCTGCCTTGGGGGTCAGGTTGTGATCCCCGGGTCCTGGGATAGAGCCCTATGTCAGGCTCCAGGGAGCCTGCTTCTCCCTCTGCCACACACACACACACTCTCTCTCTCTCTCTCAAATAAATAAATAAAATCTTTAAAAAAAAAAAAAAAAAGATCAACTCTGGTGAAAAAACAGAACCTGCCTTTATGACTGGCTATAAATTTAAGTCTAGTTTGAAAAGTAGCCAAGTTAGAAAGCCAGGAACATGTGAGATTTGTTTACAAAGTCAGATATACAAATCATTAAATTGTAGTAGTACAATGTTATTTCATGTAACTGGACAATTAGACCTCAATCTATGAAACAACCATCTCTCAAGGTTGTTTTGATTATTCACTTGTTTCAATGGGAAACAACATTATTGACCCCTTGAGATTGCCAACCTGATTGTAGTTATGATGTTGTTAGTAACACTGTAAAGTTATATCCAAATAAATGTGGTATTAAATGCCCATTTGATATCCTTTGCTTGGTTTAATGTAGGGATGTTTGCTTCCAGGAGAAGTAATTTCACTCAAATGATGAGGAAATGAACTAGGAATCCCCAAACTCAATTCCTCTATAAGTCACTATGTCTTTATATTTTGTCCTTTTGGGAGACCAGAGTGTTATTTCTCAGGCATATTGTGAGTCAGAATTCTGCTCGGTGCACGAGTTCCATATATCCCAGGTTACTAACTAAATATTTAAGATGTTCAAACAGCTTTACTATTTGTTAAATTACTACTCTAGATCTTAAGAAAAAGATAAGTTTCCCTATAGGTCTACCATCAGAATGCTTCTTAATTACCTATAAATGTATAACTTAACTGAGTCACAGAACATACAGTACAGAGCACTCGTACAGAGTGCTCGTACAGAGCACCTTAGAGGTGGCTGTATATATCCAATAAATATACGCTGTTCAGTGGATGTTAGTTGAGTTTAAACTAAATTCTTATAATAGGTAACAATATGGAATGACCAGACTTCAGAAATGCATCACGATGGAGGACCTGGGTGGCTTGGTCAGTTAAACGTCTGCCTTCAGCTCAAGTCATGATCCCAGAGTCCTGGGATCGCGTCCAGCATCAAGCTTCCTGCTCAGCAGGGGAGCCTGCTTCTCCCTCTCCTTCTCCCAGTCCCCCTTGTGAAATCTCTATCTCTGTTAAACAAATAAAACCCTTTAAAAAGAAAAAAAGAAAGAAATGCATCAGGATGAAAGAACTGATCAATTGCAGTTAATTGATGAACTTGGAAGTCAATGTGGTCTGTGTTATCCCACTGCTCAACTCATTTGGGATTTTTCCTCATGTACATGTATCTCACTGCCTGTAATTCAGTGTTCTAGCAAGCCCTTACTTAATGCACTCCCCTCTTTGTTTAAACCCAAATGAAGTTCATTTGAAGTAATGGATACAATTTTAATATATCCTAAAGCCTCCACCTTCTCTTGGTTCAGTGTTTTAGAAAATACCCCCATGCATAAGAATGAAATGTTAAGAGTTCACTAAAATTAAAGCACGCCAATTTAATCTCATTTAATTAGATTAATGGATGAATAGAATAGAGCATTGTATTTCTTAGCTTCAACCAAGGATGAATCCACCAACTATCAAAATATGTAGTCCCTTTGCATTATCTAGATCACAAGTGTATAATAAAAATTTTTGTTAAATGGCTTAATAGCATTGCCATTCTTGACAAACCTCATTCTACCAAGATTTATTTAGTGACTGTGTGACCCAGACTGAAATCTGGGAAAGGTGACGAGATAAATGTGAGAAAGGAAAGACCAGTTTGGGAAAAGGAACACAACAGATAAGGTAGCCACCCACCCAGCTGGTGAAAATAAGGAAACGCAGGACAGGATTTGGTTTTCAGTTGACAAAAATGATATAGAATTTTTTTTCTAAAACACTCAAATTCCCCAAAGATGAAGGACATGGTTTAGCCTGGAGGCCAAACCCAAACAATTTAACTCTCTGGGCAGTATTTCTAAGGAGGAGCAATGATTTAAGGGAAGAAAGAACAGGGAAGGACTCCCCAGAGAGGCCTAGGAGGCATCAGATATTAACCAGGCTGAGCCCAACTACCAGGCCCCTGGCCCCAGAAGCAGTTGGGGCTTCCTAGGCTCTAGAGAAGAAATCTAGGCAAAGAGCAGAGCACTGGTGGTGAGGAAAGGCATTCTCCCCTTCATTCCACAGCTGGCACTCAGCTCAGCCACAGGCCAGCATAGTGGCATGACAGGATTCTGTGGATGGCCTACAGTGCCGTGCACCGAGAGAATGGAGACGCAGCTGGGGCTGATATTAGAGACCTAAAAGTTCACAGGCACAAGAGAAGCCCTGAGAGAGCATATCAAGGGATAGCCCCAGGGATAAATGAATGGGTTTATTATGCCAAAACAGAACTGTATCTCCAGATCATACATCTGAAGGTGCCATTGTTAGATTAGGAAGAGCTCTTCCTAACAAAGACATCAGATCCCAAGATAGGCGGAGAGCTTCTTAAACGTGTGTAATGAGAGCCTGGATGAACATGTCAGGGATAGAGCAAAGGAAATTTGGGCAGATGGCCCTTAGAGTTCCTTTTAAAGCAAACAGTCTAGTTCTGCACTGTCCAATATGGCAGCCACTAGCCACAAGTAGCTATTGAAATTTACATTAAGTTAAATAAGAACACAAACTTCAATGTCTCTGTCACAAAAGCCACATTGCTAGTGCTCAGCAGTCATGGGTGGCTGGTGTTTACCCTATGGGACAAACAGAAAACATTTCCATTGTTATAGAAAATTCTATTGGATAGCACTAATATTACGACTTCTACTAGATTTGGACTTTGCCAAGAGAAGGTAACATCCTGTTGGGATAGCTTCATGCTGAGAGGTGTCAGAACCAGCCAATCCTTTTACACACACACACACACACACACACACACACACACACACACACACACGGACCCAGAGAGGCTCAGGACAGCAAGGGCTGTCCTGCGTGAACACTGTCCTCCACTCACTCGCTATGTGGCATTAAGTAAGTCACTTCCACTCATCCTCTAGCCCCTCTTTTGCAAAATACTTACCTTGGGAGTTATTTTGAGGAGTAAATTCTATAAAGGAGCTAGTTTTCAATAAGTAAAAGCAACTTTTCACTAGAAACATGACGACAACTTAGGATTTGCCCAGATTTCAGCTCTTATGTATCCGTCAGTCACTGTGCACGGGACATTGTGCTGGGCACCTCACGCCATTTTCTTTGCTCTTCCCCTCTGCCTGGCGCTGTCCTGCCCGGGAACCTTACTCTGCCCCTACTCTGCATTTTGTACCTGACTTGCCATTAGCCTACCAGGCAGTACCGAGAATATTTCCACTCATGCTCTTGGAGCTTTGGGCTGAAACTCTGTCCTGGACAATGCAAAATGATTCTCCTACTCACATTTATTTGTAAATTATGATCTGTTGGCACCTCTAGGAGCTGCATCTGGGTGCAAATGGATCCAGAAGTTGGCAATGCATAGTAATGTGTGCCACACCCATTCGTAGGGCTGGTGCCATTCAGCTCCCCTCCCACCAACAAGTATGGTTGGCATCATAGTTACACCTGAGCCATTCCTGGCCGCCTCATATTCTTCTGCCTTTGATCAAAGAGCAAGAGCTTTCTAGAGAGGCCCATGGAGTCTTCACTATGGGTTATTAGGGCAGTGTTTAATTCAACCCTATTCACTGAGATGTGTGAATCTCACACCTTCCCATGGCACACTAAAAAATTAATGTACTGATCTCTGGGTGTCAGTGTGAGACTTATGCACACCATTCTGAAATATAAATAATAATTACCCATTTGGATACTACACAGTAGCTCATGGAATGATAACCATGATAAAGTAGGCTTCTGTTTTAAGGGAAATGGAATTACCAAAAACGAACTGTCTGGCCTCATTTGTTTATTTACCAAACTTGAGAAGCCCTATTTTCTCATACTGCTTTCTGAAAACAAGTGTTCTTTGGCCATCTTTGAGGCCTCAAAAGAAAGAAATTGTTTCAGCCCAGCAGGCCAGAAAAATGTCATTGGTGGCAGGCCAGTTGGAAAGCTTACTTTCTGGAAAAGGCCTTTCTAGAAGAGCTTCCTAAGGCAGAACTCCTTGATGCAGACCCTCAGAGGAAGAGAGGTCCCCGGCCTGGAGCATCTGTGGGGAGGTTGTTCATGGGGCCTAGGCTGTCCAGAAGCAGAACCAAGGAATAGCTTGACTGATGGCCAAATTAATCCTACCTTGAGAAGATCCCTTAGTGGGCAGGATGGAGGGGGGTATAAGGAGGACTCAGATGAAAAAAAGCAGGGCATACCTATCCCCCTACTTCAAGTGTTTTAGCTTGGGACTGTGGACATTTAGACTATTCAAGAGTGTACTCTATGGGGTCAGTGAACTCCAGAACTTCAAAAGCCAAGGAGAAAAGGTGTTTGTGTTTATCCTGCTAGGGAGAAAAGTCCACAGGTTTTTATCATGTCCCCAAAAGAGATTAAGATAAAAAGCTGTTAACAGGGGCAGCTGGTTGGTTCAGTCAAGTGTCTGCCTTCAATTTGGGTCATGATCCCAGAACTCTGGGATTGAGTCCTGCATTGGGCTCCCCGCTCAGCACGGAGTCTGCTTCTTCCTCTGCCTGCCACTCTCCTGCTTGTGCTGTCTCTCTCTCTCTCTCTCTCTCTCTCTCAAATAAATAAATAAAATCTTTTTTTTTTAAAGCCACTAACGAGTTTGTTTTAGTATCACTAAAATTAGGATTTTTTTTCCTTAAAAACCTAAAATAGATGATTTCGTTTTTTCCTTATAATAGTTCATTAGAAAAATCTTTTGGGTTATAATTTGGGTTAGACTGATTTCAGGAAATGTTGTTATTGTGGGTGCATATTACCTGAAATAAGTAAGTCCTCTTTTGGAACTTGGAGATCCTATTACAAAGTCAAGTTTATAATAGGATTTATTTGGAAAGAGCTTTTCCTGAGTGATCAAGTGACAAAAAATGATGATTTCCCTTCTCTAAGGGTTGAAGGTGAGAAGAGAGGGGAATTCAAAATTTTGTAAAATCAATTCCTACTCTCAAAGCCTAGTGGAACTAGGTTGTTAGATACATATAATGCAAAATGAAGTAAGAAGAAGCATAGATACTTGAACACAGAATATGGAGGCTTAATAGGAAGAAGGATTTCAAGCTGGGGTTTAGAAAGAAAGGATAGAAAAGAAAGGCTTCCCCATTTGAAATGCTCTATCTCTGAAGCTTTGGAGCCAGGCAGCTATGCTCAAACCCTGCGTTTACCGATCATGCAACTTTGAGTTACTTAACCTCTCCCGTCCTCTGGAATATGAAGATAATACCTATCACATAGGGAGTTTGAAAGGATTAAACAAGTTAATGTAGTGTAAAAGGTGTGGAACAACACTTGGAAAAGAAACATTATGTAATGCCTCAATAAATGGTATTATTTGTATTAAGCCTTGAAACATGGTGGTAGCAACGTGAACTGAAACAAGAAACCAGATTTAAAGGCACCGCAGAACTCTTACCATTAGAGATCACAACGACATTTAGTCAGGCTTTTGATGAAATCCTAAGTGTCTGTGTTAGTTTCCTATTGCTGCTCTAACACGTTGCTGCAAACCTAGTGGCTTAAAAAAAAAAAAAAACAAAAAAAAAAAAAACAAACGCGCTCACATCTTACCTCTTAGTCCTGGAGACCAGAAGTCTGAGATGGATCTCATTGAACTAAAATCAGAAGGTCACCAGGGTTGTGTTCCTTCTGGAGGTTCTAGGGGAGAATCCATTTGCCTGCCTTTTCCAGCTTGCCCACATTCTTTAGTCCTAGCTACCTCTGCGACCTTCAAAGCCAGCAGTGACATCACTGCGTCTGTGCTCAGGGCTCAGGGCTCCTTCTCTGATTCTCCTTGCTTCCCTCTTTCCTTTATGAAGATCCATATAATGATGTTGGGACCACCCAGTTAACCAAGGATAATCTCCCCATCTCAAGATCATTACCTTGATCACATCTGCAAAGCCCCTTGCGCTGTGGAAGGTCATGTCTTCACAAGTTCCGTGGATTAAGATGTGAGCATCTTCCGGGAGCCCCTTTTCTGCCTGCCACACAATCTACCACCTGATATATGATATACTTCTTAAACCTAACCATTTTGTAAACTTTGTGTGAAAAGTACATGAAATCACCCATCCAGGGCATAGCAGCTAAATAAGACCACTGTATGTATGCAGCGCTCCCTGAAGACTTCTTTTATGTGGAGATGGAATTTTCCATTTTTTGTATCTGTTAGATTCTTTTAAACTATTAGACTAAAATAATGTTAGTCTATTTTAAACTATTTAAACTATTTTTAACTGTTGGGTCTAGCTTCCCCTTTGCCTATGAATTCCATATTTGCTGCTCTCTTTTCATTTAAAATGTTTATTATTCACTTCACTTTACAGTAAAATGCCAATTCTTTATATACTTGAAATCCCCTTCCAATATCCGTAAATGTAAACAAGTACATCTTACACATTTATTATATATGTATATACATATATATATATAATCAATATGTTATATATACTGTAGCCTTTTTGGGTACATAATACAAATTTTTAATTCATACACTTGTGAACACTAACTCTAACTTAGGCACTCTGTGAAGGACCAGGAATACAAAGTTGGAAAGGTATGACTCTTGTCCTCAAGAAGCTCTTACTATAGTGGAAGGGGGAGGGATGCTGATATAAGAATTTTTAAAAAGGAGAAAACATTTTTAAAATATATAGAATTACCTAGACTTGGACATTGAATGACTGAGGTGTCAGGAAAGAAAGAGTAAAAGTGATTTCAATCTATGGTTTGAAAAACTGGAGACATGTCAACACATCCAGTTGAAAGAGATAATATGGGAGGAAAAATAAATTTGGATGGGGAAGATGATTTAGTTCTAGACATTTTGAATCTGATGTGCCTTTAGAATATTCAGCTGAAGATGTCCCATAGGCAAGCTTTTATTTATTCAAATATAACTTGGAAGCTTCTTACAATAATCCAGACAAGAGATGACTGTGATTCAGACTAGGAGAGAAGAAATAAAGACAGACGGAATTCAAGATAATCTTTCTACTTGACCTTAAAGGCGTCAGATGGGTCAAAACTCCTCAAGTGAGGAAGATAGAGTGGAGGCAGTTGAATCTATGATTCCCGAGTTCAGGATGATGTCAGCACTGGAGAAACGTTTACCGGGGTTATCATGTGGCAGATAGAGTCAAGATTGAGAGTGAATGATATCATACTGGGGTGTGTGTAAGTTAGAAGATGAGGCAGTACAGGCCAGTTTCCTGGGCTACACAGATGTTAAGGCACAGACAGGAAGCAAAGAGAAGCTGTAATGGAGAGCTAGATAGGAAGGAAAACAAAACAGCATGGAAGTGAACGAAGAAGAGGATTTCAAGAAAGAGAAAGTTCAGGAAGGTCAACTACCAAAGAGTGGTCAAGTTGGACAAGGAATAAAAAGTCTATTGATGAATCTGGCAATTAGGAAGTAACTACCAGATGTGCCAATAGTTTTCCTAAAGTGATAGAGTAAAAGTCATTCTATATTCATTTGTATGTATACATGTGCTTATCATTTTAATAAATACTTATTTATTTTAATGCCTATAATTTTAAAGAAAAGAGGCATAGCTATTGAAGTATGATGATATGCCAGGGTCAGAATATTCATTTCTCAATTATTTAACATTTGAATTTTTTTAATTTTTCACCACTATGAATAATGCCACAAATATCTCTTTTAATAAAACGTAGAAACCTTCTTTCTGGTATTTCCAAATGTTATGCACTATTCAATTTTTTTAAAAAGTACAAGTAAATCTTAGTATCTCAAAATAATTTAAATATTCTAATTTGGAATAATTATTCTGCAGAGACGTTTTTGCTCTGTCATATTCAGATGGAGATAATCACAAATGTCTGGGCTACTCTCTAACCTCAAGTGCACACTTCTAAAACCAGCATCTCCGTAGCAACTACATGCTGAAACCCTCTCAAGGTAGCAGTATAACATATAATAATCTGTGCACGAATCCATTTTCTTTCTCGTTACAGTTTAGCACCCATTTGTAATAGGTTTCTTCACTTTCAAATGACTAAAGTAATTTCCCACCTATTAGCTATTTTTGTTGACCTCACTTCACTAGAGATCCTCAATCTGAGTTTTATTTTAGCAATCACAATTCTCTCATCTAATTAACAAAAAAATTGGGCCATTGCCTCAGTGGCCTGCATTCAACCTTATTTTGACTGGCAATTTTCTAATAATACCTCACTGTCCTTCCCACCCCCATCTTTAGAATAGTAGTTTCTGTTTCATGGCATTTATCCTCTTTGCCCCCATTCGATCATTCTCTCTCTTTGCCTTTCCTCTTCTTTATCTAGTAACCTATCAAAACTTTTACTGTGGCAAATGCCTCAAGAAGTATCAAATTATTTATTCAGTAGAAATTCCTAGAATTAGATCAGCCCAGCCAATGGGTGTGCAAAATGTGAAGGATTTTTGCACATATTACCAACAGACCTCTAGTAAGACTGAATTTTTACCCAGTACGGTTTCCATTCTTGACACCTTTTTAGAAGACTTCTCTATTGTAATACAAATCCACCTCTCTTTAACCTGGATGTAAGTACCATGTGAAGTAAATCAATTACTCTTTCACAGGGCCATCTGTCCTATGCTTCATGATTTATTTTTCACTCCTAAGTCTTCATTGTTCCAACCTCCAAAGACCTACTTCCTTCAGCAATTCTTCAGCATTCCAGAACTAGACTTTAAGCGCTTCCAGCATCCCAAATGACAAATCGTATCTCATTCCAAGAAAAGCAACGTCCCTCTTAACTTGTGATATAATTGTGTGAACAATATTTCGGGTGGACTTGACAACGTCCATTGAAAATCTCTGGACACGAACAGTGTCCTTCTGTCAGTGCACTAGCTTGTCTGACAGTCATGCTAGACCCAGTGCTGCACTCAGGTAAAATCTGTATGCCATTTTTTTTCTTGGAAAATCACATTAACAGGTTTCTCCCACCCTGAGCTGTGCACTTAAATGGTTTGATGTAATGTAAAATATCATATTTATCTTTATTAAATGTCACCTTGTAGATATGAATGTGTGTTTCTAGCTCAGGGCCAGCCCTTACTGTTGTGTAGGTTGTGCACTAGCTAACTCCAGGGAACACCATTTATAGTAGTAGCTATCTTAGTGTTATTTATTACTATAATTTTCCAGCATATGGCAGTAGAATCTTGAGGAAGGGACAGCTTGCTTCCAATTCACCCAACTAAAAGTGCCATTTAGACTACCAAAAAGAATGTTTTCGCTGTCGAACTTGGAGAATATGAAATTGAAATACAATATTTTAAATATTTTCCCAAGATGTATATACTGTAAATCTCATAATAGCACCAATATATCATCATCAAAGTTGATAATTAAAAGAATGTTCAGAACAGGTCCAAAAACAGAGTCTTATGCATTCAACTACAGACTATTATACAGTTTTTCATGAAACTATTTATATTCCATATTGGGAAAGTCATTCAAGTTATGAATCTCCTATCCAGTCTATACTTCTTTATTATGTTTAAAAGTTTTTCATTTTATTAAATGAAATTAATCTGTTCATAGTACCGGTGAGCTCATTTCTTTTTTAAAAATCAAGTATTGGGGGGCACCTGGGTGGTTCAGTGGGTTAAGCCTCTGCCTTCAGCTCAGGTCATGATCTCAGGGTCCTGGAATCGAGCCCCGCATCCGGCTCTCTCCTCAGCAGGGAGCCTGCTTCCTCCTCTCTCTCTGCCTGCCTCTCTGCCTACTTGTGATCTCTCTGTCAAATGAATAAAATCTTTAAAAAAAAAAAAATCAAGTATTGGGGTGCCTGTATGGCTCAGTCGATTAAGCCTCTGCCTTCAGCTCAGATCATGATCTTGGGGTCCTGGGACCAAGCCCTGCACTGGGCTCCCTGCTGAGCAGGGAGTCTGCCTCTCCCTCTCCCTCTGCCTCTCCCCACCCCCACTTGTGCTCAATCTCTCTCTGTCTCTCAAGTGAACAAATAAAATCTTTTTTAAAAAATCAAGTATTATAGGGCAGATTCATACAGCTGGTATGCATTTTGGGGGAGATTTTTTTTTAGACTACATAAGAAAATAAAGAAGATCGTAGAAATCACCCAGAGATAATCACTGTGAATATTTTTGTGTTGTGGCTGTTCTTTAAAAATACCCATAATATTGAGCAACCTCTGAATAAATTCACCAAGCAGAAAAAAAGAAAGCATCACACAAACACTAATAGGAATGTAGAAAAGAACAAGGACAAATATACAGTAGATATTAAAGCTATCATATGAATAGAAGAGAAACAGACTTCATACCAATGTATTAATTTCTTAGAAAATTAAATTCTTCAAAATGTGATAGAAACAAACCATTAGGTGTATAAATATGAAAGTTACCCTGTGCATTTCTTAATTCCATCAAAAAGCAAATGATTGTTTAAAGTAAAAATTATAACATTTTATTGTGGAGTTTATGATATATTTAGAGGTAAAATATAGGATAATAGCATAAAGGATGGGGTATAAATGGAATTACATTGTTCAAGGTTCTCATGGTTTGCATGAAAAGATAGGATATTAAATTTAAGTAGACATTGATATGTGAAATCTTTAATCAATTTTGAATTGATTTTTGTATATGTTGTAAAATAATGGTTCAATGTCATTCTTTTGCATGTGGCTGTCCAGTTTTCTCCATGTCATTTCTTAAAGAGACTATCCTTTTCCCTGGTATAAAAAAGAAAGAAGGAAGGAAGGAAGGAAGGGAGTTAGGAAGGAAGGAGAGACAGAAAGAGACAGAGAGGGAGGGTGGGGGGGTTAGGAAGAAAGGGAGGAAAAGAAGAAGGAAAGAAACCATACCCATGACAATTTAAGAAATTGACACATTAATTTAGAATTTACCCACCATTTGCTTCGAGGTAGATGGAACTGGAGGGGATTATGCTAAATGAAGTAAGTCAAGCAGAGAAAGACAATTATTACATAGTTTCACTCATATGTGGAACATATACAATAGCATGAAGGACATAGGGGAAGTAAGGGAAATCTGAAGGGGGAGAAATCAGTGAGGGAGGGGTGCCTGGGTGGCTCAGTGGGTTAAGCCTCTGCCTGCAGCTCAGGTCATGATCTCAAGTCCCAGGATCAAGCCCCACACTGGGCTCTCTGCTCAGCAGTGAGACTGCTTCCCCCTCTCTTTCTGCCTGCCTCTCTGCCTACTTGTGATCTCTCTCTATCTCTGTCAAAGAAAGAAAGAGAGAAAGAGAGAAAGGAAGGAAGGAAGGGAGAGAGAGAGAAATCAATCAATCAGTGAGGGAGATGAACCATGAGAGACTATGGGCCCTGGGAAACAATCTGAGGGTTTCAGAGGGGAGGAGGGTCGAGCGGAAGAGGTAACAGGGTGATGGGTATTGAGGAAGGCACAGGCTGTGATGAGCACTGGGTGTTATACGTAACTAATGAATCATTGAACACTACATCAAAAACTAATGATATACTATACAGTGGCTAATTGAACATAAATAAATAAATAAATAAATAAATAAATAAATAAAACTTACTCAGAAAAAATACTAGACCCAAAGAGTTCTAGGAAATTTGCAAGGAAGATGTAATCTCTGTCATACAAAAGTTCTTCTAGAGATCTGAACAAAAAAGATGCCAAATTCACTTAGGATTTATATAATCTTAGACAAGGGCAGTTTGAAAAAGGAAAATTTTAATGCATTTTTTTCACAAATCTGATGCAAAAGTTCTTTTTTTTAGAAAATTTTCAAAGATTCATTTATTCATTTGACAGAGAGAGAGTGGGGGTTGGGGGCAGAGGAGAGGGAGAGAATCTCCAAGCAGACTCTCCACTGAGCACAGAGCTGGACACAGGGCTCGATCCCATGACCCATGAGATCATGACCTGAGCCAAAACCAAGAGTCAGACATCTGCCTAACCAACTGAGCCACCTAGGCACCCCTGATGCAAAAATTCTTAATAAGTATATCAATAAAATTAAATAATTGTAAATAATTTAAAATAACATGGCCAGATGGGATTTATTTTGTAATGAAAGGAAGGCATAACATTATTAAAGATACATAATTCACAGCATTAGAAAACTAAAGGAGAAAATCCATGATTATCTTAACATACACAAGAAAGATATTTTGTAATATTGAACAGCTATTAATGATTTAATTAAAAATTATGACAAATTAGAAATAGAAAAGAACTCTTAAAGTGTATCTAACAGATACGTAGCTCACAGGAACTTTGTGAAATGTTGGATCAATCCTTTTAAATCCATAAAGAAGATGATAAACCTCTTCTAAAATGTATTAAACTGTGTTTCGGCCAGTTAATATTATATGATTATGCATAATTGATATTTAACACTAAATTTGTTTCAGGTATAAGACATAACAATTTGATATTTTTTTAATTTTTTTGAAGATTTTTATTTATTTATTTGACAGACAGAGATCACAAGTAGGCAGAGGGGCAGGCAGAGAGAGAGGAAGGGAAGCAGGCTCCCTGATGAGCAGAGAGCCCGATGCGGGGCTCGGTCCCAGGACCGGGGATCATGACCTGAGCTAAAGGCAGAGGCTTTAACCCACTGAGCCACCCAGGTGCCCCAACAACTTGATATTTATATATATTATGAAATGATCACCCCAATAAGTCTGATTAACATTCATCACCATACGTGATTACAAAAAATTTTCTTGTGATGAGCAAGAGTTCTTAGCAACTTTTTAAAAGTTAACTTTCAAATGTGCAATGCAGTATTATTAACTATGGTTACCATGCTGTACCTTACATCCCCAGGGCTTATTTACTTTATAACTGGAAGTTTGTGCATTTGATCTTCAACAGTTGCATCCACGCCCAATCCTCCACCTCTGGCAACTGCCAATCTGTTCTCTGTATCCACGAGCTTGCTTACATTCTTTGGGGTTTTTAGATTCCACATGTAAGTGAGATCATGCAGTGTTTGCCGTTCTCTGTCTGACTTATTTCACTTAGCATAATGCCCTCAAAATCCATCCATACTGTCACAAATGCAAGATTTTTATGCCTTTTAAAATGGCAATTTATTTTTATGCCAAATAATATTCTATTGTATATGTACTTCATCTTCTTTATCCATTCATCCATCAATGGACATGTGGGTTGTTTCCATATGTTGGCAATTGTAGATAATGCTGCAATGAACATGGGAGTGTTGGCCACTGGTTCTTTGCTGACATTTTTCTGTTTGCATCATGTCTGTATATAGCTTGACCTCTATTATTTTCCTCTAGAAAGGTTCATTGAGCAATATAACCCAAATTTTCACATGTTCAAAGCTATCTTTTTACTTGAGTCTTTATACTTGAAGGAGAGCTTAACTAGATAGAAAATCCTTGACTCCTCCTCTCTGGGCTTGATATCTCAAAGATGTTGTTCTGGTGTGTGATGAGGTTAGGCGTTTCTGTGGTTATCTGATGTCAACCTCATTTTCTCTCCCTTAACCTGATTTTAGCTTTTTGCCAAAGGGTTCTTTCCAATAGTTTTTCTAAGCTATGTCTTTGCGTTTGACCATTCTGATGACTTCACTAATAAAATGGGTAACTTTTCATTAAATAGATTTGGGCCTTTTTTTTAATTTCAGAAAAGCTTTATTGAATTATTTTAAGAAATTATTCTACACTATAGCTTTGATTTTCTTCTTCAGAATCACAGGTATGCATATGTTGGATATAATTCCTTATTTCCCTAATTCTTCTCTTTTTCTCTCTACCCCTTCTTTGCTCTTTTTCATTTTCATCTTTTACGTCCTTGCTTTCCTTTCCTTTCCTTCAATTCTGCCAGTTCCTATTTCACATCCTCCAGCTGTCTACCAACAACCTTTTGTTCTGTTCTCACTTCTTTCCTGAATTCTTATCATTCTTCTTTGTGATCTTTTTAATAGCTGTAACTGCTTCATTAATTATTGTTTTGAATTTGGGTTAAGCTTTATGGCACACATTTTCCCAGAGCATTTTTACTATTTACAAGATACCTGCGGATACCCTTTCTTATACTCTTTAAAGTACCTGTATGTATATTCCTTTTATGTTACTCCTAATTGAGTGAGTTGTATTTTTCTGGAGAATCAGAAGGTTCCTGTGGAGGGAATGGTGGGCAGTAGTTTCCCAAGAATCAAGGGCTTCGTTTCCTGTTGCTATAGTTACAAATTGTTTCTTTATAATCTGATGCATCTACATAGTCCCATATCCTCTGACTATCAGACCAAACCTAGTTCTTTTCTCCCTCAATTACTTCATGGATAACCTCCCAGGCTGCCTGTCACATGGGGAACACAAATGATAAAGTCATTTTTAGAAAGAATTGTTCTGGCCCTTAACGAGATTTGCCTACTTACTCTCCACCACCTACATTAGTCCCAGACTTTTCGACAGCTCTTCCCTTCCAGACTGAGGTCCTTACTGTGGGGGACTGTATGTTTGACAGAACTTCCTGAGCTCTGCTACAGGTAGGTCCCCTCTGTACCTCTTATTTACCTACCACATTATTATAACTTCCCTCCTTGGCTTTTTGCTGGACTCTAACTTTGGAGTTTGTGGATTTTCTGCTGGTTTTGCTGAAAATGTGATTTGTGGGCTTGTCTTCATTTTGTTGTATTTTTTTGTTGATGCCAGGAGGAAAAGGGAGAAAATTCAGTTTCTGTGAAAACCAGTCCTGTTAAAACTAAGAAATATTTTCCTTCTGTTTTCTTTCTGCAAAGATGCCTTTGCATAAGAAAGCTCAAAGCATGTGTTTACTTATCAACCAAGTTGATTTTCTAAACTAAAAACAAAAACAAGGGTTCCTGGGTGGCTCAGTCCCTTAAAGTGTCTGCCTTCCACTTAGGTCATGATTCTGGAGTCCCAGAATTGAGTCCCACACTGGCTCCCTGCTCAGTGGGGAGTCCACTTTTCCCTCTCCTTCTGCCCACCCCAGCTTGTGTTCTCTCTCTCTCCCTCTCACTCTCTCTTGCTCACTCCCTAATAAATCAATAAAATATTTTTTAAAATAAAAATAAATAAAAACAAAGCACAGTCAGTTTAGCATGCTACCTCTTCATAATCCCAGGCTCCTTTTCCTTGTGCTCAGAGGCCTTCTATTTAACAGCCTATTCTAGGATGATGCTACATTATAAATTCATTATAAATTCAAGCCTATCAAGCTGTTATCTTTTGGATGATTCAAAAGCCTCGTCCATCTTTGTCTTTTGCTACTGCATTTCCTTTAACAATCTTTAAGATTAGCCACCTTGATTATGGAACCCTACCAAAGTTCCTTGAGTACATAAAAATATCATTTGTGTGGGCACAAAAACTTAAGCTTAGTGTTTATATAGGTGTGTCCTTTTTTTAAAAAAAGTAAGTGATTTTATTGAGAAAATTAATTTATTAATCTTTTCATTTATCAATCTAATAAATCTTATGATATTTTAAATTAACATCCTGCATGCTAATTTTCTAAGCAAAATGTATATGTTGGACTAATAGTGGAGCTACCATATAGGAGTGCCATGACAGCCATTTGACCAGGGAAAGAGAGAATGGTCAGATTTTATAAACAAGAATAGCCCTGACTCCCAACACAGAGCACATGCTTCAAATTATTTTGCTAGTAGCAATTATACTGTCATTACCATCTCACCACAGGCTGCCAATTTCAGAGCTCTTTCCTTCACTCATTCCAAAAAAAAAAAAAAATGTTTATTAAATGCCTACTATTGCCAGGCCCTGTGTAGTTGCAAAGGGTACAATGGTGATCAGAAACAGACCTGATTCGTCCTTTCATGCTCCTTATTTTCTGTCAGTGGGACATAAATATTACTAAAATAATAAATTGAAATTTACTAACATGGCAAGGGCTATTTTTGAACTGGTGGGAGCTCTCCCTTGTCTGCCATCAGGGCTGTCCTTTTCTTTACTGGGAGGAATTGGCTGAATTCAGCTCCCTGCAGGACTAGGGCCACTATGAATTCTAGGGAATGGGCAACTGGTATTTCTTAATCCTGTATAAACGTCTTGCACCTAAGATCAGACTGCTGGGCCCCTGAGCCCAGAATGTTTATTCCCTGCCTTTCCTCCATGCAACGCATTCTCCATACTTGCCTTATTAGAAGAGTGACCAATGGAGAGGCAGGTCTCTCCGTAGTTCATTTAAGTAAGAGACTCAACCCAGGCAGGTCTCTTCAAAGGTGCCAAGCGTGTAGTAGCCCTCACACCTTCCAAGCCTACTGCTCACAAGTACAAAACTATCCCAAGTGACCACTTTGCTCAATACCTATGAAGAAGATTATGATACTCTAATAATATATTGACTTAAGAAGTTCAGGGAAGCATTTCCTAGGAAGTAATGGTTGAGATTAGGTCTGAAGGGAGGGCTAGAGTAAATGAGACAACGAGCCAAGGGAATCATGCAAAGGCAAGAAAAAACAAAGGGTCAGAGAAAAATCTAGTGTGGCTTTGTCATGAAGATGGTGCAAGATGAGTTTGGGAAGAGAGGCAGGACTATATCACTCAGGGCCTTAGGGGTCAGGTTTAAAATCTGAATCTTCATATCCTTGCTTTTGAGTGTAGAGGGTAGATATAGGGAAAACTGATATCCACTTTGCCTTCTGAAAATATCCCTTTCGATGGAGTAAAAAGACAAAGTAAAGTAGAAGAAGAAACAAAAGGTAAATAGGGGGTTCCAGATGCAAGACAATGGTGGATGGACTAGGGTGGTGATGGTGATATTGAGGCAGGTGGGATAGTGTCCAGAGATTCCAGATCTGCAGGACTTGCTGATGCAGAGGGAGAGGGAAGTGTCCAGGATGAGACCTACGTTTCTGACTTGCATGAAAGATGGGGCTTCCATTCACTGAAGTGGGGAGCTCTGGAAGAGCCGCAGTCAGGAGTGGGCAGGGGAGGAGGGAGAAAGAAAGTGAACTTGATTTGGTGGGTGCTACTCTAGATGAAGTGCTGTGAGGTATCTAAGGGAAGTTGTCAAGTACCTGAAGCTCCTATGGGCAATCTGGAAAGAAAATATAAATATGAGTTGTCCGCATACAAGAGATTTTTCTAGAATCCAAACTCTCTTCACCATGTTTTTTCTTCTACACTTTCCATCTTGTAGATAATTTTCTTTAATAGAGAAAATGAGTTTCAGAGCTTAGTGTTTTGTCCTCTTCCCTCTCCCCCACCCCCCCACTGCCCCTCCTCCCCTTCCTCCTCCTTCATCATCATCTGTTATACCATTATACCATCTGGACCAAGCCTTGGGATTATCCTTGTTCTTCTATTTGTTCCAATTTACATCTTTTTAAAAGGACTCTTTTTAAAACTGTCCTTGGCTTTTATTTTTTAATTCCTTTTAATGTTTTTTTTTCTTTTCTTTCTTTTTTTTTTTTTTCAATTTATGAATTTCGTTTTATTTTTGCTTTAGCCCTCTTGGTGCAATTCTTATAGACACTCATCACTTGCCTGTATTCATCCTTGACGGTGAACCCATCTCTCATGTCTGTAACAAGCTCCTTTCATATGAATGCTTTAAAACCATCCTTGTACAAGCTCTTGATTTGTTTAAAGGCTTTCTTATTTTTATTCTCAACTAGATCATTTGATATTATATCAACAGAATTAAGATTTGTGATCCTACTTTCTCTCTTCAGTCATCTGCCCTTAGCAATCAAAAACAAGCCTGCCCCTTATTGTCTTTTTTTCTCTTTCTTCTCTTTCTCCTTCTCTTCCTTGATTGTCATTCCCCTTCGCATTTTCCTCCTGTTCTCACTTTGTCTGATTTGGGTTTTTTTTTTCTTTATTGAGCATCAGCTAAGACTAAACACCAGCACAAATGGCTCTTTTGGGTGTGTCTACGGCTCATGGGTCCCCAAGGGTTTCCCATGTTTGGTATCATCCTCACACTCTCCAAGATTCTCCCGATCTACTTTCTGCAGAATTTATTTTCTATAACTAATTTTTATCACTACAAACACTATATGGCAGTGTTTCCATGACAAGTTAATAATTTTATTAATATGTGTATTGAGATATAATTTACCAACCATAAGATTCCCTTATCTAAAATACACAATTCAATGGTTTCAGTATATTCACAGAATTGTGCAAACATCACTACAACTAACATGACCATTTTCATCACCTCAGTAAGAAACTTTTTATTCATTAGCGTTCTCACTGCTACCCTGTGCCTAGGGTAACCTCTAATCTCCTTGCTATCTCCAAAGATTCTGCCTATTCTGGGCATTTCATATCAATGGTATCAGACAATATGTGATCTTTGGTCACTGACTTTTACAAGGAGCATACTGTTTTCAAGATTCATCCATGTTATAGCAGGTATCAATACTTAATTTATTTTTAATGCCAAATAATATTCCATTGTATGGATATTCCATATTTTTTAAAGACTTATTTATTTTAGAAAGAGAGAGAGCATATGTGCAAGCACAGAGGGGAAGGGCAGAGGAAAAGAGAGAATCTCAAGCAGATTCCCCACTGAGCACAGACCTAGACACAATGAGCAGTCCCAAAACCCTGAGATCATGACCTCAGCCAAAACCAAGAGTCAGATGCTTTTTTTTTTTTTAAGATTTTATTTATTTATTTGACAGTCAGAGATCACAAGTAGGCAGAGAGGCAGGCGGAGAGAGAGAGGAGGAAGTAGGCTCCCCACTGCACAGAGAGCCAGATGCGGGGCTCAATCCCAGGACCCTGAGACCATGATTTGAGCCAAAGGCAGATGCTTAACCCACTGTGCCACCCAGGCACTCTGGATAACCATTCATCAGCTGATGGAAAGTAGGGTTGTTTCCACTCCTTGGCTATTGTGAATAATGGTGTACAAGGTTTTCTGTGGACACATGTTTTTATTTCTCCTGGATATATGAGTAAGAGTGGAATTGCTGAGTCATGTAGTAGCTCTATTTAACATTTTGAAGCAAATCAATCACTTAATATTGCTTTTTCTTTATCCTTTTTCATTGGAGGAAGCCATGTTCTTATTAATTGAGGAGAGGAAAAGTTTTAGGGTCTGGCCTTGCAATGTGACAAAAACCAGAAAGGTTTAAAAGACCTTAAGCTAAAATATCTTTGCTCAGTCACAAGGTCCTTGTCTATTGATAATATTGGACTTGGCTCATTGTTATGACTACACATTTTACTTGGTAAAGGTGGATTTCAATAAATGCTGCCTGCTCAAATTCCATAAGTAAAACACCTGGGAGAGGACACTGCAACACTTCCTTCGCCCATCTGGGAAGGAGAATCATACTTGAACTAAATGAGATTTTTCTGGGATGTTTTCTACGGAAGTCATTTTTAAGAAAGAAAAAGTGTTTGTCCAAAGGTTTCTAAAACAAGCTTACTTCGTTTAAAGAAAATAAATGGATTATTAAAGAACATGACATTTTTTAATAATTTTCTTTTTTAGATTTTATTTATTTATCTGACAGAGATCACAAGTAGGCAGAGAGGCAGGCAGAGAGAGAGGGGGAAGCAGGGCCCCTGCTGAGCAGAGAGCCCGATTGAGGGGCTCAATCCCAGGACCCTGGGATCATGACCTGAGCCGAAGGCAGAGGCTTTAACCCACTGAGCCACCCAGGTGCCCCAGAATGTGACTTATTTTTTAAATGAATTTGATGTCCAGAGGACAGATGCCTATTGTTATTTTCCTATTGGAACCATAAAGGGAACCCTAAAGTCTCTCTCTCTATTAGCTACTAGAATGTTGTATCCAATTTATGTGTAGCTGCACACTTATCATCAAAACTGTAAAATGCATCTGTCTTTCCATCTCTAGTCAGACAACCAGGTATTCTTTTTTAGAAAATTGCAGAGATCACTCCCCCACGTGTATCTCCCCTTGACAGAACATACATTATCCAGCGTGTGTACTGCAAAGTCAATCAATAGCCTAAGAATCTACTGAGATAATGGAAGAGAGCAATGTAATTTTGCTGGAACAGTGAGCATGCAAGACTGTAACTACAACAGTGATGCAAAACTGCATGGGCTTTAAAAAAAAAACCCTGCACTATTTCCTTCAGTGTTCTTCTGCAGTTATAAGATCCGATTTCATTAAGTATCTTCCTATGAATGAAAATGTAAAGTTGCAAGTCTAGAGTTGTGAGCCATGGCCAACCACTCCCCACCTCCCAAGTTCTGTGTTTACTGCCTTACTCACCCACTTTGCTTCGGCAAATCATAGAGAGAAGCTAAATGCTCTCAGCTGCACTATACCAAATCAAAGCTGAGATGAATAATGAACTTAATTTTCCATAAAGACATTCTGTTTGGCATTTCAGCTAATAAGGTAAGCTAATGGCAATTCTAGGTGATGGAAAAGAAAATGAATAGTCTCTCTTTGTGTTTGATTTCTGTGCTAATCTGTAATTTTTCTTTTAACGTGCTGGAGTTAATTTCATGTTTCACGATGTATGTGAATTTGGGATGAACAGTTTTAGGAAGAGTACCCCCAATGCACCTTTTTTTTTTTTTAAATTAGGCTGCTTGTGGTACTGAGGGGCTAAGGGAGAAATCCAGCTTTTCATAACAGTGGCATCTCTGTAATAATATTTTTATCATCTATAATGCAAAAGGAATTTACTTAAATGGCAGAATATTTAGATGCAGCAAAGACCGACAAAATTATTTAAGCACAGCTTATTGAATATATTTGGCATGATATATTGTAAATTGATATTGAATGCGCTCTAGAGAAAGCAGCATACATACATCATGTTGGTTTCTGAGTCATTTTGTTTCTAAGTACATGTTATTCTCGAGAAGGTAGTAATTTTCAATTGCTAAAATTATTCCACAGCTTCGGGTTAGGTGGGTTTTATTTTGTAAGATTGTATTTTTAAAATAGCAGTATACCGGTAATGTGAATTTTCTTTATTATTACTTTCTTGATTTACCACAGCTTCGGTGATTTTGGTCATGTGGAAATGTACTTGTTTGTCCACTAAAGTTCAGGGGACTACAAACCATCAGACCTCTCTGAGACTTTCATTGCTACCCTCGCTACCACGTAGCAAAAATAAGGAATAAAACAATTATTGGTTGGCTTAGCTTTTTGTGATACAGTTTTTCAGTGTTTAACACAGGGATTTTTATTTCATTCAGTTCACAGCACAAACTAGCAAAAACTTAGGGCAAGATGGGGAAGAAACACTCTTTTCTTTATTATAAGAATAACAAAAATGAAAAATGCGATTAAGATTTATGTTTCCTGGGCTCCCTGCCATGTCACCTGAAAAATCCACAACTCTATTCTCTCAAAGTAGGTGACCTCAAAAGAGATTTCAGAAGTTCTATGCAAAACAGCCAAGTATGTGGGAAATTTTGGAGAAATGAAAAGGAAATGTTTCTTATTATTCCTACTGTCTAATCTTCCCGTTCTGTTTTTACGCGTGGGAAATGAGCTGTGGGCACCGGATATTTTTGTTTCGTGGAAATCTTTAAACATCACAATCAGACTTTTATAGAAAATGAAGAGCTTTTGGGGCACCTGGGTGGCTCAGTGGGTTAAGCCTCTGCCTTCAGCTCAGGTTATGATCTCAGGGTCCTGGGACTGAGTCCTGCATTGGGCTCTGTGCTCGGCAGGGGGCCTGCTTCCCCCTCTCTCTCTGCCTGCTTCTCTGCCTACTTGTGATCTCTTTCTCTTTCAAATAAGTAAATAAAATCTTTTAAAGAAAAGAAGAAAAGAAAAGAAAAGAAAATGAAGAACTTTCATCCTTCCTCCCTTTAGAATGTGCCCAGTGTCTGTTCTCCCTTGAAGTATAAACAGGATGCTAAGTTTGAGCATGATTTTCTGGCTACTACTCATGACTTAGTTCCCCTTACTGATCACCCGTGTTTCACCTACAAATTTTAGGCATTTCTTTTGAGAAAAGCCTCAAATTTGGTAAACCTAGGAGGAGTAGGAATGTGGCATTTTGATCTATCACAGTTCATTTTTAAGAACACCAAGACAGACATAGGTTACTCTTTACCCTTCAAAGTTTCAAAATAACGTTTTCAATTTCATGGTTATTCTCTGCAGAACTCTGTTGGAAGCTCAAATATGGTGGATTTGGGGGGATTCTTAAGGTGTTCATTTTCTTTTCCTCTTTTCCCCCTTTCCCCCTCACACAGGCCATTCTTGACTGCTTCATGCACTGTTTTGCTTCCTTAATTCTGGTATGTTTTCCATTCCGCTTCTCCTCAGTATCACTGGCCCAGAACCTAGGCATTGCACCATGTCTCTTTTAAAGCTGGAAGAAACAAACCAGAAAGCAAACGTTTGCAACCACCAAGTTGTTTTTTCCTATCCCCTGTCATTCGTAAACTAAGAAAACTTTTATACTGGCACACCTTTTTATCCACGATTGCTATCTAAAACCAAACTGGTGATGAAAAGGCGCAAGGCTGTTTGACCGGCATCCTTTTCGTGATTCTTCTCCTACAGTGGTCAACCCACTGATGCTTCTAGATGAGATGCAAAGTTGTTCGTTCTTTCAGACATTCTTAGCAATGCCAACTGCAAGGCATGTGTTATTTACAGACTCACATGCTATCTCTATGTGCTTGTGAATTTATTAGGGAGAAAATCTAGTGAAAACAGCACCACCACCTTCCCCAGGCATGCACACACACACCTATGCACTCGGCAAAGACCACAGAGCAGCCATCTACTGGGGACGCTTGCAACCGAGCAGCAGCCTTGTCGCAGATGGCCCACCATCATGAGAAGTTCTTGGCACTGTGGCAAGGAAGGCTGAGCAGGAGGCAGCCAACAGATTTGTTCCCAAATACACATGAAACCCATTCTTGGGGACAATCCGGATTAAGTGGAGGAGGAGCAAAGATGAGAGAGGACTAAAATATCAACAGACTTGGTTATTAATCGTTAACATTACCTCATTTATGCTCACTGCCTGGGGGACCCCAGGATAGCTGTGTTATAAAAATAAAAGCATTACTCCAAGCCATCATCTCTAAAACTGGGCTCAATGTCTTTTTTTTTTTTTTAAGATTTTATTTATTTATTTGACAGACAGAGATCACAAGTAGGCAGAGAGGTAGGCAGAGATAGAGGAGGAAGCAGGCTCCCCGCTAAGCAGAGAACCCGATGCGGGGCTCTATCCCAGGACCTGGGATCATGACCTGAGCCGAAGGCAGAGGCTTAACCCACTGAGCCACCCAGGCGCCCCTCTCAATGTCTTTCCTACAAGGCTCCTTACTCTGTGTTTCCTACCCCTGTAAAAAGCACCACTTGTTATTTTCAACCCAGAAACACAGGGGAAAACTGATTTTTCTCCCTACATCACCCTCATATCTCCAAGGTAGACTCACAAAAGTTGGTTGAATGAATGGACGGATGGATGGATGGATGGATGGATGGATGGATGGATGAATCCCCAAGTCCTAGAAATTTTATTTCTATTCACTTCTCTCCATTCTCTCTGCCACTCTCCTAGTGAAGCCTAATAGTTTCTCACCTAGATGCTTACAAATATCTCCTAAGGGGTCTCCCTGCCTCTAGTTTTCCCTTAATTCATTCATTTGTATATTCTAGATCAAACCATCTTTCTAAAATACAAAGTGAATCACTAAATCTTCTGCTTATAGATCCTTCAATGGCTCCTCCTTACCTGTGGGCCAAAGTTCAAACTCCTTACCGGGACTTACAGGGTTGGACAGAATTGGGGAACTTTTTCCTTCATAGCCTTGCTTCTTCATACACCCTCTGTTGACTCTGCACTTCAGCCATACTGAACTACTTTTACCTTTCTCATAGATGCTGTGTTCTCCTGCCCAGGGCCTTTGCATGAGCTGCTTCCTCTTTTGTCTCTTCTATCCATCCAGCTCAAACTTCTTTCTTCTCTATTAGCACCTTTTCAACTTTCTTATCTGGTCTGAGATGACACCTCCTCCAGGAAGCCCTTCCTGACTGGCCAAATTTGAGCCCCATCCCCTCTCCCAATAATTCTCTTAGCACCCATTATTTCCCTATCATGCTTCTGCTGTTTTATATAGGATTGCCTATTCCACTAGACTATCAGTTCTGTGAAGGTGGATATCCAGCCTCGTGGTCACAGCTGTGCCATGAACAAGTGCAAAGTCAATTCCATCTGAATGCATGAATAGATCCTTGGGCTCCTTAACAAGCTTCATTACCTTTTGTTCCGATGAGGTTGCAGAAACCAACTGCAATGATTCTTTATGCTACTCATTCCCACAAAGCCCTGTGCTAACACGGTTCTCATAAATTCTTCAGTCTTCTTGTTCTTATTCCCATTTTATAAATAAGACCACCAAGGCTCCAATTGTTGTAAATGAGTCCAATATTAAGGTGCAGGCCCCCCACTCTGATGCTAGGGGTCAGCTCTTTCTATTCTGCACACAGTCAAATGCCTGCTTCAAGTGAGAAAACATTTTAAGCTTAGAAATGAATTGGATTGTTCATTGGCTTTCTGACCTCCAGTAGTCTGCTCTGAATGTACTTTTTCCTTACTGTTAATCTGAAAGTAACTTTCTTTGTACCATATTCTTTATTCTCAAGCTTTTTTCTACAGGCCCTATGTCTGCAGGGTATTCTGCCTTTCTTGCTCTCTCCGTAATGAGAATAACTGGGCTTCTTATTTCTGTTTCATTTCCATTGTCCTTTTCTGGGGGGCTTTTTTTTTTTTTTGAGGGAGAGAGGAAAAGTATGGGGAGGGGCAGAATGGGAGAGAGAATCCAAAGCAGGCTTCACACCCAGCACAGAGTCCCATTGTCCTTTTCTGGGGGGCTTTTTTTTTTTTTGAGGGAGAGAGGAAAAGTATGGGGAGGGGCAGAATGGGAGAGAGAATCCAAAGACCGGGGATCATGACCTGAGCTAAAGGCAGAGGCTTTAACCCACTGAGCCACCCAGGTGCCCCAACAACTTGATATTTATATATATTATGAAATGATCACCCCAATAAGTCTGATTAACATTCATCACCATACGTGATTACAAAAAATTTTCTTGTGATGAGCAAGAGTTCTTAGCAACTTTTTAAAAGTTAACTTTCAAATGTGCAATGCAGTATTATTAACTATGGTTACCATGCTGTACCTTACATCCCCAGGGCTTATTTACTTTATAACTGGAAGTTTGTGCATTTGATCTTCAACAGTTGCATCCACGCCCAATCCTCCACCTCTGGCAACTGCCAATCTGTTCTCTGTATCCACGAGCTTGCTTACATTCTTTGGGGTTTTTAGATTCCACATGTAAGTGAGATCATGCAGTGTTTGCCGTTCTCTGTCTGACTTATTTCACTTAGCATAATGCCCTCAAAATCCATCCATACTGTCACAAATGCAAGATTTTTATGCCTTTTAAAATGGCAATTTATTTTTATGCCAAATAATATTCTATTGTATATGTACTTCATCTTCTTTATCCATTCATCCATCAATGGACATGTGGGTTGTTTCCATATGTTGGCAATTGTAGATAATGCTGCAATGAACATGGGAGTGTTGGCCACTGGTTCTTTGCTGACATTTTTCTGTTTGCATCATGTCTGTATATAGCTTGACCTCTATTATTTTCCTCTAGAAAGGTTCATTGAGCAATATAACCCAAATTTTCACATGTTCAAAGCTATCTTTTTACTTGAGTCTTTATACTTGAAGGAGAGCTTAACTAGATAGAAAATCCTTGACTCCTCCTCTCTGGGCTTGATATCTCAAAGATGTTGTTCTGGTGTGTGATGAGGTTAGGCGTTTCTGTGGTTATCTGATGTCAACCTCATTTTCTCTCCCTTAACCTGATTTTAGCTTTTTGCCAAAGGGTTCTTTCCAATAGTTTTTCTAAGCTATGTCTTTGCGTTTGACCATTCTGATGACTTCACTAATAAAATGGGTAACTTTTCATTAAATAGATTTGGGCCTTTTTTTTAATTTCAGAAAAGCTTTATTGAATTATTTTAAGAAATTATTCTACACTATAGCTTTGATTTTCTTCTTCAGAATCACAGGTATGCATATGTTGGATATAATTCCTTATTTCCCTAATTCTTCTCTTTTTCTCTCTACCCCTTCTTTGCTCTTTTTCATTTTCATCTTTTACGTCCTTGCTTTCCTTTCCTTTCCTTCAATTCTGCCAGTTCCTATTTCACATCCTCCAGCTGTCTACCAACAACCTTTTGTTCTGTTCTCACTTCTTTCCTGAATTCTTATCATTCTTCTTTGTGATCTTTTTAATAGCTGTAACTGCTTCATTAATTATTGTTTTGAATTTGGGTTAAGCTTTATGGCACACATTTTCCCAGAGCATTTTTACTATTTACAAGATACCTGCGGATACCCTTTCTTATACTCTTTAAAGTACCTGTATGTATATTCCTTTTATGTTACTCCTAATTGAGTGAGTTGTATTTTTCTGGAGAATCAGAAGGTTCCTGTGGAGGGAATGGTGGGCAGTAGTTTCCCAAGAATCAAGGGCTTCGTTTCCTGTTGCTATAGTTACAAATTGTTTCTTTATAATCTGATGCATCTACATAGTCCCATATCCTCTGACTATCAGACCAAACCTAGTTCTTTTCTCCCTCAATTACTTCATGGATAACCTCCCAGGCTGCCTGTCACATGGGGAACACAAATGATAAAGTCATTTTTAGAAAGAATTGTTCTGGCCCTTAACGAGATTTGCCTACTTACTCTCCACCACCTACATTAGTCCCAGACTTTTCGACAGCTCTTCCCTTCCAGACTGAGGTCCTTACTGTGGGGGACTGTATGTTTGACAGAACTTCCTGAGCTCTGCTACAGGTAGGTCCCCTCTGTACCTCTTATTTACCTACCACATTATTATAACTTCCCTCCTTGGCTTTTTGCTGGACTCTAACTTTGGAGTTTGTGGATTTTCTGCTGGTTTTGCTGAAAATGTGATTTGTGGGCTTGTCTTCATTTTGTTGTATTTTTTTGTTGATGCCAGGAGGAAAAGGGAGAAAATTCAGTTTCTGTGAAAACCAGTCCTGTTAAAACTAAGAAATATTTTCCTTCTGTTTTCTTTCTGCAAAGATGCCTTTGCATAAGAAAGCTCAAAGCATGTGTTTACTTATCAACCAAGTTGATTTTCTAAACTAAAAACAAAAACAAGGGTTCCTGGGTGGCTCAGTCCCTTAAAGTGTCTGCCTTCCACTTAGGTCATGATTCTGGAGTCCCAGAATTGAGTCCCACACTGGCTCCCTGCTCAGTGGGGAGTCCACTTTTCCCTCTCCTTCTGCCCACCCCAGCTTGTGTTCTCTCTCTCTCCCTCTCACTCTCTCTTGCTCACTCCCTAATAAATCAATAAAATATTTTTTAAAATAAAAATAAATAAAAACAAAGCACAGTCAGTTTAGCATGCTACCTCTTCATAATCCCAGGCTCCTTTTCCTTGTGCTCAGAGGCCTTCTATTTAACAGCCTATTCTAGGATGATGCTACATTATAAATTCATTATAAATTCAAGCCTATCAAGCTGTTATCTTTTGGATGATTCAAAAGCCTCGTCCATCTTTGTCTTTTGCTACTGCATTTCCTTTAACAATCTTTAAGATTAGCCACCTTGATTATGGAACCCTACCAAAGTTCCTTGAGTACATAAAAATATCATTTGTGTGGGCACAAAAACTTAAGCTTAGTGTTTATATAGGTGTGTCCTTTTTTTAAAAAAAGTAAGTGATTTTATTGAGAAAATTAATTTATTAATCTTTTCATTTATCAATCTAATAAATCTTATGATATTTTAAATTAACATCCTGCATGCTAATTTTCTAAGCAAAATGTATATGTTGGACTAATAGTGGAGCTACCATATAGGAGTGCCATGACAGCCATTTGACCAGGGAAAGAGAGAATGGTCAGATTTTATAAACAAGAATAGCCCTGACTCCCAACACAGAGCACATGCTTCAAATTATTTTGCTAGTAGCAATTATACTGTCATTACCATCTCACCACAGGCTGCCAATTTCAGAGCTCTTTCCTTCACTCATTCCAAAAAAAAAAAAAAATGTTTATTAAATGCCTACTATTGCCAGGCCCTGTGTAGTTGCAAAGGGTACAATGGTGATCAGAAACAGACCTGATTCGTCCTTTCATGCTCCTTATTTTCTGTCAGTGGGACATAAATATTACTAAAATAATAAATTGAAATTTACTAACATGGCAAGGGCTATTTTTGAACTGGTGGGAGCTCTCCCTTGTCTGCCATCAGGGCTGTCCTTTTCTTTACTGGGAGGAATTGGCTGAATTCAGCTCCCTGCAGGACTAGGGCCACTATGAATTCTAGGGAATGGGCAACTGGTATTTCTTAATCCTGTATAAACGTCTTGCACCTAAGATCAGACTGCTGGGCCCCTGAGCCCAGAATGTTTATTCCCTGCCTTTCCTCCATGCAACGCATTCTCCATACTTGCCTTATTAGAAGAGTGACCAATGGAGAGGCAGGTCTCTCCGTAGTTCATTTAAGTAAGAGACTCAACCCAGGCAGGTCTCTTCAAAGGTGCCAAGCGTGTAGTAGCCCTCACACCTTCCAAGCCTACTGCTCACAAGTACAAAACTATCCCAAGTGACCACTTTGCTCAATACCTATGAAGAAGATTATGATACTCTAATAATATATTGACTTAAGAAGTTCAGGGAAGCATTTCCTAGGAAGTAATGGTTGAGATTAGGTCTGAAGGGAGGGCTAGAGTAAATGAGACAACGAGCCAAGGGAATCATGCAAAGGCAAGAAAAAACAAAGGGTCAGAGAAAAATCTAGTGTGGCTTTGTCATGAAGATGGTGCAAGATGAGTTTGGGAAGAGAGGCAGGACTATATCACTCAGGGCCTTAGGGGTCAGGTTTAAAATCTGAATCTTCATATCCTTGCTTTTGAGTGTAGAGGGTAGATATAGGGAAAACTGATATCCACTTTGCCTTCTGAAAATATCCCTTTCGATGGAGTAAAAAGACAAAGTAAAGTAGAAGAAGAAACAAAAGGTAAATAGGGGGTTCCAGATGCAAGACAATGGTGGATGGACTAGGGTGGTGATGGTGATATTGAGGCAGGTGGGATAGTGTCCAGAGATTCCAGATCTGCAGGACTTGCTGATGCAGAGGGAGAGGGAAGTGTCCAGGATGAGACCTACGTTTCTGACTTGCATGAAAGATGGGGCTTCCATTCACTGAAGTGGGGAGCTCTGGAAGAGCCGCAGTCAGGAGTGGGCAGGGGAGGAGGGAGAAAGAAAGTGAACTTGATTTGGTGGGTGCTACTCTAGATGAAGTGCTGTGAGGTATCTAAGGGAAGTTGTCAAGTACCTGAAGCTCCTATGGGCAATCTGGAAAGAAAATATAAATATGAGTTGTCCGCATACAAGAGATTTTTCTAGAATCCAAACTCTCTTCACCATGTTTTTTCTTCTACACTTTCCATCTTGTAGATAATTTTCTTTAATAGAGAAAATGAGTTTCAGAGCTTAGTGTTTTGTCCTCTTCCCTCTCCCCCACCCCCCCACTGCCCCTCCTCCCCTTCCTCCTCCTTCATCATCATCTGTTATACCATTATACCATCTGGACCAAGCCTTGGGATTATCCTTGTTCTTCTATTTGTTCCAATTTACATCTTTTTAAAAGGACTCTTTTTAAAACTGTCCTTGGCTTTTATTTTTTAATTCCTTTTAATGTTTTTTTTTCTTTTCTTTCTTTTTTTTTTTTTTCAATTTATGAATTTCGTTTTATTTTTGCTTTAGCCCTCTTGGTGCAATTCTTATAGACACTCATCACTTGCCTGTATTCATCCTTGACGGTGAACCCATCTCTCATGTCTGTAACAAGCTCCTTTCATATGAATGCTTTAAAACCATCCTTGTACAAGCTCTTGATTTGTTTAAAGGCTTTCTTATTTTTATTCTCAACTAGATCATTTGATATTATATCAACAGAATTAAGATTTGTGATCCTACTTTCTCTCTTCAGTCATCTGCCCTTAGCAATCAAAAACAAGCCTGCCCCTTATTGTCTTTTTTTCTCTTTCTTCTCTTTCTCCTTCTCTTCCTTGATTGTCATTCCCCTTCGCATTTTCCTCCTGTTCTCACTTTGTCTGATTTGGGTTTTTTTTTTCTTTATTGAGCATCAGCTAAGACTAAACACCAGCACAAATGGCTCTTTTGGGTGTGTCTACGGCTCATGGGTCCCCAAGGGTTTCCCATGTTTGGTATCATCCTCACACTCTCCAAGATTCTCCCGATCTACTTTCTGCAGAATTTATTTTCTATAACTAATTTTTATCACTACAAACACTATATGGCAGTGTTTCCATGACAAGTTAATAATTTTATTAATATGTGTATTGAGATATAATTTACCAACCATAAGATTCCCTTATCTAAAATACACAATTCAATGGTTTCAGTATATTCACAGAATTGTGCAAACATCACTACAACTAACATGACCATTTTCATCACCTCAGTAAGAAACTTTTTATTCATTAGCGTTCTCACTGCTACCCTGTGCCTAGGGTAACCTCTAATCTCCTTGCTATCTCCAAAGATTCTGCCTATTCTGGGCATTTCATATCAATGGTATCAGACAATATGTGATCTTTGGTCACTGACTTTTACAAGGAGCATACTGTTTTCAAGATTCATCCATGTTATAGCAGGTATCAATACTTAATTTATTTTTAATGCCAAATAATATTCCATTGTATGGATATTCCATATTTTTTAAAGACTTATTTATTTTAGAAAGAGAGAGAGCATATGTGCAAGCACAGAGGGGAAGGGCAGAGGAAAAGAGAGAATCTCAAGCAGATTCCCCACTGAGCACAGACCTAGACACAATGAGCAGTCCCAAAACCCTGAGATCATGACCTCAGCCAAAACCAAGAGTCAGATGCTTTTTTTTTTTTAAGATTTTATTTATTTATTTGACAGTCAGAGATCACAAGTAGGCAGAGAGGCAGGCGGAGAGAGAGAGGAGGAAGTAGGCTCCCCACTGCACAGAGAGCCAGATGCGGGGCTCAATCCCAGGACCCTGAGACCATGATTTGAGCCAAAGGCAGATGCTTAACCCACTGTGCCACCCAGGCACTCTGGATAACCATTCATCAGCTGATGGAAAGTAGGGTTGTTTCCACTCCTTGGCTATTGTGAATAATGGTGTACAAGGTTTTCTGTGGACACATGTTTTTATTTCTCCTGGATATATGAGTAAGAGTGGAATTGCTGAGTCATGTAGTAGCTCTATTTAACATTTTGAAGCAAATCAATCACTTAATATTGCTTTTTCTTTATCCTTTTTCATTGGAGGAAGCCATGTTCTTATTAATTGAGGAGAGGAAAAGTTTTAGGGTCTGGCCTTGCAATGTGACAAAAACCAGAAAGGTTTAAAAGACCTTAAGCTAAAATATCTTTGCTCAGTCACAAGGTCCTTGTCTATTGATAATATTGGACTTGGCTCATTGTTATGACTACACATTTTACTTGGTAAAGGTGGATTTCAATAAATGCTGCCTGCTCAAATTCCATAAGTAAAACACCTGGGAGAGGACACTGCAACACTTCCTTCGCCCATCTGGGAAGGAGAATCATACTTGAACTAAATGAGATTTTTCTGGGATGTTTTCTACGGAAGTCATTTTTAAGAAAGAAAAAGTGTTTGTCCAAAGGTTTCTAAAACAAGCTTACTTCGTTTAAAGAAAATAAATGGATTATTAAAGAACATGACATTTTTTAATAATTTTCTTTTTTAGATTTTATTTATTTATCTGACAGAGATCACAAGTAGGCAGAGAGGCAGGCAGAGAGAGAGGGGGAAGCAGGGCCCCTGCTGAGCAGAGAGCCCGATTGAGGGGCTCAATCCCAGGACCCTGGGATCATGACCTGAGCCGAAGGCAGAGGCTTTAACCCACTGAGCCACCCAGGTGCCCCAGAATGTGACTTATTTTTTAAATGAATTTGATGTCCAGAGGACAGATGCCTATTGTTATTTTCCTATTGGAACCATAAAGGGAACCCTAAAGTCTCTCTCTCTATTAGCTACTAGAATGTTGTATCCAATTTATGTGTAGCTGCACACTTATCATCAAAACTGTAAAATGCATCTGTCTTTCCATCTCTAGTCAGACAACCAGGTATTCTTTTTTAGAAAATTGCAGAGATCACTCCCCCACGTGTATCTCCCCTTGACAGAACATACATTATCCAGCGTGTGTACTGCAAAGTCAATCAATAGCCTAAGAATCTACTGAGATAATGGAAGAGAGCAATGTAATTTTGCTGGAACAGTGAGCATGCAAGACTGTAACTACAACAGTGATGCAAAACTGCATGGGCTTTAAAAAAAAAACCCTGCACTATTTCCTTCAGTGTTCTTCTGCAGTTATAAGATCCGATTTCATTAAGTATCTTCCTATGAATGAAAATGTAAAGTTGCAAGTCTAGAGTTGTGAGCCATGGCCAACCACTCCCCACCTCCCAAGTTCTGTGTTTACTGCCTTACTCACCCACTTTGCTTCGGCAAATCATAGAGAGAAGCTAAATGCTCTCAGCTGCACTATACCAAATCAAAGCTGAGATGAATAATGAACTTAATTTTCCATAAAGACATTCTGTTTGGCATTTCAGCTAATAAGGTAAGCTAATGGCAATTCTAGGTGATGGAAAAGAAAATGAATAGTCTCTCTTTGTGTTTGATTTCTGTGCTAATCTGTAATTTTTCTTTTAACGTGCTGGAGTTAATTTCATGTTTCACGATGTATGTGAATTTGGGATGAACAGTTTTAGGAAGAGTACCCCCAATGCACCTTTTTTTTTTTTTAAATTAGGCTGCTTGTGGTACTGAGGGGCTAAGGGAGAAATCCAGCTTTTCATAACAGTGGCATCTCTGTAATAATATTTTTATCATCTATAATGCAAAAGGAATTTACTTAAATGGCAGAATATTTAGATGCAGCAAAGACCGACAAAATTATTTAAGCACAGCTTATTGAATATATTTGGCATGATATATTGTAAATTGATATTGAATGCGCTCTAGAGAAAGCAGCATACATACATCATGTTGGTTTCTGAGTCATTTTGTTTCTAAGTACATGTTATTCTCGAGAAGGTAGTAATTTTCAATTGCTAAAATTATTCCACAGCTTCGGGTTAGGTGGGTTTTATTTTGTAAGATTGTATTTTTAAAATAGCAGTATACCGGTAATGTGAATTTTCTTTATTATTACTTTCTTGATTTACCACGGCTTCGGTGATTTTGGTCATGTGGAAATGTACTTGTTTGTCCACTAAAGTTCAGGGGACTACAAACCATCAGACCTCTCTGAGACTTTCATTGCTACCCTCGCTACCACGTAGCAAAAATAAGGAATAAAACAATTATTGGTTGGCTTAGCTTTTTGTGATACAGTTTTTCAGTGTTTAACACAGGGATTTTTATTTCATTCAGTTCACAGCACAAACTAGCAAAAACTTAGGGCAAGATGGGGAAGAAACACTCTTTTCTTTATTATAAGAATAACAAAAATGAAAAATGCGATTAAGATTTATGTTTCCTGGGCTCCCTGCCATGTCACCTGAAAAATCCACAACTCTATTCTCTCAAAGTAGGTGACCTCAAAAGAGATTTCAGAAGTTCTATGCAAAACAGCCAAGTATGTGGGAAATTTTGGAGAAATGAAAAGGAAATGTTTCTTATTATTCCTACTGTCTAATCTTCCCGTTCTGTTTTTACGCGTGGGAAATGAGCTGTGGGCACCGGATATTTTTGTTTCGTGGAAATCTTTAAACATCACAATCAGACTTTTATAGAAAATGAAGAGCTTTTGGGGCACCTGGGTGGCTCAGTGGGTTAAGCCTCTGCCTTCAGCTCAGGTTATGATCTCAGGGTCCTGGGACTGAGTCCTGCATTGGGCTCTGTGCTCGGCAGGGGGCCTGCTTCCCCCTCTCTCTCTGCCTGCTTCTCTGCCTACTTGTGATCTCTTTCTCTTTCAAATAAGTAAATAAAATCTTTTAAAGAAAAGAAGAAAAGAAAAGAAAATGAAGAACTTTCATCCTTCCTCCCTTTAGAATGTGCCCAGTGTCTGTTCTCCCTTGAAGTATAAACAGGATGCTAAGTTTGAGCATGATTTTCTGGCTACTACTCATGACTTAGTTCCCCTTACTGATCACCCGTGTTTCACCTACAAATTTTAGGCATTTCTTTTGAGAAAAGCCTCAAATTTGGTAAACCTAGGAGGAGTAGGAATGTGGCATTTTGATCTATCACAGTTCATTTTTAAGAACACCAAGACAGACATAGGTTACTCTTTACCCTTCAAAGTTTCAAAATAACGTTTTCAATTTCATGGTTATTCTCTGCAGAACTCTGTTGGAAGCTCAAATATGGTGGATTTGGGGGGATTCTTAAGGTGTTCATTTTCTTTTCCTCTTTTCCCCCTTTCCCCCTCACACAGGCCATTCTTGACTGCTTCATGCACTGTTTTGCTTCCTTAATTCTGGTATGTTTTCCATTCCGCTTCTCCTCAGTATCACTGGCCCAGAACCTAGGCATTGCACCATGTCTCTTTTAAAGCTGGAAGAAACAAACCAGAAAGCAAACGTTTGCAACCACCAAGTTGTTTTTTCCTATCCCCTGTCATTCGTAAACTAAGAAAACTTTTATACTGGCACACCTTTTTATCCACGATTGCTATCTAAAACCAAACTGGTGATGAAAAGGCGCAAGGCTGTTTGACCGGCATCCTTTTCGTGATTCTTCTCCTACAGTGGTCAACCCACTGATGCTTCTAGATGAGATGCAAAGTTGTTCGTTCTTTCAGACATTCTTAGCAATGCCAACTGCAAGGCATGTGTTATTTACAGACTCACATGCTATCTCTATGTGCTTGTGAATTTATTAGGGAGAAAATCTAGTGAAAACAGCACCACCACCTTCCCCAGGCATGCACACACACACCTATGCACTCGGCAAAGACCACAGAGCAGCCATCTACTGGGGACGCTTGCAACCGAGCAGCAGCCTTGTCGCAGATGGCCCACCATCATGAGAAGTTCTTGGCACTGTGGCAAGGAAGGCTGAGCAGGAGGCAGCCAACAGATTTGTTCCCAAATACACATGAAACCCATTCTTGGGGACAATCCGGATTAAGTGGAGGAGGAGCAAAGATGAGAGAGGACTAAAATATCAACAGACTTGGTTATTAATCGTTAACATTACCTCATTTATGCTCACTGCCTGGGGGACCCCAGGATAGCTGTGTTATAAAAATAAAAGCATTACTCCAAGCCATCATCTCTAAAACTGGGCTCAATGTCTTTTTTTTTTTTTTAAGATTTTATTTATTTATTTGACAGACAGAGATCACAAGTAGGCAGAGAGGTAGGCAGAGATAGAGGAGGAAGCAGGCTCCCCGCTAAGCAGAGAACCCGATGCGGGGCTCTATCCCAGGACCTGGGATCATGACCTGAGCCGAAGGCAGAGGCTTAACCCACTGAGCCACCCAGGCGCCCCTCTCAATGTCTTTCCTACAAGGCTCCTTACTCTGTGTTTCCTACCCCTGTAAAAAGCACCACTTGTTATTTTCAACCCAGAAACACAGGGGAAAACTGATTTTTCTCCCTACATCACCCTCATATCTCCAAGGTAGACTCACAAAAGTTGGTTGAATGAATGGACGGATGGATGGATGGATGGATGGATGGATGGATGAATCCCCAAGTCCTAGAAATTTTATTTCTATTCACTTCTCTCCATTCTCTCTGCCACTCTCCTAGTGAAGCCTAATAGTTTCTCACCTAGATGCTTACAAATATCTCCTAAGGGGTCTCCCTGCCTCTAGTTTTCCCTTAATTCATTCATTTGTATATTCTAGATCAAACCATCTTTCTAAAATACAAAGTGAATCACTAAATCTTCTGCTTATAGATCCTTCAATGGCTCCTCCTTACCTGTGGGCCAAAGTTCAAACTCCTTACCGGGACTTACAGGGTTGGACAGAATTGGGGAACTTTTTCCTTCATAGCCTTGCTTCTTCATACACCCTCTGTTGACTCTGCACTTCAGCCATACTGAACTACTTTTACCTTTCTCATAGATGCTGTGTTCTCCTGCCCAGGGCCTTTGCATGAGCTGCTTCCTCTTTTGTCTCTTCTATCCATCCAGCTCAAACTTCTTTCTTCTCTATTAGCACCTTTTCAACTTTCTTATCTGGTCTGAGATGACACCTCCTCCAGGAAGCCCTTCCTGACTGGCCAAATTTGAGCCCCATCCCCTCTCCCAATAATTCTCTTAGCACCCATTATTTCCCTATCATGCTTCTGCTGTTTTATATAGGATTGCCTATTCCACTAGACTATCAGTTCTGTGAAGGTGGATATCCAGCCTCGTGGTCACAGCTGTGCCATGAACAAGTGCAAAGTCAATTCCATCTGAATGCATGAATAGATCCTTGGGCTCCTTAACAAGCTTCATTACCTTTTGTTCCGATGAGGTTGCAGAAACCAACTGCAATGATTCTTTATGCTACTCATTCCCACAAAGCCCTGTGCTAACACGGTTCTCATAAATTCTTCAGTCTTCTTGTTCTTATTCCCATTTTATAAATAAGACCACCAAGGCTCCAATTGTTGTAAATGAGTCCAATATTAAGGTGCAGGCCCCCCACTCTGATGCTAGGGGTCAGCTCTTTCTATTCTGCACACAGTCAAATGCCTGCTTCAAGTGAGAAAACATTTTAAGCTTAGAAATGAATTGGATTGTTCATTGGCTTTCTGACCTCCAGTAGTCTGCTCTGAATGTACTTTTTCCTTACTGTTAATCTGAAAGTAACTTTCTTTGTACCATATTCTTTATTCTCAAGCTTTTTTCTACAGGCCCTATGTCTGCAGGGTATTCTGCCTTTCTTGCTCTCTCCGTAATGAGAATAACTGGGCTTCTTATTTCTGTTTCATTTCCATTGTCCTTTTCTGGGGGGCTTTTTTTTTTTTTTGAGGGAGAGAGGAAAAGTATGGGGAGGGGCAGAATGGGAGAGAGAATCCAAAGCAGGCTTCACACCCAGCACAGAGTCCCATTGTCCTTTTCTGGGGGGCTTTTTTTTTTTTTGAGGGAGAGAGGAAAAGTATGGGGAGGGGCAGAATGGGAGAGAGAATCCAAAGGGAGGCTTCACACCCAGCACAGAGTCCCATGCTGGGCTCGATCTCTTGACCTGGAGATCATGACCTGAGCCAAAATCAAGAGTCAGACCCTTAGCTGACAAAGCCACCCAGGCACCCCATTTTGGGCTATTTTAATGTTTTTATTATAGGCCATAAAAATATCCAAAAAGATAAATAAATGTGATGCAATGAGCTATATCCTAATATGAAGAACTTTGTTTCAATGCATTATTTTTCTTCACAGTAGTCCCTTGTCCTTTTTAACATGGACGTTTTTCTGGTCCTGCTCCATGATTACTCTTCCGACGGAGCTTTTTCCTGAGCTCAGTTGCGCCTTAATGCTTGTCCCTGAAAGCCTGATGGCAGACTACTTAGGGGGCTTCTGCTGGTCCTTCATGGGGAAAGCCCATTTCTTCTCGTTACTGCGCAGCTGCTTAACAACAGTACTCTCTGTGGAAGAAATATCCAGAAGCATAGCTTGAGAGAGAACATATACAGTATCTGGGAAACAGTCCATTTTGTGGTGGTCTGTGATCCAAATCACCACACGGATACACACAGTCCCAAAATGGGAGAGGTAATTCAGTACTGTGTGTACAGCAAATGCCTTCAGATTGGACAGGCTTGGGTTTGAACCCGCTTCCTACCATGTCTCTATCTGTGTGTCCTGGGCCTTTCTGGGCCTCAATTTCTTCATCTGTAAAACACAGATAATAATGGTGCCTCATGGGGCACCTGGGTGGCTCAGTGGGTTAATCCTCTGCCTTCAACTCAGGTCATGGTCTCAGGGTCCTGGGATCAAGCCCCACATTGAGCTCTCTGTTCAGCAGGGAGCCTGCTTCCTCCTCTCTCTCTGCCTGTCTCTCTGCCTACTGTGATCTCTCTGTCAAATAAATAAATAAAATCTTAAAAAAATAATAATAATGGTGCCTCACTCACCAGAGTAAGTACTCAATGTGATGACAATGTCGGTGGTTGAGGTATCTGGGCAAAACAGCCCCAATATGGCCATATCTCAATCCCAGGAAGTTATGAATGTTACCTTCTGTGACAGATGTGGCTTTGCAGATGTGATTAGTCAAGGGAGTTGGGAACTCTAGGCCCTAATGTAATCGTAAGTATCCTTATAAGAGGGAGGAAAGAGAGACCTGACCACAGAAGAAGGCCACATGACCACAGAAGCAGAAGAGATATTTGAAGGTGCTATGCTGCTGGTTTTAAGGACAGAGGAGAGGGCGTTGAGCTGAGTAATGCAAGGATTGCATTTCTAGAAGGTGGAAAGGCAATGAAATGGGTTCACCCCTGGAGCTTCCAGAGGGAGCTCAGCCCTGCCAAGAGCCTGGTCTCAGCTCAGTGAACCAATTTTGGACTTCTGGCTCCAGAACTGGGAGAGAATAAGTGTGAGTTGTTCTAAGCCACTAAGTTTGTGGTCATTGAAGCAGCAGCCTTAGGAAGCTAACACACGGTGATATTTGGGAAATGAAAGATGACTTCCAATGAGCTGGTAACATAAGGAGAACGACATTACAAAGGCTGACATGTGGGGTGGAGAGGCCCTCTGAGTATTCAATGTGTGGTGGAAGGTACTGCAGTGCCGTGTGTCCAAGGAGGGCCAGAAGGAAGAGGGCAAAGGGTGAAGCCACGTGTGGGGAGTTTAGACGTGGACAGAAGTGAGGTCTTGCAGAGAAGGGAGTGACGGCCGGTGGCTGAGGGGGGGTATGCGCTGGTGGAGGGCAGCAAGGCGGATGGTGCAATGGCCTGTTCAGGCAAGAGTGATCAGTTATGAAGAAAGGCTGATGCGGGGACTTTCTCTGGGCTACCAGGCACACTGAAGGAGGGAGGAAATGTGGATCTGGGAAAGAAAACCTGTGTCCCTGAAATAAAACAAAAGCAGCCATTTTCTAGTGTTCTCCACGCCATATTCCTGATTGAAAATGACAATCTCAGGAAAGGAATTCTGAAAAGGATTTGTTGCGTTTGAAGCCAAGTCAAGACTATTAGCAGGCAACCAAGGGCCTTCTGCTTCCTCTGTTTCTAGCCATGCCCGGAGAGATGTAGGCCGGAGTAAAGTGAGTTCATTTGGAATCTCCACGTGTTGTACATAATTTGGTATTTCCTACAGAACAACTGTGCCTTTTCACACAGCCATGGCTGTCCATATGCCATCCCTCCTCTCCTGTAAGATTCTGCCTCTGGGCCCCACCGGCAACATCTTGCCCATCATTCAAGTCTCAAGTGAAGTCTGACCTCCTTGAACCAGCTTCCATGTTAATTGCACTATCTAGTATGTATTTGCTAGCAATTTCCATCCTTCACTGTAACCACACTTAAATGATTGTGGCTCCCCTCTCCACACCCACTGATTCCACCTTCCTCTCTGTAGACAGAGAGATCCCTGGGGGGCATATACCAGTCTGTCGATTCCACATCTTCTGCTCCCACAGAGTTTGACAGGTAGGAAGCATTCAATAAATATGAATGGTTGCTAAGAAAGTAGATCTTAAATATTCTCCCCCCACCAAAAAAGGGGGGAGGGGTTATTTAATTGATGGGATGAGGTGTTTGATAAAGCTAGGCGCTCATCATGTGGCAATATAGAATGTATCAAACCAATATGTTATATACCTTAAACCTACATTATATCATATATCAATTATATCTCAGTAAAGGTGGAAACAAGGAAAAAAAGATTTGAGGGGGCTTCAAGAACAAAAAAATAAATGTGAATGTATCAATGGATGAATTGATTCACTAAATGTGCCCTACAGGCAGAGTTATCATGAGATAAAGAAAATAATGAAATTTATGAACCCCAGGGTCAGTGTCTAAAGGAAGGAAGGCCTTCCACCCAGTTCTCTTGAAAGTGAGAAATTATAGAAGTAGGTAACACCAGAACTTCTCCATGCATGATGTAGGTATTAATTCCTCTATTTTCCATTGTATAGTTCAAATGACAACTCAATATCTGATCTAAAATTTAAGAACAGGTTGTCTCCACCTTCCAGACTGAATTTGTCATCTCCTTTATGACATGATTTTTTTAAAAATCAAGGCAGGCTACAAAAGGAAAATAAAATATCGTGTTAAATGGAACCTGATTAATAAAACCACAAGTTGATTTTTACCCATTGCCTTACGCATTCAAGGGCAAACTCTAAAATTCACAATTGTTTTCTTTTTTATTTTATTTATTCGTCAGAGAGAGAGCACAAGCAAGGGGACCAGCAGGCAGAGGGAGAAGCAGACTCCCACTGAGCAAGGAGTAGATGCGGGGCTCAATCCCAGGACCCCAGGATCATAACCTGAGCTGAAGCCAGGTGCTTCACCAACTGAGCCACCCACAAGGGTTTTCTTAAAAAAAGATAACGCTATCATGTGCAATGGATGCTACTATTACTTATGGTTGCTACTCTTATCTTTTTATTACAAACATAAATAACAAGAGCGGTAGTAAAACATGTTGCATTCACATTTAGAATAAAAAGACCTTATGGAAAGTGAATATATCACTAAGATATTATCAAGTGACTGAATGTGTACAGCATCCGCCTACAACAAGCAACCCACTCAAAAGATGCAATCGGTATGCCCAAGTCTCAGGGACAAATTATAAACTACTTTATCCTCATTGTACATCCATCTGAAATATTTAGTAAATTTAGAATGACATAGTTAATAACCTGGCTCTAAGAGTTCACTCATTACTCTGAACAGAGAAAGTGGTGGCTCATTACCAAATAGGGGTGGGGGGATGGTCGTGAAATCCTACACTTCTCATATACAGGAAGTATGTGCAATGGGAACACGAACACTTCCTGTGTGTGGAAGGCACAGTGCCAGGCATTGTAGGCGACACATACACGCGTACCACGCATGCCCCGTTACTGTGCTTGACGACTGTTGAGCATTTCTAGTCACACTTGTTTGTAAACCACCCAATGGGATATCTCATAGCTACGGTAAGACCCTGATCAGTATGACTGAAACTGAGGAATGGCTAAAAGAAAAGTTGCCTTGAAAAAAAGCGCAACTAGCATCTTAGGATTTCCTTAGGTCAAGTAGCCTGGTTATATTTTTGCTCGCTTTCATTACACTAGAATCAAGTCCCGTACTTGTGGAAGGAGAGTGATTTTGTTGGAACTAAAATGCCAGGAAAACTCTGTTCTTTTACCCATTCACTGAAGATTTCTTACCGCAGATGGGTGGCTATGCTCTCTGTCCTCTGCCTCTTTCCCTCCCAGTTTTAATTCCATGGCTCCATCCTAATCTACATTATTTTTAAATTGCTAAGATATGAGATGTCATCAACTAGTAACATGCTGGGTAAAAAAAAGAGAAATGTCTCTTTTCCAAACTATCATGGAAACTAGAAAGAGAAAAAAAGTGGTTAGTACTTGCTGCATTCCTCACTGCATATGACTTGATAATCTGGGATATTTTGCTTCTTAAAACAAAATTATAAGGGTCCCTGGGTGGCTCAGTTGCTTAAGTGTCTGCTTTTGGCTCTGGTCATGATCTCAGGGTCCTGGGATTGAGCCCCACATTGGGCTCCCTGTTCAGTGGGGAGACTTCTTTGCCCTCTCCCACTCCTCCTGCTTGTCTCTCTCTCTCTCTCTCTCTTTCTCTGTCAAACAAAGAAATAAAATCTTAAAAAAAAAAAGAAATTATAAATTAATGTTTTTAAAAGTTTGGTGTTTTTGAAAGTTTGTTTACAAAGAGTTTATGTTTATATAAAGTATATTAATAATGTCCTTGCTTGCCAAAATTAATATCTTCATACCCAAGTCAAAAATCACATACAAATAGAGTGGAAAACAGTCATAAAAGGGGATATACCTAAATTTCACCATATGTCTAAGTGCTTCATTTTTATAGAAAAGAAATAAATACTCGAAGTTATTGAGGAGGGAGAGTTAATTCATTATAGTGGAGGTTTAAACATAAAAGGAAGAAAACAACATATGCTTGGATTCCAAAATCCTGTTACATCATAACACCCCAAATTGGAAAGAAGATGGAAAACATATCTTGAAAGCCTAGTCCACACACTTGACACCCCCTCACAAAACACCTGTGCCATTTTATTAACACACTTTTTCACATGTAGCAGCTGGATCTAATGAGAGGCTAAATCTTGCCTTTGTGGTAGAAATTGATTTATCCCCCCCACCCCACACTGCATTCTGAATTCTCCTACAGCCAGCCCCAGGGCTTCGAGAGCCTACTTCCTCATTCACCATTAGTATTTATCACTTCCACAGAATGCCAGGGGGTACTCAGAATTAACTATACCATGCTATTCAAAAGAAAACAAAAAAATCCCTGCTCTGGTGAGGTGGGAGTGGGGGAAACCATTAAAAGCATTCACAGAGTCTAAGAAAAGGAAAATACAATAGTGATGAAACAACGTGTCCAGTAGGAGAGCTACTTAGGCTACCTCTGAGAGGCAGATTCCAAGGGGAGATGAAAGAATGTACGGTTGAGGACTCTTTCTCCTTCTAACCTGACCACCCCCCAGGATGACGTCAGGTTAGTGTGCTACCTGGGAGGAGGAGCAGTTGGCAAGCCCAAAATGGAGCAGGCCAGGTATTCAAGTCACATAACAGGAGGGGTGAAAAAGTGCAATGCCTTCTCGCTGGGCAGATACCATTCACCTGCCATCTGTGTGACAGCTTTCAGAGTCAGGAGGATGCTTGAGAAGGGAAGAAAGAGAATCTAATCCCATTACCTTTTATGAGTACTCAGAGAAAACATCTATAGAAACTAAGGATAAAAATGTTTTATGGTAATAATATGTACCCACGCTCTCACACAGACCTGATTTCCTCTTTCATATTACCTAATAAATGCCATTTCCTCCTCCCGTGTATTTTTTTTAAATAAAGAAAATCTCTAGAATTCTACAACAGGTGTATTTTTCTGGGTGGGAAAGTGATGTATTTGGTTTCATTTCCTCCTGGTGTCATAATTCTTGGCCATCAGCAATGCTACCAAGATTGGAACACTGATTTTAATATTTCATGCCTTAATTGACTATAGTTCTCCTGTACATGTATTCAGTTTGAAATTTTGGATGACAGTATATTTTCAGCTCAACCTATTTTAATTCTTATTCTAGGCCCTGTGAAATCATATGACAGCAGATTTAAGGCTGATATTAACCACTTCCTATTTTTGGCAGGTTGGTATAAACATTATTAAATAGGTCTATAGAGTCAGGGAAAATGTAGTCAAAATCACCTTGATATGCATTTTCATAACCACAGTGGCTGCCTCAAGGCTGATAGAGTAGATAGCCACTGAAGGAATGATGGGGGGAAATACATAAAATAGAAGGGTGAACAGAGACAAGTCCCCATCTGCAATTCTAAGAAACTCCCTCCATCCATGTTTGGGCTTCTGTTAAATTAATTACAGTCACCGAAAAGTAAAACGCAGATGAGATGCCCTTCTACATCCAGTGATAGTGATGGGCTCCAAAAGTGCTAGAGTTTATATGTTAGAAAGGAGAATAATTCATGTAAGTTCCTCCTAACATAAAACTTGTCTTTCTTATATAACATAAATGGTAAATGTGGCATTAGAGTTCTGCTTCTTTCTCCAAAGGGTATTTAAAAAAAAAAAAAAACACACAAATGTCATCCCATCTATTTTTAAGCAGAATGCTGCTGGGTAACCAGCTGAGTCGTCTAAACCCAATGGGAAAATTCTCTGTTTAAATAAGCTGTTTTATCTCATTGAAAATAAGTGCCGCAGACGGACACCGAACATACGGATTTTTGCATATAGTAACATGTACATTTTCTTAACTTTGAATATAAAACTCTAGCCCAAGCTGAAAAGTTAAGAAAGCAAAATATATTCCTTAGTAATGGCTCTTTAATGATTCCAGTTTCTGATATGCCCCCCCACCACACACACACACTTTCATCGATTTTGGGTTTTCTTTGCAGGTGATGAAGTAATATTTGTAGATTGAGATACTGTAAAGACAACACAAATTCTAAAAAACAGACCTAAATGACTTGTAAATTATGCGGTGTTTCATAGATTTAATTTCTTAAAATGGATTTGGGGTTTTTCCACAGAATTTATTTTTCAATAAAAGTTATATTTGTTAATTCTGAAAAAAATACTGACAGTACAGAACGATATAGAGTTAAAAGTAAAAGCCCTCTGCTTCCCAGCTCCCCTTTTCTACTTCCGAAAGGGAACCACCACCATTATCATTTGAACATTTTCTTTCTGATATTTTATGCATGTAGTCAAATACAATATGCACATGCATTGCCTTTCTTTTTAACAACCTGGTATCATACAGTAAGTTACTGTTCAGCACTTGGCCCTTTTAAACTTTATAATATGTTTGGTCTTCTTTTCATGGTAGTCCATACAGATCGCCCCATTCTTTTTAATAACTGGAAAATGCTTTATTATAGGGGAGTGTTCATTTCTTTAGCAAATGCTCAATGCTCACAGACCATGTGCCAGGCACACTTCCAGACACTAAGAATACAGAACTGAATAAAACAAAATCCCTGCTTCACAAAGACCACAGTCTACTACATTTTAACATTTGAGGGATTGGCATATTAACAATACATCGCGGGCAATGTTATTCACTATCATGGTTTTAGCTATCCCAAACAATGCCATAAGAAATCACCCGGTAAATAATTTTTTTTAATTTTATTTTTTATAAACATATATTTTTATCCCCAGGGGTACAGGTCTGTGAATCGCCAGGTTTACACACTTCACAGCACTCACCATAGCACATACCCTCCCCAATGTCCATAACCCCACCGCCCCTCTCCCAACCCCCCTCCCCCCATCAACCCTCAGTTTGTTTTGTGAGATTAAGAGTCACTTATGGTTTGTCTCCCTCCCAATACCATCTTGTTTCATTTACTCTTCTCCTACCCCCTTAACCCCCCATGTTGCATCTCCTCTCCCTCATATCAGGGAGATCATATGATAGTTGTCTTTCTCCGATTGACTTATTTCGCTAAGCATGATACCCTCTAGTTCCATCCACGTCGTCACAAATGGCAAGATTTCATTTCTTTTGATGGCTGCATAGTATTCCATTGTGTATATATACCACATCTTCTTTATCCATTCGTCTGTTGATGGACATCTAGGTTCTTTCCATAGTTTGGCTATTGTAGACATTGCTGCTATAAACATTCGGGTGCACATGCCCCTTCGGATCACTCCGGTAAATAATTTTTATACTCATTTGTCAGTTGAATAAATTATTGTTATTCATTCAGTCTTTTAGTCAATTCTTTGTTCATATCATCAACTTCTCTAGGAATGGATTGTGAATGTTTTGTTGTTAATTAAATTCATACAATAATAGGGTTTTTACACTTAGGTACCTGACCTTTATAAATCTACCTCCTCAAGTACCTGAATAAAGATACTGAAATTCATCTGAACTGAATCCTTCTCAACCAGCCTATGATAATGCTCCAAAGGGGAATTAGGTCAGATGAGCCAGTTTCTGTCCACTTTCACTGATCCCATGTGCGGAAAACTTCTGACTTAAATATTTCATGATAGGGGCGCCTGGGTAGCTCAGTGGGTTAAAGCCTCTGCCTTTGGCTCAGGTAATGATCCTAGGTCCTGGGATCAAGCCCCACATCGGGCACTCTGCTCAGCGGAGAGCCTGCTTTCCCCCCCGCCCCTCTGCTTCTCTACCTACTTGTGATCTCTGTCTGTCATATAAATAAAATCTTTAAAAAAATTTTTTTTCATGATAACCAAATGCCTCCCAGACAAAACTTTTATGTCTCCTTTTGGTTTCTGTGTGACATAAGAACAAAGGAAAGATGTTTTGAAATTAAAACAAAATGAATAAATGTATCTCTCCATTCATAGAAAATTATGCCTTCTACAAAATTGGGCAAAAAAAAAAAAAAATCAATTGTTACTTAGTTGATTGTCATTCAAAAACCCAACCCCAGAGAGGAAAAATCACTTATGAGTTTCCATTGTCTTTATCCCCCATATATTTCTTACAACTGAAATCAGCTCAAAATTTATATCTAGGAGTGCCTTGAACAAATCTAGAGAAGGAATCCAAGTTGCCAGATGGGGGGTGTACCAGGGAGAAAGTAGTGTTACTCTCTCTACCTCACTGGTTTGGGGGGAGGGTCTCCTTTTCCAGCCTCTTATTCCCATCCCCAGAAAGTATTCTCTATGTTTCAGACTTCCGGTGATACCAGGAACCTTTGACTGGTTTGAGGTAGAAAGTAAGAAGCTGCTTAAAAATTTTTTTTTTCTAATTTAAGAACTATGTCCTCAGAGGAAAAAGTTCCCCGTAGACATTCTGACACAAAACTGTTCTGTTTTGTTTTGTTTCGTTTTCTGCCTGTTGTCCAAATCTGTTTCAGGAAAACAAAAATAACATATTTTTGTCAAATGGGATATCATAACTGGAGCTTAATTTAATATTTTGCTATTAATTCAAAATTTTTTACTCTGCACAACTGCCAACTTGAGTGGGAGGTTAAGGGCTCACTCGACCAGCAATAGTGAGAGGTGTGTGAACGGCAGAGAGCCAGCATTGTTACTAGGGGAGGCATGAACATCTGAAAAACCTGAATCAGGTCAGTTTGACTTATTATCAGAAAGGTAAAGAAAGAAAAGAAAAAAAAAAGGCCAGAAAAAAAGCCCTTCTCAAAAGAAATATATCTGCATTGTTACTATGTGTAGGTAATCTGCAACTTCTGTCATAGGATAAACATCCTCCCTGAGTATGAATTCTGCCTGTGTGTTCATGGATGTGTGAGAGACGAAACACTGAAGACTGGATTGCAGTCAGTGTTTGGCAATAGAAGGGATAATGGGTGTGCGTGCCATTGAAGAGATTCTTTTATATCCAAAGATAATCATTTACCATCTTGAGTAAGACATTTTTTACCTCATTACAGTTTTTACCATTAAAAAATGGTTGGCATTATCTAGGTTTATGATAGAAAATGCAAGCCGTGTGACGCATACCTATCCTTAAAGATCAATGCCATGTTCATTTCTCTGTTACTGTCTTTCATTTGCACAGATTTCTGGAGTGAAACCAATGACATAGACTTGACATAAAGTGTAAGCTCCCACAGCCTGGGTCTGGTTATGGTTCTTCCCTTCCACGCATGGAGACCACCCTCCATTTGTCCTCTCTATATCCAGAGAGGGAGATCTGAACCATTTTACAAACTGTGAAAAGCACTCATTTAGATTAACCATTTTTTTTTTCATTTTGTTGAGTCCAGGGGATAGATAAGTAATTGCAATGTAATGTAGCTGAAACCCAGGTCCAAGAGAGAAGAGATCTGAATTCGAGCCCAATTCTGCCACTTAATTAGCCACATAAACAGTAATTTACATTCTGGGTGTCAGTTTCTTCACGTATAAATGATGACATTTATTAAAACATGATGTGAACGATCTTCAGCTGAAGAAAAGGCATAGAATTTGAGAAACTAGTGACATAATCAGGTTACTTTATTGGCAGACATCCTGTGATCTTTATGATGCTGATATGGACAGCAGCTCTCTAAGAGAACAATGCCATACAGAGCACCTCTCAAACCTCTTCCATCTTGGAACCCTCTCCCATGAAGCATTTCTTTGGATGAGTGATCCATGAAGTGTGTTGTAGCATACACTGGGGGAGATGACAGTTTTAGGATCGACTGGTCCTGCCTCGGTCAGGTGATGGGTCTGTGTGGGCCTAGTGGAGTTCCATCAACCTTGCTGTGGAATGTAGCTGCGGCGCCCTGGAGACCTTCACAGAAACATCCAACTTCAGCTCCCTGGAGGCCACCACAGCTTCTCCTGTGGATGCTGGTTATATGTCCACCCCTCTCCCCAGCCAAACCCACCGCACATACTACACCCATCCCCCCAGCGTCTTCACAGACAGGTCCCCTCACAACCTGTTCCGCTGTGGGCCCTCCTACTTGCCAGCATTGGATGGCACATTTCTTCCCCACCGTTGGTGAAGAAATATCCAGGACTAAAGATTTCCACACTTACTTCTCAACTATTCAATATGTCAAGAATATCTCAGGTGATAGAATAAAAGATTTCATGAGCACTTTTCTTTTTTCTTATTCTCTTATGTCGTGTTTGATACTCTGCTTGGAACTGGGTATGTGGATGGGAACAAGACGTGGTTTCTGCCAGACAAATGAGATCCTCCCCCCTCTCAAACTGCTTACAGATTGGTGGGTGAGCCAGATTTGTAAACAAATCGTCTGAAAATATTATGATAGTGTCCTATTAGTAGCATATGCAGGTTGTTAAAGTAAATCTTTATCTTTTTAGGTTAGCTCTATATTTGTTTCATTAAGGCAGGTCATTATGGAATTCCTGGTCTCTAAGAATGTAGAAGGGCTTAAATAAAGGATCTGAAGCGCCTATTTATTTCACGTGGTGCAATGGTTCAGGTGACTTGATTTTCCTGTTCATCAGGCAGCAAAAAAACAAACATTTTGTAAATGGCTTCCCTGCTCCTAAAAGGCTGTCAATTAAATTGAGAATGACTTATTTTGTCATATTAAAAAGAATGCACCTTTCAGGCACTCTGCTCCACACAGCATTTCTTTGCTTCGACGGCCTGTGTGGACCTTCTGAACAGCTGATTCAGACCTTGGTACTTACACTTAGGTCTCTGGCCCCAACTAACTCCTCAAAGGAATGAACAGAACATATACAGCTCACAGCTGAAGAGAACCTGTACAACAGTGAGCACTCAGAGGGCCCTATCTGCCCCTGGAGTTCCACTACCCTGGAGGCTGCCACTTGAGTCTCCATCTGTGATGGGTCATTCTGTGTGGCCGCCTGGCTAGACTAGAGTCCCCAGTTATTTAATCAAACACAAATCTAGATGTCACTATGAAGGAAGTTTGTAAATATGGCTAATATCAACAATCAGTTGCCTCTAAGGAAATATTACCCCTGATAATGTGGGTGGGGCTCATCAAATCAGTTGAAGGTCCTGAGAACAAAGCTGAGGCTTCCTAGAGCAGAAGAAATTCTGCCTCAAGACTCATTCGGCTCCTGCCTAAGTTTGCAGACCACCAGCCGTCCCTACAGATTTCACACTTGCTGCCTGCTGTAACCATGTGAGCGAGTTCTTTAAAACAAATCTTTTTTTTCTGTTCTCCTCTGAGAACATCTTTTGATCCACTGTCCCTTACACACCAGCCTCTGGAGATTTTCTCAAGTGCACTGACTGATCTTTTCTATCCCAAGCCCCTTTCCACCCCGAAGCTGAAAGAGCCTTGAAACCTTTTCGTACTCCTCCATCATGGTCCAGCTCTGTTATGAATTAAACAGGCAGTAGGGGTTGGCCCCATGAGGGAATCTAACCAACATGGATGACATGATTTCTACATGAAAATACCTTCTGAATTCCAAAAAACAAGCTTTTACCTAATAGGAATTTTATATGCATTTTTACATCATTTATGTCATTGGAGTTAGTTCCTGATACATGTGTTACTATCCTCATCTTGTTTGAGAACATGGAGGTTAAAAGATGTGAAGGTCACTGGACCAAAATCACACATCTAGGAAGTAGTAGAGTCAAATTTGAATCCATGTTTACCTGATTCCAAACACTATCCTATATTCCTTGCACCATGCTCTTTCCCTGTAAGTGGAAAAACTACCTGGGTAAGAATTACCTGGTAGGAAAATATTCCATTTTTTTTTTCTGTGACACTTCTGTTGGAGTATTGTATGCAGAAGCACTGAAACATTACCTAAATGACATCCATTTTATATGGACATCAAATACTGCATCCATTTGAATAAAAAGGCTGGATTGTTCTAAGGTGAATCAAAGACTTTTTAAAAAATATTTATTTTGTGTTTTGAATCCCACTGCTCCTGGCCCTCAGAGGCTGATATACCAAAAACATGCAAAGGCATTTCAACACTGAGGCTGCCTTGAGCTGGCTTCGCAGGGTTGTCCTAACCCAACTGAGGGACCATCGGCTTAGGCATCCCCACCCCTGGCTAGTGCCTTCTCTGACTCTCAGCTACACAGGGGCCTGTTCAAAAAGGACGCTCCTATTGTCCTCATCCTGAAGTTGAAGAGCTGTTAAGAAATATTCTTCTACATAATTTCAGTCGGCGAAAGTAAAAGTGACAAAGAGCCAGAGAGCTCAATTCTGGAAGTATTGTTTTAGGGTCTCAAAGCTATTCATTCATTCAACAAGCACATATTAAACATTTACTGTACAGGAGGTTCTCTGGGAAAAACAAAGATGAATCACATTGTCCTCTGATTAATAATGAACGTGGCTGTGCTCTGTGCCAGATGCTCTAAAAACAGTGCTTTTCAAGCCAATGATAGCAACCAATTAGTGGTTCGTGAAATCAATTCAGTGGGTCGCAAACAACATCATTTTTAATTAAATAGAACACAATAGAAGAGAATAGAAAAGAAGATAGAGTACATGGCCTCAGAGAGGTTAAGTCTTTCTTTCTTTCTTTCAGTTGTATATGCACATATAATGGTTTCCAAAGGAAACCGTTACTGTGAAACAGAGTCAAAACCTGTTTAAAAGCTACTGTTCTAGAGAGAGTGAAAGAAGAAAACAAAAGCTTTGCTCTCAAGAAGCTTGTGTCTTGCTGGGAAGATAAAGCTAATTAATGAACAGCAGAATCCTTTGTATGAAGCAGCTAATGACTAAAGGGTCAATGAATGTTGCTGATTTAGTGCCCCATGAGACTGAGACCAGGGAAAAATCCCTGTGGCAGTTCATTACTCCCTCCTCCTTGAAAAATTTCTCACTTGTCTTCTAGGACAACACACCTCACTGATCCTTCTCAGAATCCCTCACTCATTCCTCCTTAGCTCCCCATCTCCTGTGGTTGGGTCAATGCCAAATGGGCACAGTTCTTGGGCCACTTTTCTCTCCTACCAGTACCTATTTCTTAGGTCACCTCAGTCATTTTCTAAGCTTTAAATACCATGTGAGGGCCCACGTTTGCTTTTGCAGCCCAGACAGCCTGAACTCCCAGCCTTGCATTACCAGGGCCCTAGTGAATCTCTCTACTGAGATGTATCTTGGACATCTCAAACTTAATCTGTTCCAAACTGAACTCGTCTTTGTCACTCCAGTCCACACCTCCCTTAGGGTCTCTCATCTCAGCTACTGGGAATTCAATCCCTCCAGCCAATCATGCCAAAAATCGTGGTGTTGTTCTTGACTTTTTTCTACTCTACTCTCAACTCCTGTGTCCAAATCATCGTGGAAAAGCCTACAGGCTCTATCTTTTCCCTACCTCTTCTGCTACCACCATTCCTCACCTTCAACTCCAGTCTGGATAAGTGTGTGAGCCTCCAAACTCTTCCCCAGATTCTACCTTATCCCTTCTAGCAACCTCAACTCAGCAAGCCAGGTGATCCTTTTAAACTATGATCAGTCATGTCTCTCATCAGAACCTCTGAGCTATTCCTGTTTCTCCAAGGAAAAGTCACAGCCCTTCCAATGGCCTGTGAGGCCCAGTGACCTAGACCCCATGCCCACCCATCACCACTCTGTGCTCACCTTCTGTCTGCTCTCACTCCCCTGCCCTGCTGGGCCTCTGCAAGGTAGCATGGCAGGCCTGTCTTCCCAGCAGGACTTTCTTACTCTTCTGCTCCAGGCACTTGCCCTACAGATCTCCTGGCTGATCTCCTCCCCCATTCGATCTTTACTCAAGGTTACTTCCTCAGTGAGGCCTCCAGGGACCATGCTCTGCAGCACTGCAAATCCCTTCACCTTCCCTCTTCCATGGGTACACTCTCTCTCTCCTGCTTTCCTTTTCTCAGTGGTACAGCTCACCATCTAACATATACTTTACTTGTTCATGCCTGTCTTCCTCCTTCCGCATTGCACCTTCTGTATCCCCAGTACCTAAAGCAGCACCTGTTTCACAATAATAAGCTCAATAAATAGGCATTGAATAAATGAATACATGCTTTTAAAGTGAAAGAGACAAAAGAAATGATACTTTTAACTCCACCTTAGCCAGTAAGGAAAGGAAGGGAATACCATAATGAAGTTTGATCTAAGAAACCTTACCTCTGGAAAACAGAATGGAGGTTCCTCAAAAGGTTGAAAATAGAGCTACTCTACGACCCAGCAATCACACTACTGGGTATTTACCTTAAAGATACAAATGTAGTGATCCGAAGGGGCACGTGTACCTGAATGTTTATAGCAGCAATGCCCACAATAGCCAAACTATGGAAAGAACCTAGATGTCCATCAACAGATGAATGGATAAAGAAGATGTGGTATATGAAATACTATGCAGCCATCAAAATAAATGAAATCTTGTCATTTGCAATGACATAGATGGAACTAGAGGGTATTATGCTGAGCGAAATAAGTCAATCAGAGAAAGGCAATCATCATATGATCTCTCTGATATGAGGAATTTGAGAGGCAGGGCAGAGGATTGTGGGGGATAGGGAAGGAAAAAAATGAAACAAGATGGGATCGGGCGGTAGACAAACCATAAGAGACTCTTAATCTCACGAAACAAATTGAGGGTTGCTGGGGAGAGTTGGGGGTATGGCGAGGGTGGTTGAGTTATGGACATTGTGGAGGGTATGTGCTATGGTGAGTGCTGTGAAATGTGTAAGCCTGATGATTCACAGACCTGTACCCTTGGGGCAAATAATACATTGTATATCAATAAAAAATAATAAATTTTAAAAAATAAAATTAAAATTAAAAAAAAGAAACCTCACCTTAAACTCTATAATGAATACTCCAGTTGGGACATTTCCTTTCGAGGGAGCCTGAGCTAGTTTGGAAATACTGGTTCGGATAGCTACTGAATGTGCCATACTCATTGTGCACATGTTTGTGTGACAACTCCCATTGGTTCTGTATCATGTTGCCTAGCAGAAGTGGGTTGAAATATAGCCTTAAAGTACAATTCCTCAAAAAGCCATTTCCCCATATGGTAACTATGAAAGTGGAATTTTGTATTACACATGTGCATAAAGACCCAAAATATTATTCCATTCTTTCTAGATGTCAAGAACTACATTCACATAATTTGAAAATGATAGTTTCATTGAGTTAGAATGAACAGTATTCATGAAGAAGAGGTTCTGTTCTGACCCATTTGAGTACAGTACACTTTTAGGTGTCATGAATGTGATTGGAGTAAAAAGTCCAAACAGCACCAAGGTGAACTAGTAATCAGATGAGAGGGATTTAAAAAAAAAAAAAAAAAGGCAGGAAATTTTGAGGTGTATCTCTTCTTAAATCTTTTTTTTTTTTTCTAATAGACACCAAATAGCTAAGTTAATGGTTCACAAGTATAATAATTTACGGCCCATTTGAGAAACTTAGTAACCCAAAACTTAATGGTAAACTAAGGGAAAATATTTGCTGAAATCTATTTCAAAATTTGTAATTTGGGTGGCACCTGAGTGGCTCAGTTGGCTAAGTGTCTGCCTTTCGGCTCAGGTCATGATCCCAGAGTCCTGAGATCAAGCCCCAAATTGGGTTCCTTGCTCAGTGGGGAATCTGCTTCTCCCTCTCCCTCTGCCCTTCCCCCTGCTCATGCTCTCTCTCTAATATATAATATCTTTTAAAATTCTTATAATTTTGAAGTTAAGTATTAATACTAGAGATGACTGATTTGATATAAACTAGCTGTTCCAAGATCAACAGACTGTAAGGGAAAAGATCCATACTCAAAAACATTGACAAGTAGTGGGATCTCAGAACTGCTGAGAGATTTAGAAGATTTTAGCCAATACCAAAATTTAGTATTGATGAATGGTATTTCTACATCTGGGCTTCTGTAGACTTCAGGAAGATCCCTAACCATCTACCTGCATCTCTGCTTTTGAGCACCAGACACAGAATTCATACTTGCCTCAGGGAATTCAATTTTTGGAATCATAACTACAAATCACCAGGAATACAGTGGGCAGGTGCCACCACGCATGACTGCATCACTGATGGCTCACCCAGCCATTGCAAGCCAACAGATATGCCTCCACTTAGCCAGAATGACATGTGAGAAATGAACAGTTGCATTAAAAAATAAGAAAGGGCTCTAAATTAGATTATCCCCTATCTGGTCAATGGAAATAAATGTAAGATACTTACAACAGACCTAACCCTCTGTTGTTTTTAATCTTGCTATCTTTTAGAATGTTTATGTTCTTGCTTATATTTCACTAAACCTTGTAGCCAACTGTAACTGCTGGATGATGGGTGTTCTGTGGTTCTTTCAAGCACCTAAACCTCCCTCCTTGTTACAGTTGTCAAAACGTTACAGCATTGTAGCTCCCAGTAACTTAATGCTTGAGTTTCATGTTTAATGGAAAATTGCTAAGCTTTGAAACTTACAGACAGCAGAATAATATGATGAAAAGATCATAGAAATTTGAAACAAACTTGCCCTTCGATTCTGAATATGATTTACTAGCTGTACAATTTAGTGTAAGTTATTTAATAACACAAACTCTCAATTTTCTCATCTTTGCAATGGGGTTAATAACAACTAGGGTTTTGTATCATACGAGATAAAGTTTGTGTGTTGGGATTGTAAAATGGCTACCAGCAAGTCCTAAGGCTAATTACTTTACTGTGGATGTACTGAATGTGAGAGGAAGTATCTTAAACTCAGCATTCCAAGCAAAGGTTGAGATGCTTGCTTACTGAGCAGGCTTAGATCACACGTTCAGCCCTGAGCCAGGCAAGGCAACTGGGGAACGTGATGTGTTGACTGACTAAGCCAACTGCTGTGCTACTCCTGAGACACATGGACCTCAAGTGAGTTTCCTTCTGGAGAGGAAGGGTTCTCCAGAGCAAAATCATGGAGATGTGACTACAAGAACCAGAATTAGAACCAGGGTCGTAAAACCCACTGATGTCCACTACAGTCAAAATGCGGGGTAGACAGTGAGGAAAATTAAGTTTTCTCCCCTGTCCTCATATTATACCAGAATGTGGTATCTTAGTTACTATTTCTTGATGTGGAATCACAAGGCATCTTCACAACAGACAGCAGCCCCTTTGGAGTCAGCTGTCACCTCACTAACATTTTCTACAAGCCCCCAAAGGCTCATGGACCACTTTGAGGGGTACAGACATTGCCCCTCACATTTCTCCCACAATGCCTTTTCTTAGTGGCATCCATTAACTTCACACATAGACATTCAACTCCTAAAGAATGGTTAAACCACCAGGGAAGAAGATTTTTAAAGAACAAAGTACAAACCCAGTAGGTGAATCAAAGGTACTGAAATACTTCACTCAGCTTGACTTGTTTTAAAGCTATTTTTCCATTTTCCTTCATCTATCTCCCAGATTTGCCCAATCACTTAAAACTTACAAACCCCTTTGACACCAGAGACTGTGTTTTATAAAATGCTTTTGGTATATTTACCCAGCACCTACTATGGTGCTAAGTACCCTGTAGACACCTATAAATGTTGGTGGGTGAGAATAATTCTATAGGATCACAGCGACAGAATCACTATTGCATAGTACTGTTTACAAAGTTTTGTTTAAGAATGCTGAAACATTTTTATTTGGAAGGAGATGTAGCGAAGGGTCTATTTTAAAAGAGGTAGGTATTTACTCTTGTCCTTAAAAGGTCATTTTTTAAGCAATCTGAAGCAAATTAAGCTTTGCACCCCCTTCGGGCTTTGTGGGGAGTTAGAAAGGGCGGTTGCCAGGGAAATCTGATTGGAAAACACCGATCAGACCTTGGGATCTGCACGTCGCGTAATTGTAATTTTCCTATTCTTGCTCTTTTTTTCTGCTTTTGCTATGAGAAGAGCAAGCTTAAAAGGCTACAGGGACATTTATGCCAAGTCGCATTTGTCAAGTTGAAAGCTGTGTGGAGCAGAAAAGCAGTTCTCCCCGCTGTAAAGAAGATGCAAAGGACCCGAGTGAGTAGGGAATCTGAGAGCTCACTAAAAGTGCTTAGAAGGCAGAGACATTCACGCCATTTCTGTAACAAGTTGTAGGCAGGCACTTGAAATCCAGGGGGAAGCCTCCTTACCACTGGGATGCATGCAGCCCCCCACAGCCATTCTTGAAAGACTTGGTTGTCCTTCAAGTTTTCTAGCTCCACCTCCCCAACTGTCCGACAACAGCAGTTGCTAAGGGCACCAGGAAACACTGAGAGAGCAAATACTGTTTTACTTCTTATTATCTTAAACCCTCTTCAACAGTGCTGGCAAATTAGTGACAAGATAATATTTATGCTGATTTCAATAGTTACATTTTATGTTTATTTTAGAAATAAAGTACAGTTGAATGGGAGCATGCCCTCCCTTCCCCCCCCCCCCCCCCATTTATTTTGTTCAGTCACTTAATCAATGTACATTCATCAGAGGCAGGGTGACATTAAAGTTTTGATGTCAGAAAAAGCCAGACTCCTACTCATTATTATGACCTTGAGAGTCATTTCTGCTTTTGGAGTCTAAGTTTTGTAGCAGTAAAACAGACAGAGTTAATGCCCATCTCATCAGATTGCTGGAAGTATTCACGTAACATAGATATCTCTTCCAGCCCTCTGAGGTTACCCCAGAAATGTCAGATTATTCTGTAAATATCAGATCCCTAGCTCTCCTTTCATACATACAGTTTTTCCTCCTCGTATTTACCCTTCTTCATCGAGCTCAGGTAAGACCAAGTCTGTTGATCTCCTCAGCCAGTCAAGCGCCCTCATCTACCCGGTTGCTTTAAGAGAAACACTCAATTGTTGAAGAGATCGACAGTTGCCAAGGAGTAGCCTTGCAAAGATCAACCTCTTATCGGTGGCCACCATTTTAATCACTGCTGTAACTTGCTACGTTGTCTTTATTCCCATCTCATCGATAAAACGCCTACCTTTTTTTTTTCTCCCTGTTTCTCTGGTTCCTGACAAATTAGAACTTTAAGTCCCACCTCAGCCTTAGAGGTTTTCCTCCCTAAACCTCTGCCATCCAGAACTGCTCACGGAAGTGCACTGACCTCCCCTGGTATATTTCAGGATATACGCTCCATTTCAGCTGTCCCAGCTTTCTAAGGGTCTGCATTCCTTTTGTGGCTCTCAGATTTCCCAAAATCTCACGCATTTTCATCCCTCCAAACCTCACCATCCAACCTCCCATCTCAAGATAATCTGCTCTCCAGGACTCACTCACACATGGCTTCATCTCCCAGCCATCATCTCTCAGACCATCATTGGCACAAAATGTCTGACTCTCTCTACATGTAGTTACACTCTACTGACTGCAGCCCAGCAAAAGTGGGGGACTGAAACCCCAAATCCCGTGGAAGAGCCTTTTAAAAGTAAGCCTTCTAATGTCTGAAATAGTACTTCTTATAACTTCTACTTAAAGGCTTGTAATCCTTTCTTTGCTTTATTAACATTTTTTTCCTCCAGACAGATCTGAAAACCATAGGGGGGAGGTTTTTTTTTTTCCTTACCTGAAATATGTATTCTTTAGGTTACCATAAAATAACAACTGTGACTCAAAAGACAGCCAAGATCTGAACATGGGGGGACCAGGGGAATCACTATCTGTGAAGAGTAGACCCTATTTTGGGTATAGTGTCACCCTATGCCAACTACTAAGCTCTCTGGACCTCAATTTCTATATTTGACAAGTTAAGATTATAATAATTCTTCTTATCCTTCAAGGTAGTTGTAAGGATGATAAGACATTATGTGAGCTTATGTTTTTTGCAAAAGCATGGCACAGATGAATGCTAATTATTATTATTAATTTGGTCACTATTAAATAGGAATATTAAGTTCTATGCTTTCTACCCTAGAATATATCCATTTCTTATTTTTATTTTCACACATGTTCTTTAAAAGGTGTTTGGTTCTAAGATGTATGTTTCTCATTTTAGCATCTTTGATATTGGAATGAATCATATAATCTAGGAAGGAATCATACTTAATTAGTTGGTGGCATTGATTCCTTAGTGGCACAAAAAAATATTAAGGGTTTTGCATTGGTAGCTTAGATTCAGGATAATGTGGCATTTGGATACTGGAGGAGGGCTGCAGATAGGCCAAAGTAAGGGCAGTTTGTCTATTCAAAATGGAAACTTTGTTAACCAAGTGGGGATACCCCCCCCCTAAAAAAATCAGCAAAATATTTGAGACCCTCAGAACAGAAGGTATTATCTTGGATCATATAACTTTTAAGAGTTCCCCAAGGGAAAGATTTTTCAAGGGCCCCTGGCTTATCATAGCTTTTGCTCATGGATCAACCAGAATGAGTGCAATCCTCTTTCAGCTGAGTTTGGAGAAACCTGAAGGGGGAAAATATTTGGCAGCACCAGAAGACAGTCTACTCTCAAAGATCCTAAAAGAGACAGAAGCACATTTTTGTGTTTGAAATTTTTATATTTTTATATAGGATAACATATATATTCCATCTGCTTATATTCTTATACTAGAACATCTGCTTTAATGAGTAGAAGATGGTCAGCTAAAATGCCACTGCTTTTTTAATCCCCAAGTTATTTATGGCTGGCCATACTTTAAAAGTAGCCATGAAGAGACAGATTTCTATTGTTTTCCTCAGATTTTAGTGGTCCTTGGAAGTTCAAAAACTATATTCACACTCATAATTTCTATTCATTATATATCTATTATCATCCTCATTTTAGAGATGGAAAAACTGAATCAAGGAGATAAAGTGACTTATCCAAGGTCACACACATTGAGTGAAAGTAAAGCTCAAATTGGAATTCATTCATTCACTTAGTATCACATTTACCCAGAAACCTATTCCCTTTCTGGCAATGTACTAGGCCCTAGAAATAGCCAGATTAACAGTAAGAAGCTTGCCCCCCTGCCCCCCGCTTACCTTTTCAGCCTCTCCCACACCTCTGTAACTCAGAGCTGCACAGAGCAGAAACTTCATGCAGTCCAGAGGTCCCCTAACTCCCACTCTTGGTCTGGACAGTTCTCATACATCTGGGTTTTAAAACAAACAAACAAACAAACAAACAAAACCTTTAAATACAAACACGGTTCCCAGGGAGGCTTTTCCCCCCCCAGGTTTTCTGCTTTGTGAACCAAAAGGAGGCATTTGGGATTCAATCACTGGGAAGCCAGGTAGGATTCTGGTGACCTAAAGGCTATAGGCTCCCCGTCTTGGTCCTGCAGAATAGAGATGAGACCCCAAGACAGATAGCTGGGAGTACTTCCTGATGAGAACTGTCACTTAAAAATAATGGAAGTAGATAGTCTATTAGGACTTTATGTTTTTACTTATTATATTTCAATTATTTCTGCTCCTCCTTTGAGGAAGAATATTGGAAGCAGGCATCTGAGTCTTCTTGGAAAGCTAATGTCATCCATCATGAGGGAGTGCCTGAGTGCTATACCAATAGGGCAGAGCTCCCCTAAAAGATCTTTACTGAGCATTCCCTGTGCACTTGTGGGCATTACCCCATTTAATCCATGCCTAACTCTCTGTGGGGTAGGAAACAGACAAGGAAATTGAGGCATATGCCTAGTTTCTGACACAGCAGGATCTTAGACGTGGGTAGTCTAGATGCAGAGCTCACATCTTTGAGTCCCCAGCAATACTGCTCCCCCCGTTTCAGTGAGCTTACCAAGTAATTAGAGAGATGACACAAAGACACATAAAACAAGTAGTGCCTATAAATGCCATTGTGTGATTAGGCACATTAAGTACGCAGAAGGACGGTGTGGATTAGGCTTGGGGCCCTAGAGTGTCCAATCCGACTATATAACTCGGCCCTTGTAACTTGACACCAGTCACAGTCAGTGCATAATGAATGGGCAGGGCTGTGTGCTGATAAAACTTCATCTACAAATACAGATGGCAAGCTGGATTTAGTCTGTAAGCCGCGGTTTGCTGACCCCTCATGTAGAGATACATGCTATAGATTTCATTAAAAACATCAGTTTACTCTGGAGCAGTCGGAAGGAGCTTTATAGTTGCTGAGTTTAGCCTGGCAGGAAGATTTGAGACTGATGTATAAGACCCTACCTGACCTGGCCCTGCACCCCTGGCCTCTCCTTGTATCACTTTCCCCTTGCTGGGTACTCTCCAGTCATTCTGGCATTTTCACTCACACGCTTATTCTGTTTTTGTCTTTGTTTTTTTAGATTTTATTTACTTGACAGAGATCGCAAGTAGGCAGAGAGGCAGGCAGAGAGAGGTGGGGGAAAGCAGGCTCCCTGATGAGCAGAGATAGGGGGCTCGATCCCAGGATCCTGAGATCATGACCTGAGCCAAAGGCAGAGGCTTTAACCCACTGAGCCACCCTGGTGCCCCTCCCAAGCTTAGTCTTACTCTAGAGACTCTGCACTGGCTGATCCTTTTGCCTGGGAGCTCTTCCCAGCTCTCTTCCAGGCTGGCTCCTTTGGTCAACAGATCTCCTCAGGAATATTATCGCTTTCCTAGTGGCTTTTCCGAGGAACAGGCTAAAGGAGTCCCCTTCCAGCCACATTGTTACATTAGCCCATCTTATTTTCCTAGTTCCATTTATGCTGAAATTATCTTGTTCATTGATTTGCATGCTTGACTATTATCTATCTCTTCCTGCACTGCTTCTAGAATGTCTGCTCCACAGCATGAGATCCATGTTTGTACTGTTCACTGCCATATATTCCTGGCACCCACACCAAGACTGCAAAAGAAACAAGCAAAAAATACTTGCAGATGTGAGGGAAGAAGGAGAGAGGCAAAGAGAGATGTGCAAGGAGACTGAGAAAATGCAAGCATGTCCACTGGGTCATGTTTCATTATCTCCTGTTCTGTAACTGAATAGACTACGGCTGTGATTAGAATGACCCATCATTCAGTGTCCATACACTTTTTCAATTAAGAAAACATCCTCATCCTGTAAATAGAGGGTGCTAGCACTTGGTTATGGTCATTCTTTGGCCAGAAGCAAGCCTTCCGTAATTCTGAACTGTGACATACAGTCTAAGTTATAGACTGGTTATTCCTGAAATAGAAAAATGCACTCTAGTCATCATTTTGTTTGATCAAAAATAAAGCTCCCTATCGGAATTTAATGCTTAAACATATGCATTAAAAAGCAAATAATCCTTTTTTCTCTAATTCATAACTACTGTTAAATCTAACACTTATTACATTGATTTTATTATTTTTTCTTTAAAATTTGTGTCCAACCACCTCCAGGGTTGGTGCAGACAAGCAGGACATCTGGCTGGCCTACAACCAACAAGCGTCTATTTGCTCCAACTTCCCCTCCTTAATAAGATTTCCATTCCCTCAAACTCCCAGGACCAGTAATACTGAAGACTTTCTCAGACAGCCGTAAGGTTGTTTCTTTGGATTTCCCCAAATTTTCTTCTTTCTGTGCAACTGGGGCAGATAGACACATCAACTTTTGGCTAGATCACAATAGTAGCTGTGCCCCATGATTTTCTGCTCTTTCCAATTAAAAGGCAGTAACATTTCACACTCAGGCCCCTTACAAATTGGCGTGCCTTCTTAGAAAACTATGGACCTGGTCACTGTCTCCCCTTTTGCTTTAGAGTTTAAAAGGGTCAGAATAAAAATTCTGGCTCAGTCATAGGAACTTCAGAGACACTATTTTTCTTCTCCAAGATCTTGATTTTCTGTTTCTTTACATTTTTCCTAGAACTGATTTCTGTATTATTGTATAGGTAATCTTGTTGTAAGCTACCTTTAGGTGTATGAATAATGCATTAATTTTTAAATCCCATTCCATACAACTTCTTAGCTTCTATCATTTGAAAACAGTTTCATTGAGAGGTATACAGATTAAATACTTTACAGTTGGTTCCCTTAGCAACAGTTGCGACCCATTGTTAGTGCAAACCCAAGTTCCTACCATAAACTAACTTTGGGAAAAACATCCAAACAGAAATTTGCTATGTTTCATTTCATAATTGATATGACCTCATACAAGTTTGTCTTTAGTCTCTGACATATTCCAGAGACCAATGTTTATTTATGAACTGTGAATCAGTACCAAGAAATGGTCAAGTGCTACATGCATCATCTGTGACCCTCAGCTATACCAACGTAATTTATAAAATGTAATTGCTAAGCCAATAATGAGGTTCTGAACATGATCATATTTTTCAGTGAGTCACCTTCCAACTGAAGGAAAACAAGGCTGTTCTAAACATCTATGATTTCACTAAGAAATCTTCCTTGTTGCTATAGTGATTTTGATGCTTTTTAGCTAAAAAAGTAAAAACTCTGCATTGTTATTACCATGATCAACAAACAGCAAATGGATCAGATGTAAGGGATTACAAGGTGGCATGGGACTACGGCTCTTTGGTTCTGTAGGTGCCACAGATCATAGCCCAGAAAGAGAGAAACAGTATCACATAGTGGTCAAGAGAACCAGGTTAGAACTCTGTACCTTCGTAGCTGAGACTTATGTGTCCCCACATGGGGCTTGACCTCATGACCCTGAGATCATGACCTGAGCCAAAATCAAGAGCTGGATGCTTAACCGATGCTAAGCCACCCACCAACCCCTTTATTCTGTTTTTAGGGAAACATCTATTCTCACTTTCTGGAATCTATAACATCTAGGAACCTGTGTCCAATATGTGTATGTGTCATTGTGAACAATTTTATGAATGCTTCTGAGTTAAAAATTCATATATTATTAATCATAAATTGAGGTTAAGTAAATTCTAACCTTTGGAGTCAAACCAAAATGCTTTGAATGCCAGTGCCATTATGTGTTCTTTTATTAGTTGTGTGTTCTTTGGCAAATTCTTTAAGTTCTCTGAGTTCTTGTTCCTTATCTGAGAAATACAGAGAAAAATTATGCAGAGTTGTTACGTTGATAAAAAAAAATCATGTAAGCAAATCCCTTTGCATAGTTAAATGTTAATGATGAAAGAATATATTATCTGCTGGATAATCAGTAAGTAGTTAGCATCAGAATATTAAATACCTGTTAACCTTCTCATTGAAACTTGGACAGTTCCCGGGAGCCCTTCCTGGCTACTCCTTCCCCATCACTATTACTGATAACTCCTACTTCTAGACTCTCTTTGGTGCATGTTCCATTTATGGCACCATATCTTAAACTTACTGATGGATTGATTTGGAACTGTTCCCAAATGTGTTTATGCTCTGTCTTCTCATTGCTGTTAAACCATATTAAGGGCCAAAACCAGCCTCCTTTGTTTTTTGGTTTCTTTTTTTTTTTAAGCCCTGTGCAGTGTTCTATGCACTGTGGACTGTTTGTTGCTTCCTAATGGATAAAAAGAGTGGTCATTATGCATTTCTTTTACTAAATGGAGGAGTTATGAGATCCTAGGTTGAGTCCATGTTGAAGTGGAAAATCTAAGTGGAACTGAAGAGAAAAACATAAAGAAGCCCTCTATAGCATAGTGTAGTGTTCCACTGAATTCAAAGGAAATGATTGTAGAAAAAGAAGGAGCAGTGTACTAAGAACATTATCTTATATGCTACCCCCAAAGTGGGGACTTAGAATAGGATCCAGCAAAGCAAGAGGAAAAGAACAATTCAGATAAGTAGCTGTAACAGGTAAGTAGAGAAACTCTTCAGGGGTGGGGTGTGCATGCGTGTGTGTGTGTGTGTGTGTGTGTGTGTGTGTGTGTGTGTGTGTGTATACAGAGGCAAGGAAAATTTAAATTAAGAAAAGGCCACTTGCTTTCATGTGATCACTGGAAACCTTTAAAGACTGCTTTAAGCAGATCTATGGAAGATGAATACAAATTAAGAGGGGTTTTGAAAGAATAGGTTATTGAGAAGTCCATGTAGCTGATTTAGGAAGAAGAGAGATTCTATACAAGACAGTACAGATGGAAGGTGTGAGGAGGATAAAACTGAGCAATTCTTACATTTTAAATGACAGTTGACAACAAATAATTGAAAAGTTCAAATAAAACTGTTCTCCTTTCCAATAGTATTCTTATTCAAATTATTTCTTGAAATTCTTATTCTTATTAGCATGAGAAAAATTAGAAGTAAATCAAAGCCAATGGTTTTAATTTTTCCTAATACACAGGATGTTTTAAAGATTAGGACATGGATTTTCATGGATTAAAATGTTTTTAAACCAATTATAGTGAAACAGCATTAATGAGAAATGAATCTCTGAAGTTTTAGATAATTTATCTATATTACCCATATTCAGGGTCAACCAAAAAAGAACAAAAGGAAAGGAAAGTATAGGATTTTATTAAAAATGAATTATCTGTTTTCTTTGTGAATAGGTTCCTCAGGATGACTGGACAGGGTACACCCCTCGAGGTAAAGACGACGAAATTCCATGCCGAAGAATGCGGAGTGGCAGCTACATCAAGGCCATGGGGGATGAAGACAGTGGTGACTCTGACACAAGTCCCAAGCCTTCTCCCAAAGTTGCTGCACGAAGAGAAAGCTATCTCAAAGCTACTCAGCCATCCCTTACAGAACTCACCACACTCAAGTAAGTGATTCTAATGCTCTACTTCCAGTAGTCCAGCTCCTTACTTTAGCACCTAGAAGCAGATAGTGTGACTCCTAGAGTAATCAGGACAGAGTACACCCTACAGATGGAGCAGTGCAATGTACTGAATGGTCTATTGATTTTGACCTAGGGTCTGACATGTGTATCCAGTGCCTCAAAGACACGGGCATCCAGGTGCGTTCTGCAGAAATCGTAAACTGAACCCCAAAACCCAAGAAGAAGAGTTTGAAACAATCCAGAATGGCTTTTGAAAATGAATTAAGACTTCTGGTCAATGAAAAGATCCATGTCTTTCAACTCTCAGATGTTTCCTTAACCACTAAATCTTCAGGGCAACTCTTCCTTCTAAGACCCTTCAGTTTTTCAGATAATTGAGTAATATAATAGGGCAGATGATCTTGGAGAGACTTGTAGAAAGTGGCTATGCTTAAAAATTGAGTCATATGTGAAGGTTCTTGATACAGGTTTTTAATTTGGACACTAAATACATAGAATTTTTAAGACCTTGAAAATGGTTTTTGGGGAGCTCCTGGCTGGCTCAGTCAGTGGAACATGTGACTTTTTTTTTTTTTTAAGATTTTATTTATTTATTTGACAGAGAGAGAAATCACAAGTAGGTGGAGAGGCAGGCAGAGAAAGAGAGAGGAGGAAGCAGGCTCCCTGCTGAGCAGAGAGCCTGATGCGGGACTCGATCCCAGGACCCTGAGACCATGACCTGAGCTGAAGGCAGAGTCTTTAACCCACTGATTCACCCAGGTGCCCCAGAACATATGACTCTTAATCTCAAGGTTATCAATCTGAGCCTCACATTTGGTGTGGAGATTACTTAAAAATAAAATCTTTAAAAAAATTATTTTTGGTTTTGAAAAATACAGTTATAAGTAGTCCTCACTTCCATTTGTGCTATTTGTAAATTGAAAACATCACTACAGAAGAAACTACTGAAATTGATTATTTTAAACAAGACCTGATTAAATTTTAATATTATGCATGGAGAGTAAATCAGAACCTTGGACTATATCAGGACTTGGATCATCATTTGAAAAATATGAATAATTGGCATTTTTAAGTGCCTTTTCCCATATTTTGAGGGAATACATACTACCATTCATGCAGTCATATTATGCTATAAAATAAAATATTAAAAGACGGAGCACCTGGGTGGCTCAGATGGTTAAGCGTCTGCCTTCAGCTCAGGTCATGATCTCCAGGTCCTGGGATCAAGCCCCATGTCAGGCTCCCTGCTCAGTGGGGAGTCCGCTTCTCTCTCTCTGCCTCTCCACCTGCTTGTGCTCTCTCTGTCTCTTTCTCAGATGAATAAATGAAATCTTTAAAAAAAAAAAAATTAAAAGACAAAATAAATAGAAAAAGGCCAAAGATGTCAGCCTAAGGAAAATAAACTAGATTATTAACAGAGAACACTGAAAAACAGTGTACTCTTTTCGATGAAAACATTTAAATAGCAAAATGCACTACATCTTAAATAAGTGGACAAAGGGAGTCCCCTCATGAATTTTTTTTTCAAGGTAGCAGTGGAACCTCTCCAGGTCATTTCAATAAAAAGTTACTACCAATGGCATTAATGAGCCAACCCAACAAAGTAGCTCTTCTTTCTTTCCTTCGGCTTCCAGTTGCCCTTTCTCTTTGCCTTGATTACTGCAGGTACTGGTTTTCTAGGGCTGCATCCCAAAGTCCCACAAACTGAGTGGCTTGAAACAACACACACTTGTAATGTCACAGTTCTGGAAACTAGAAGTCTGACATCCAGGTGTAAGCTGGGCCCACGATCCTTGGTAAGGACAATCCTTCCTGGCCTCTTCCCAGCTTCTGGTTGTGGCCGGCAATCGATGGCATTCTTTGGCTTCTGGTTGCTGTACTTCAATCTCTGCCTCTGTCATCACATGGCCTTCTCCCTTCTGGGTCTTCCCACAGCTGTCTTATGACACCACTCATATTAGATTAGAACCCTCCCTAATGACCTCATCTTAACTTGATTAAATCAGCAAACCCCAAATAAGGTCATGTTCACAGGTACTGGGAGTTAGGACTTTGATCTATGTGGGGAATGTAAGTCAACCCATAACACTGCCACACAAGGTCAAAGTAGATCAAGGATATGAAAAATAGAAATAGGTTTTTGTTGTACTTTGGCACACTTCACAGAGGCTCAGAAAATTAAATATATATCCAGTCTGAAAAAAAAAAAAAATTTTTTTAAACTGGATTTGTAATAAAGGCAGTCTGCCAAGGTGGTTTAAAATCAGGGTGGCCAAGGATAACTTCTGGCAAATATCATCTATGGACTTTAAAATATCTCTCCACTAGAGACAATAATAGGCAGACACAGCCATGGTGTTAATTAACATCCTCCAGAAGAAGCAAAAGAGGGAATGCTTTGGGCAAGAAAGTCATTTAGACCTTCAAGAGCTCAGTTCCTCAAGAAGCAGTGGGACTCTGCAACCTTCAGAGTCCCTTCCGCCACTTTTGTATCCTGTTAGTTGATCTATCAAGATGCATTTGTCACATCAGCTGAATGACATGTGATGTCTCAGGTGATGAGACACAGGGATTGCCGCTGCTCACAGTAATACCCAGGTGAGAGGATCACAGAAAGGAGTGGAGCACAAGAAAGCTGAGGGGAGTGCTCTGACAACGCTGAGGACTGGGGTAGGTGCAGAAGTCACCTACAATTATGCCTTGGGCTACTCCCCTCACAGCTTCAGGCCTGTAGGTGATCTGCTCTGAAGTCATTAGAACTCTTTGCTTTTCATTTTGCTTCCTACATAGTATCATCTTCCTTTCAAGCCCAGGCCCTATTTTTACAACCATCATATATTTCTTTGCTCCAAAGTTTTAAGAGCAGCAGTTTTTAAGAGTTTTAAGAAAAAGACAAACACAGATAGTGGCCAAGCTGTTGGTAGAGAAGGCCAGCTACTTCAGACACTGAAAACAGTCATAGAGCTGAGTTGAGTTAGTGACTATTTTCCTCCTCCAAACCTACAGAAATTCAAAATGGCAACCACTTTACTGGGGGATCCCTATAAATTGAGAAATTTTTTTCCTTATTCAAGAAGAAATTTCACCAAACCATCTCTATTCTTTAGCAAACAAGACAACATCTGACTGTCATTCAAATATACCTTTATTCTCTCTGCTACCATCCTATTCCCCAGGCTTATTTCACATAGTTTTGTTTGTCTCCATTCATTCCTCTTTGACCTGGTTTAGGGATTCCATTCTTCTCTACAGTCTACCTATTATGCTTCCATCACACTCAACTACAGATGATTCCTAGTGAGTTCTAGTTTAATGGTATTTAAGGAGGCATGTAAGAAGACAAGGGAAATATACTATGGAGGCAAAAAATTCAAACATGACATGACTTATAATCACTGCTGTCTTTTGTTCCTTAATGATGTTTTGACTCAAGACCATTATTTCTCTAGAAGTTTGAAGCATTCAGTCCCTCATGAGAAAAAAAAAGAAAGATCCCATATCCTGGAATTCTAGTTCCCCAAAAAAGAAAACTATATTTTTGTTCTTACTTCTTTGACATTTAAGTCAATTTTTTTTCCTCCTTCCTCCTCAGCAATTCACAGCTTTAGGGATGAATCATAGCCATGAACTAAGATAACTAAAATTAGCCAAGTGAGATTGGGGCAACATTTTGTTTGAGGTTTTCAACTCCTATCTTCTGTCAGAAATGCTGGAGAGAAAGCACTCCTGTACTTTCTTACATTGTTTTTCTCTTTTCTATTTTTATAAAGGCATCTTGAGGGTTTATTTACGTCACTTACATAATTTATTTATTATGTACTAAGGTCGAACATTCTAGAGTCATGAGCAGGCTTCAGACAGGGAACTCCATCTTTGGGCCACAAAATTCTTGTAGCTACTCACTGAGAACCATTATATCTTTCATTTCCTTGTTTCTCTTCACAGCTGGTAACCAATCCTTTCACCTCACCACTAGCTTTGCTTTCTTCCTTTGGTATTAGCTAACAATGAACTTGAAATGAATCATCACCCAAGAATATTAGTATTTTCAAATAATAACTTCTAAATGCTTAATAGTAAATTCTCAGGCAAGTCAAGGAGAGATTTGGGGGCCAGAATTCCCCTAAACCTCTCCACACTTTGGCTCTGATGCATTTAAGTCTTAGTTGGATTTGTTATGGCTTGCTATTTATTCTAGCATTGAGACTACTTCCTGCTAAAACCATGTCCAAATCCCATCTTGGACTTTTCCCTCCCAATATTCTGCAGAAAGCACTTTTTTTAAAAGTGCGCTGGCATTTAAAAGATTCTAAAGTTATTTTCAACTATCCATTAATCCTAGGCAAATAACACTTTAAAATTTCTTCATACATCTTTATCCCTTCATCCAAGCACTAAGAAAAACTTCCTCCTGGAAGAAACAATCTCTAACATTATAGACTTTGAAAGGCCTCTGGAATTGGCAAGGAGGGCCCCAGATTTCTATGCATGTTTGGATTTGCGGGTGACAAGTTAGACGGAGCTCTAGCAATTTTGATAAACTATCTAACAAAAGGTTTCAAGAAGGTTCACATTCAGTCCTAAATGTCTTGAAGATAGATAGTTTTCTGTTTTCAGGATGGCTAATCCTCTTAATCTTCATTCTTTTCCTGATCCTGAACACTTTTCTTTTTCTTTTTCTTTCTTTTTTTTTTTTACATAAATTGTGGAATAGTGAATAGCTGTGTGACGTTGGCAACTGGCTTAATGTCTCTCAGCCCTACCCCCAACACACAAGTAAACTAAATGAGAGGCTCAGGCTCTTAGCATGGATGGTACCACTGAGACAACTCCCATCATAAACCCCCCACCACCACCCCCTAACTTCTAGGCCTGTGGCAGACGGCATCAGCCAATCCCTGCATTAATTAAGGATGCCAGTACCCTTCCCACTGAACACAGATCTGGTTTCAAAATGCTTCTCAACACAATTCTCCAGTCCTCACTTCTCACTGACTGGTGATGCCACCGGGTACTGTCTCCCATCCACGTGGTCTCTAAGAGAACTTTCAGCACTACAGTAGGTCATTGTAAGGATGAGGCACAGAAGATCTGGGAGTTCACAGTGTAAAGACAAAAGGAGCGGTATTGGTAAATAAAATAATTTGAGAAAAGATAGATGGGGTATTCTTCTACAACTTTAATTCCAGAAATTTAAGAATGAATCCATTTTTTATCAGGAACCCAAAACAAGCTTCTTGATAGAGTCTCTGTTTTTGGTTATCTTTGTATAAACTTCTTGTTCCCTTTTTTCTCTCTAGACACACTGTGTCCTCTGCCAGTTCCCCACATTCCAGAGGCTCCTCCTGCCCACCTATAGTTCCTCAGTTCCATCTCTCCCCAGAAAAAGGGGAACTGGGATATATGAACATGAGAACATTGATATTTTTTTCCTAAGGATATAAACCATGTTTAAGAACATGCCCATATATATCATCCCATCTTTGTCCTAAATGGTATGAAATGTCTCTATTTTCCTTTGTTGTCATTTTCCCCAAATGCTTTGACACTCCTCTCCTACCTGACCCTCTGTATAATTTTACATATAACAGCAGACGCTCTTTACAGTGGAAGAAAGAACAGAATAACACAACCTGACACCACAATATTGTGACTATAATTCAGCGATATAAGCTCAAGATAGGTTCCCATCCTTTCCCCACCACAGTACTTTCTTCTATTATTCTATCTTCACAACTCCCCACCCCCAGCTTCCAAAATGAAAAGAAATGGAAAACATTTAAAACTAAAACTCATTTTAGAAATAAGCCTCATTGAAAAACTAAACAAACAGTAACTGGTACAAGAAATTGCCAGTTATATTCAGCTTAGATCACCATTCCCAGCTTAAGAAAAACCAATTCCTCTTTGGGGTATGAATGCCCTCCTCCAAATGAGATGGGTGTGTGTGAGCTCTGTAGTCTGTACCATATCCAGGTCTCTTGTGATGTAATTGCTTATAGAAAAGCCTCTTTGGGAAGGAAACTTGCATAGATTGGCCTGTCCCTACAAGGATCATGACCCCAGAGGAAAGAACTTGTGTCTTTTGTCTCTGTGAGGGAGGTGGAAGAATGAAGAGAAATTCTGACACATTTTAGAGAAAGGAAGGAGATTTTAAAACACTGAAGAGAGATTTAAGTTTTAATGTTCTAAATGCCTGAGTGCTAAGGGCTCTACATTCCTTTTTTTTTTTTTAATCACCATAACTCTAAAAATGAGCTTTTCCACACTTTACAAATGAAGAATCTACATCTCAGGGAGATTAAATAACTTGTCCACGGTTATATGTCAACTAACCATCAAAGGTAAGATTGGAGGCCAGGCATTGAAAGCAGAAAGGATAAGAAGTTGAAACATGGCATGATAGGTTTTCCCAGACCACAGAGAGGGGGTACATCAGAGGGCTCAGCCCAGAGGAGAAAAGGAAGGTCCCCCGGATATGGACACTTGAGAAGTGGCACCCAGGAAAAGAGCTGAGAAAGCAGATTAGATGGTGGGGGCAGGGTGTGGTGTCAGAGGCTGCAGTGAGGTACATCCTGGCCCTGAAGGTCCTGCAGGCTCACAGGCAGCTCGAACACCAAGGGCTCTGAAAGCATTTTGATCCGGGCTTGCCCTGGGGTGAAAGAAGGAAGGACCAAAAGACCAATGGATCAGAGATAAAGGAGGCATTGGCTGAAGGAGGTTACAGGGAGAAGTGATAGGCTCTTAGAAGCCCGGATGCAGCTCCTTCTGGACTATGGGACTATGTAATAACAAACCCTGTCCCTATATCTGTTCCATGGCTGTATGGTATATAACCTGAACTACCTTCTCAGGACCCAGCAACTCCCCAAAGACTGGAGAAATGTGAGCAGGGGAAAACCCCCAAAGAAAGTTCTGGAAATGAAGACTCCCCAGTCCCCTCAGGTGATACTGATCAAAAATGCTACCCACTGGCCTGCCAGGAAGACTTGTGTTTGCAGGAAGCTTTAAAATAACTTTATGTTGCCTATCTATTGGCTACCATCCCTTCAATTTAATATCTACATTCACTATTAAAGTGCAGATAACCAGGTAACAGAGAACACCCTGAGTGTAATCAGAAATGGTATTCATGTAAACACTCACTCATTTATTCAGTACCTTTAATACTGAAGTACTGTGGAAGACATTTGTACTTGGTTTCAGTAAATTTATTAAATGATTTGTTGAAATCTGGTTTCCACAGTCAAGTGGAAAATAGATAGAGCTATAGATATGTTTTATATAGACAGATTTTATTTTTATATCTGTATTTTATATAAATAGGTTTTATATAGGCATATATTTATATATCGACATATTATATTTCCATATATTTATATAAAAATACATATATTTTTAGAGATATAAATATACCCTAAAAGATACTCTAGAGTATAGAGATGTGCTCTAAAATTTAAGAATGGTAGAAGAAAGCACTACATAGAAGAAATAAACTTAAAATTCAGAGGCTGAAGGTATTAAAGTTTATTATTTTGTCCAGAATTTTTTTCTGGTCAGAAAAAATCCACTTTACTTTCTATGGGGACAGTGTTTTCTTTTCCTTTTTTTTTTTTCCACTGTAAATTACTATTGTGAGCATAGTCCATGTTATTAGTTTTGTTTTCATTTTATATCATTAAAGCAATCCTCCTCGTGCCCCTCAGATGGTAGCACACTCTGAAGGAAAGAGAAAAGCTACTTTAAAGGAAGCCTAAGCAGACATATTAGGAGCTGCCTCTAATCCTTCTTGGAGGCAGGCTGTGTATGAATCCTAAACAAATGTACCTTTACAGAAAGCTCTTATAGCAAAACCACTGACATCCGTACATATAAATGAGAGGAAATGAGATAAAAACTACCACCCAAGGGTTTAGATCAGCTGTAAGGAGAAACTTCTAATCACGAAGTTATTAATTATGAAATAAATTAATTTGGGAATTTAGAGAGAAATTTTTCCAGGCACTTTTGAAAACAACCTGGATTGTGCCTCTGTGAGAGCTTTGATAATTCTGCTGGGTGACTTGGGTAGAGTTGAACAGAATCTATGTGTGGGATTTTCCCGACCTATGGGGTCTAAGATTTCAGCTGAAGACCAGCACCACGTTTTCTTATCATGTACATTCATCCTGCATTTTTAAGTGAAACATGCAGGAAGATGAGATTTCTAAGCACCCATTACTCCCTGAGAATATCACTGCTCTTCCTGACTCTTCCCCTCTATCACCCGAATTACCATTTTCCTAAATTCAGTCTTGAAACACTTCAGCTCAAACTCTCACCTCTTCAGGCTTTAGGGCTTCATGCCTCATTTGAATGATGAAAAGGACCAATCTCTCTTGCTGCAACCAACCTGTCTCTGTAATAACTCCTTCCATAGACTTTCTACCTGGTTACTGAGACATCATCTCTGACTCTGACTGTGTCTCTGAACATAGTCCCCAATAGCATTCAGTGTCCCAGTAAGACTCCATTCTTGTTGGAGGTCTTCTTTTCTGCTGTTCCCTTACACATAATCCATGCTTTGATCAAACTGAGCTACTAATTGATCTTAGGATCTATTGTGATGGCTTCAGACCCATGCTGGTCAGGATAGGTTAGATTACGCTAGGAGTGAAAAACAGCTCCTAAATCACAGAGGCTTCCAACAACAAAAAATGTATTTATTGCTCATGCTACATGTCCATCTTGGGTCAATGGGGAGCTCTGGTCACTGATCAGTCAGGGACCAAGTTTGGAAAGATTTCCAAAGTCATAAAGGCAGGACAAGAGCATAGCATCTTAATGCTGCCATCCTCAAGTGAGACAAATCACCTTCATTCCCATTTCATAGGCAAAAGCTATAAAAAGCTAGTGGCATGGTGATGTCTATTTTCAAAGAGGGCAGAGAAGGCAATCTTACCATGTGCCCAGAACATGAACACACGAAACAGTATTTGACAAGCAGCACTAATGACTACTGAAGTCTACACTTCTGAGACCAAATATTTGGCTCTCTCCTTCTCCTGCAGACAAATTATATTCTTGCCCCATCACCACCATCAAAGGGAGAAAACCCAAATCCCAGTCCTATCCTAAACCTCAAAATTTATGATCTGTGGGTGATGAATGATAATCTGTAGAGCAGAGAATAATACATAGTCATATCTACATCTGGTTCAGATGTAGCTCCTTTACACCTGGAGACTATCAGACTCTAACAGAAAATGACCTGCCCCCTACATACCCATTTACCATGGTGGAACAAGGACAAAACATCCACAATAAGGACTTCCATCCAAAAAGAAGATGATGGGAGACAACAGTAGTCATTAGTCCATAGCAATTCTGCAATCCCACTAGAGAAGATGTTTCTTGATTAGGCTACAATTCTGCTCCCTAGGAGCAACTTCCTTACACTGTTCTGTCTCCTAGCTCCCTTCTCTGGAAAAGTCTTCCAATTTCTATTATTCTCCTTGACCATAGCCAAAGAATGCATCTGGAAATGTGCGCTCCTTGGACCCCAGGAGACATTTTAGGACTCCCTTTGTTACTCCACCTTTTAATTTAGCCTTTTGGTTCTTCTAGCAGTATGGCTCTCTCACAACTGTAGCTTCTTACCTATGAATTCTGATGAGTTTCCTTTAAAATTCAACACACTCATAGAACCCTCCCAGATACAATGATCGTCTTTGCTTTATTTGTTTACCCTCCCACCCCCATACCTCTAAGATACTCATCAACTTATTAGCTGCTTCCCTCTGAATCATTTTGTCTAATCAAGGTATTTATCTAATTGCATCTTCATTCTAAATTATCTGACTCCATTCAGATAATCTATTTGAAAGATAGTGTGAGATAGTCACATCCTTGACTTGAACCTTGCCACCAACACTAGTTTTCATCATACCTTCATCACTCAAAACACATTCTTGGGTTTACCTTTTACAAACTAGGTTGAAATCAGTTGCTTCTTCCAAATCCTTCAAGTCTTCAAATGTCTAGCCTCCCCTTACTCCCCTTCCTTGCTATTTACAATCTAACCATTTTTTTCTGAATTTATTTCAAACTGTATAATACCTTGTTGAAGGCTGTCAACAGCAACCAACACATGCCATTAACATTGTGTTTTGCAACTACCTCCCCTAGAGTTATCATTTCGCTTATTACATCATCTACCTTCCAAGTTGTTGAGAGTAACAGTTTACCAAATGATTCACCACTGCATAACCTAGATCAGTATGTTCCCAGCCTCTAATAATTGCCTTGCTATTTGCTACCAATTTCTGAAGCTATACCCATATATTTTAGGGTATTTTGTTGTTGTTATTCCATGAGTACCCCATTTCTGGTAATAATTTATGTACTAGTTGGGCTAGACTAGGTTATGCTCTGTTGATCAACAACCCCCAAATCTCAAGAGTTTATTCCTTGCTCACAATATGTGTCCACTGTGAATTGTCAGGAGACTCTGATCGTTGCAGTCACCCAGACACCCAGAAAGACAGACAGTATATCTCAACAGGTGTGTCCATGGTCACCAAATCAGAAAAAGGGAATGTGGTGAATTGAGCACTGTTTCCTAGAAATGATGCATGTCATTTCCTCACGTTGCTCACATTTCATTGCTAAAACCATCCACATGACCACACTAATTTCAGAGAGACAGAGAAGTGCAATACTACTATGTGCCCAGAAAATAGAGAGCTGGGTATATTTGGTGAAGAGCAGTAATGGTATCTCATGGTCTTTGCTTACATGGTTCCCCACCCTATCCTCCAGGAAAGCCATCTCCTCTTCATCTGTTCATTCAATTGAGACTAACTACCGCATACAGCATATTGCTAAAGAGTGCAGGCTCTGAGAGGAGATTACCCGGGCTCCAAATCATAGCTCTGTTGCCCCTAGATGTGCTACTGTGGGAAAAACCATTTAGCCATTCTGTGCCTCAAGAGTAGGAGAAAACTCTGCATTCTTTTCCATCTTCCTCTCAAATGTAACCTCTCCCTGTTGGCTATTATTTCTTCCTCCTAAGAATTCCCTATGCACTGTCATCAAACGTTTCTCAAGGTAGTTGTAGCTTTCTTACATATGCTTCTATTTTCTCTGTCCCCACATTAAATGCTGTCTGAAGTAGTGTTTGCAAAGCACCAGGCACAGGGTCAACCCCAGGGAGTCTAGATGAATGCTAACTTACTACTAAACAATCCCTATATGCCTCGGGTGGCTTAAACAGCAGCTTCGCAGAGTAGCTCTAACCCATAGTTGTTGAGTTGAACTTTCATCTAATATCTGCCTGCCACTGTTTGGCTGTGTCTGTGCTTGCTCAGACTCTTTACCCTCCCCGTGCTTCTGAATCTGTGGTTTTCTGCAAAGCTCCCTGTTCCTTCTCAACCTTTCTTAGCATCACCAGCCCACCTGGAGGCTGGGAGCTCAGTCTGGCAGGTACACATTAGCATGTTAAAAATATCTATGCAGCCAGCCCGAGTATTGTCATCCCCTCTGCCCATTAGCATATTTCTGTTAGTTCATCTGGGGAATCCCTGTTCATTCGAGTTCTCCTAGGAGGAGGGGAGAGGCCTAAGACCAACATTAACTAGTCCTTTTAGAGTTTGAGAAGGATTCTCTGCAATGATCACATTAACTGCTTAGCTTTCTTTCAAATTGATTTGCTACTCAAATAAACCACTGAGGAAGAAATATATTTGATCATCTAGCCTGATAACAAGTAATAGTTTAATTTTCTTTCAAGCCTACTTTTCAAGCTAAAATTACAAGTCATAATTTATCAAGTGTTTTCAGTCTATTTCATTTGATCCTCCCAATGGTCGCAGAAGGAATTTAGAATTGATTTTTACTAACACTTAACCAATAAACCAAGGGCTCCACATGATTATGAGCCTCGGGAGGTAGAGCCCAGCTTGGTCTTGGGTCTTAGGCTCCAGCCATCTGCTTTCCACTCTAACTTTCATCCTTCCACTGCCTCGTGGAGCTCTGGGAACTTTCCCCAAGTAAGACTATCTTCACCATCTGGACATTGTTCTGAGCTTCCAGCTCAGAAACTTAACTTTTAGTTCTTTGGACCACTTCTCTTTCCCAGAAGAAGCAGAGCTGAGAGCTCTAGGCATAGATCCAGGTTACCACCTGCATATGAAATTGCCACCACCTCAGTAGCACCATCCCTGGGCCAAATCTTAAGAGAAGTGGATGCTGTACTGTGGGTTTGGGATCCTGGGGAGACTGGGCTGATCCTAGAGCTCATGTCTGGAGAGCCTGAAATTAAATAGCCAAGAAAGAACCACTTTCTTGTGTTGTTTCGCCTGCTTCCTTTCACCTAGCAAAGAAAGATAATGTCAGGGTTTCGGAGTAGGAGAAGCTGAGAATTAAAATAGCCCACTAAAAGACCAAAAATAAATAAAATAAAGTAAAATAGAATAAAATAGCCACATTCTGCACCCGTCATCATTGAAAGAAACCACTCGGCGATGTTGGCTGGTCCAGTCTGCCAGTGAGAGCCAGTGGTGTGCACGTCTCCTCAAATCCAACTCGCCCTTGTCACCCTGGTAACTGGCCATTGGCCATAATGGGACTGTTTACACCACAGAAATCAACAGACCCTACAAATCAGAGATTTTTTTTTTCTTCCCAGAGAGCCGGTTTTTAAGCATTTACCTATATACCACTGCACAGTATCTTCATGTAACCATCCTTCAGAAAAAGGATAAAAGGTAAATCTTAAGAGCAAAACCAAGAGGAACTTCAGAGATCATTCCAACCCAGTTATATTACAAATGAGGAAGTAGAGGCCCAGAGAAGAGCAAGGACTTGCTTAAACTACTTGACACATTTTAGGATCCAAGTCTTCTCACTTACAACTAAGAATTCTTTCCAGAGAAATCAAAGTTTTCGGGCTGCTACATTCCCTGAGGGAGACAAGAGAAAGATAAGGCTCTGCCTCCCCTACACATACATGTTTAAGTGCCACCAAAACGAATAAAACAATTTTGTATAATTATTTGTAAGTTTCAAAATAACATTATGCATGTTGCCTCAGACTAAAAGTGCTGTAATTGTTCAGAAAATAGAAAGTTGAGGTGCCTAGGTGACTCAGTCGTTAAGCATCTACCTTTGGCTCAGGTCATGATCCCAGGGTCCTGGGATCGAGCCCTGCATCAGGCTCTCTGCTTGGCGGGAAGCCTGCTTCTCCCTCTCCCACTTCCCCTGCTTGTGTTCCCTCTCTCACCATCTCTCTCTGTCTCTCCCTGTCAAGTAAATAAATAAAATGTTAAAAAAAAAAAAAAGAAAGAAAATAGAAAGTTATTATGATAGAAACAGCAAGGGAAAGCTTCATGAAAGAGAAAGAATCCAGCCTGGAATTTAAATAATTACCCACAGATAAGAGACTGGGGAGAGAATGTGTCTGAATATAAAGGAAGCAAGCTGACTGACGCAGGATAAGGGGTATTTAAAACTGGGAAGCTATCTTAGGAGAGACAGTGAAGACTTCTACAAGCAAGATCCTTAAATTAGAGAACTCGTTTTGCTTGAATCCAGTTAGTGATAGAGAATCGTTGATGGCAGAGGAAGAAAATAATGTCAGTGTTGTTTTAGAACAATGGCCTACATGGCATGGAATTTAAAAAAGTCAATTACAGCAGAACTTTTCTCCCATCTAGATAATGTTCTACGTTATTTATATGGGGATCTACATCTGGAAGGATGTTTTCTAACATCTCAGTAGTCATTCTCCCTGTGAAGAGACTTTATGGCTGATTTTTTCCACCCGTCCTTTGCTTTTCTCTCTTATTTTTTTTTCTTTTTGTTTCTTCCTTTCATTACTGTATAGCTAATTTTAACAACAAAAATCACCTCAAAGGATAATGACTAACACCAACACCAGTACATAAAGTAATTCTAATTCCTAATTCTAATTCTAATTCCTCAAGACAGGAATTATTATCACCCTGAATTATATAACGAGGAAACTGAGACACAGGAGGTGAATGGACTTGACAAAGGTCACAGAGCTAGACATCCATAGTCAGGATTTAAATCCAGAATCCACACCACTAACCACTATTCTACACTGCCTCTGGATGTGAGAGACACAGGCAGACAGTGTGAAATCAAGTAAATGAGCCCAAGGAAAGTTGCAGAGATCCAGTCATGAAGAAACCCTAGAAGTATAATACCAGAAAGGCCTGCTATGCAGAATTACACAAATAAAGATACTAAAAATCAAAAGCCAACCAAGAATGGGTCATGTCCCTTGTCATTTTCCCTTGTATGTTGTGGTGATACTCTACACCACAACAGATTTTACGCCTACACGCATCTCTTTTCTGTTTAGGAATAATGAAAAGATTTCCATTTTTATTATTATAAAAATGCTCATAAGAATTTCAACAGCACCAATGAGTATTCTAATAATATGTAAAAGTCTTCCTTCCTCTCCATCCCATTCTTACCTCTTAGAGGTAAGGATTTTAACCAATTTTTGTGCATCCTTTTAGAAACATTCTATGCAGACATTATATAAACATATGTCCATACTTTCTTGATATGCATGGTTCTGCAATTTGCCCTTTTTGCTTAAAATTATTTCTGAAACATTGTTTTATATACATGCATGTAGATTAGTTTTTTAAGAAATTCTTTTTGACAACTGCAAAGTATTCCACTGTACGGGTATACAACTTAGGCAACCACTTCCCTTTTTGCATGGAGAATATTCTTTTAGTGTTTTTTTTTAATTTTTATTTATTTTTTAAATTTCTTTTCAGTGTTCCAGAATTCATTGTTTATGCATCACACCCAGCATGGAGAATATTCTTTATGCAAAGCCAAAGAAGGCAAAAAGGCTTAGTTATAAGAAAAAGAGATATTTACAACATATCAAAATGATCATTAGATTCTAACTCTTGGGTAAGAGAGCAAGAATGAGTAAGAATTTTAAAGTAATTTCCATAAACATGAAGGCTTAGGATCTCAAAGCATTTGATCATTTGAAGAGAATGAAGACAAACAAAAAGCATGATGTAAAGTGAAATGTTCCCAGCCATCAAAATCAAAGAATATAATCACAAAGGCTGCCTTTTCAATTCCTTGCAGGCAGGACTGGGTTCTAAGACTATGCCACTCAGGAGGTGAAGATAAACAATTTACCACTGCAAACACAATCCAGGGGGCCATTGTAAAAATAAGTTGATTTTTGTTTGTTTTTTGTTTTTGTGACTTACAGTCATGGTGGTATTTGATCAACAGCTAGAAATTTCCAGCTTATTTTCCTTTATTAATATTTTGAGGTCCGCTAAGCTGTTTAGAAAACCGATTAAAATCTTCTTATTCTTCTTTCTCAGGCTGTCTCACACACACACACACACACACACACACACACACACACACACACAAGACACAAGCAAAAAAGCAATCATCTTAGGTAAAGGAAAGTCTTAGTATTAGCAGGAAGGAAAAGTGACCCTTGGGGAGAAAAAAAATCTAGGTTTTCTCCTTTTGTTTTGATTTCTCAAAATAAGGTAAATCCATTAGATGCCTATGCTGCCTGACCCCCCGGACCATCCTTGAGTTTATTTAAGTAGTTACTATGGCAACCACCCACACTTTAAGTAGCTGAGCTGAGCATTGTGGAAAACAGCTTGGTGAGCCTGTCTGGCTCCCATGTTCATTTCCTGTACCCTGGTGGTAACTACATTAAATCTAAATGGCAATTTAAATACATTAATAATGGTTTTTGTTCTCCTTTATTATTCTTTAAAGATGTATTTATTTATTTGAGAGAGAGCAGGGGGAGGGGCAGAGGAAAAGGGAGAGGGAGATAAGCAGACTCCCCAAGGAGCACAGAGCCCAACTTGGGGGGAGAGGTGGGGGAGGCGCTTGATCTCATCACCCTGAGATCATGACTGCCTGAGCCACCCAGGCACCCCTGTTCTCCTTTATTCAAAGAAAAGAAACACACTACTTTTTAAATGACATGATAAAATAATGAAAATATAACATTGCCATTTGAGTCTGCTGGCCGCCCTCAATACTGTGAGAGACGGAATAATTTCAGGAACCAGAGGAATGCAGTGAAGAAACCCCAGCAGAAACAGGTCGCTTGGCCACCACCCCTATGCCCCACCTCCTTCCCTTTGCCATCATCACAGTGCCCATTCCTCAAGCACCGACCAACCACATTAGACAGATCACAGAGCGCTGGTGCAGAGGCAGCCCAAAGTCATAGGAAAATGCATCCCTTGGGGCTCCTGTGTGGCTCAGTTGGTTAAGCGTCTGCCTTTGGCTAAAGTTATGATCTGGGGGTTCTGGGATTGAGCCCTGCCTGGGGCTCAGTGGGGAGCCTGCTTCTCCCTCTCCCTCTGCTTCTCCCCCGCCTGGGCTCTCTTGTGCTCGCGCTCTCTCTCTCTCTCAAATAAATAAATAACATCTTTTTAAAAAAGAAAAGAAAAGGTAGCTCTGAGGACAGATCTGAATTTTACCACTTCGCAATCTTAGACAAGTTACTTAACTTCTCAAGGCATAGCTTTTGTTGTTGTTGCTATGTGGGGTTTGGGGGTAGGGTTCTCATTTTTTAAATAGTTCTGATTTTTTATAACAGATATTATATTAATTTATAATATAATTATAATTTATAATATAATAATATTATAAATAAATATTGTGAGAATTCAGCAAGCTAACAAATATTGAGCACCTCATCTGAGATGTTTTAGTCAGTAAGCATATCTTTAGTGTTTCCTATGCATAAGATACAAATTTTACTTAAAAATAAACAAACCTAGAAGAAAAAAGACAATTGGAAAACCATAAAAACGGATACATTTACAGAGACTAAGTTACTCACACACGTGCAATGGGCCAAGCCAATTATGTAGACCCCGGCCAGGCTCTGTGAGATTCTTCCTCCTTCCCAAGTCAGTCCTGGACTCTGTTTTTCTTCTATTTTGTATCTGCCCTTGGCCTTTGATCCCTGTAGGCACATCCCTGGTCTTGGGTTCCAAATGGAAGGTACTTCCTTGACTGACCTGAAAGCTCCCTGGCTGAAGGATCAATCTGCTTCTACCAAGCCCTCCCCATGTAGACCTTCATGGCTGAGAACATATATGCCTTCCCTAGAAATCCTCTCTCTGTCCTTTACCCCCTTCTCACAGAGGCATCTCCTTTGTTGGAAGACTTCACTGGCAAAAGTAGCGGAGACTGATCTGTGGTTTGGTGACGTTAAGTGTTTGATTTACTGTTCTAAATGAGTACCTATGCCTGTGTTTCCAGAAAATCTCTGTTTGAGGAGTAGGTCTTACAGTGAATCAGATCCTTTGGCTTAGTACCTCATGATGCATTGATCCCTTGACTCACTTGACCAACCTGGGTAAAAGTCACCCCTCTGATATTGTACTGGACAACCTATCTGACCCACCACTAAAAATGTTAAGAATATCCCGTTTCCATGCTCACTAGCCTTAAATATTAAAAAAGAAATATCTTTCTTTTTTCTTTTATTGTTCATATTTTCATCATCTGATCTATACTGTCAAGTAGATTCATTATCTGCCTCTGAGTACAGTAGTTAAAGAAATTGTGCTGTTGTACCACTGGAAGAAGAAACTACTGAGAAATGCATTTTTTAATTATTGAAAATGAATTCTGGTGATTATTTTTACCAACAAGGCACCTGTGGCTAGAATTTGCTTGAACAGCATGATGAGAACACACCCACTCCCATCTTCAAGGTGACTTTAGCTCTTAGCTTAGTGGCTGAAAGCTTGTGACTAACAGGTCCATACTATGTTCATGGACCAAGCTCAGGTGACCAATTTTGGTCTCCTCCCAGGATCTGCTGGATGGATTGTCACTCAGTCACATTTTCTCTCTTCCAGGCTCCTCAAGAAAACACACTACTTAAATCCTTTCAGTGGAGTGTTGTAACTATTAGAAATATTTTTCTTTTGCAGTAACCATAAGAGTATTTCATCTTTAGGTAGTTTCTACCGTTTTAAAAGTTTGTTATTTATGGTCTCATTTGATCATTAAAAAGCCTCCCTTCTCTGCAAAGAGAATCCACTCTACCACTTACAGGTCATGAGCACAACTGTGACTTAGCTCAGGTCTTCTTACTCTTCAGCCAGAATATTTTCTAAAATATTAAATGCCAATGAGAAGCAAGTAAGGGACAGCATTTTTAGGAAGCCAAAGCATTGTTTCCTCCAAATCTTCACTATGAGTAAGTTCCCAAGATGACCTTGAGTCTAGAGTTCTAAGTGCTGTGCCTATCTTAATCACAAATTAATTTACCTCTCTCAATCTCTACCCTAGAACCCAGGATAGATGCAAAGGAAGGACATGAGGTCGCTTGGAGGATATTTGCCTGAGGTTGTTGGGGAAACCCAGCTGCAAGTGGCAATAGCCTAATAGTCCAGGAGTATTACCTCCTTAATCATGTTAACCCTTTTATCACCAGATGAGGTCTCTCTATCCTTGACCAAGTCCCGTATCCCTGCTCATTCCACTTGTTCAGCCTCTTAGCATTGCTACATGCCTCAAGAGATCATATAAGGAAAGAATAATAAATTTGGTTGTTGGTTTGGATTAGTATATTCAAAGAGAACACGTGTGTTACATTGGAGTAATTTGCATTCAACAGGCCATGCAACTCTGAGAGGTAAAAATAAGGGTGAACGTATTTTTAAAATATATCTAAGTTTGCCCCCAATAAGAAAATTCCTGTCTGTTTCAAGGGATTTGGGGACTTCTGAACTTCTCACAACATCCAGCTTCCCTGTCACTTAGGATACTCTGTAAGTGGCTCTGTGATCCTCCTGACCCAGGCCAGTTACACACATCCATTAAGGGTGACAATTCAGAAGTAAGTGTGTAACTCAAGAGGAATGAAGTTGGCTGAAGTTACTTCCTCCTTACCAATAAAGAAGTTTTCACTAGATCGTTCTAGAGTGTCTACGATATTCTGTCTTCTTCAAGACATGTTAATCCATCACAAGGAATGAACAGACAGGCCTCCCAGTGGGACCCAAAGAGATAGCAACTTTGCAGAAGTCAGCCGTGGTGGGAGAGGAAACTAGTGACGCACTTTCTCTCCACCATATGTTATCAAATTAGCCAGATCCTGTGTGCTCAGAATTGGCAGAGCCTCCTCTGCTGCTGGATACATTGGATTGTAGCTCCCAGATATGCAGCTACCTTGATAATTAGGTGGCGTCCCTGCCAACTTTTGCAATCTGCCCTCTAGGAGGCAGCCCGCCAAAGCATGCTCTGTGGCCATGTGTGAGCCCATGTGGAGGCTCCCACCCCATTGTTCTAGGTGAGCCTTTCCTGCCCCACACAAAATCCGCAAGTGCAAGAAGCTCTCTTCACAATAGCAGATCCTTCCAACATAGTGGAAGTGCCAAATGGGGAACATCCTGGGTTGGTTACTCGTGGGCTCCTCTTCAGGCATCAATTCCCACTGCCATAGTCATGTTCAGTAAGGTATTAGGAGCATAGTTCTTAACAGAGAGTTCTGAAGTCAGAAAAAAAAATACCAGGGCCTATAGCTGAGACGAGCTTCAGACAAATATCACAATAATTGTCAACTACATGGAGTCTCTATTTATATGTTATGGCCTGTCTTATTGTGGGTCCCTGAACTGCCTCCCATGCTGTCATGGTTAGAGAAGGATTAAAGGAGGAGCAGAGAGAGGCGGGTATGAGGGCAAGCAGTAATAATAGACCACCTGGGACCTAGCCACTCATACCCACAGAGAAAGGATGAAATGTGTACAGTTAGGAGTGAAACACTCAAATGTGGGGGATGTCTTTGTCCATTTATTCATCTATTCAACAAATACTTAATACTTGCTGGATACCAGACACTCTCCTAGGTGCTGCAGATACTGCAGGAGGCAACACAGAAAGTAACCCATGGAGCTTGTATTCTAGCAGGGTAGACAAAAATAAGTAACATAGGTAAGTACAGGGCAGTTTAGGTGGGGATAAGTGCTAGGAAGGAAAAAATTAAGCAGGGGAAGTGCCTTTCAGACAGAGTGACCCTGGAAGGCCACACTGAGAAAAGATATTTAGGAGTAAGGTCTGCCACTGTCCAAGGGAGAAGGATTAAGGCAGGGGAGAGTAGGTGCAAAGTCCCTGGTGTGTTTGAGGCACAGCACTGGGGCCTCTGTGGCCAGAGCAGGGTGACAGGTCCCAAAGGGAATGGAGCCAAACTGATGACAGACCTGGATGGCACTTTGGACTTTACTGAGGGAAATGGGGAGATATTAGAAGGCTTGCAGGAGAAGGGCCTTTTTAGAGAACTTCTCTGGCTATGTGTGTTTGTTTGTTTGTTTGTTTGTTTGTTTGTTTGTTTTGAGAAGAAACTAAAGGGGAACAAGGCTGGAAACAGGGGAAAGTGATGGTAGTATACCAGAGAGGGGCAGTCACTAGGGCTTGGATAGGTAGAAGCAACAGGAGACAGCGGAGAGACACTGACTCTATTCTGAAGGCAGAACCAGTGGGGATTAGATAGGGATCCAAAGAAAGAGCCAAGACAATGTTCTGGCCTTGGGGGCTGGGGCAAGGGTGAGAGGAGCAGATGTGGGAGGAAAGGATGGAAGGAGCTTCTTTCTGCCTAGTAAGTGTATAAAGCCAATCAGAAATCCAAAAAGACATTTACCGGGCATCCTTGTTAAAGGCCTTGCACTTTGCCATGACTTAGGCCAGGGGAGATGATGAGGATGAGAAGTGCCTCCCATTGGGTATCCCACCTGTAGTACCAGGGATTCCCCGAAGTCCACAGGGGGCATGCAGAGCCAAAGACATCCCCACTGCTAGCAGAGAGTGGGGACAGTCCCCAAAGAGGGAATTTTTTTAAAGATAGATTTATTTATTTATTTATTTATTTGAGAGAGAGTGTGTGTGCAGCAGGGAGGGGCAGAAGGAGAGAGAGAGAATCCTCAAGCAGACTCCTCGCTGAGTGAGAGCCTAATGCAGGGCTCGATCCCACAACCCTGAGATCATGACCTGACCGGAAACCAAGAGTCCAACGCTTAATTGACTGTGCCACCCAGTTGCCCTTCCAAATAGGGTTTTAATGGGGTTTCCTTTATGCCTTTCTTCCATAAAATTGCCCACATAGTATATAAGAAAAACAGCAACTTTTAAAAACATGAACCGATACTTAAGAAAATTATAAATGCTGTAATAATTTCTTCCAAAATAGGTCCTCGTACAAAATCACGGCTGTGCATCACCTTTTCTTGCTCTCCTCCCATGCTCAGTCTCTAACCCAAGGTCAAGCTCCTCTACAAGGATGCTACCAGCTCAGCAATCCTAAGAGGACATATTCTGTTTGGGGCGGCTCAACATTAGAAATATCAAGCCAAAACCTTATTCTCCTTAGTCCAGTCCCCACAGAACATGACCTTAGAGAATAATTACCAACATATCTGAGAATCTGCCCATTTTTACCATGACCAACTTGGCCACACTTGTGAAACAGGCTGGAACCAACCCCCCACCCCCGCCCAGAGACCAGTAGGGATCAGAGAAGTTCCAAATGTGTTGAGCCAAGCCTGGGTCAGCTGGTCCTTCTGCAAGGCCATCTTGCTGACTAAATCACGTTGTCTGTCTCAACCCAGTCCCCCAGAAATGGAACCCGAGGTAACGCTTCCACATGCTCCATGGAGGGAGGGAGGTATGAAGCTGGGAAGAAGGCTGAGACACAAGGTGAGACACTATCAGGCTGGCCAGAGCTTTGTGGGAAAACCTAACTGTTTACGTGGTTCCCTGGGACATCTCTAGGGAGGAGATATGGAACCCCGTCGTACTAGAACAGTCCATCAGAGAGAGAAAAGCGAGCAGTGTATCTGCTAGTTCCTTCTAGTTCTGGCCTCTCATTAGTCAAAACTTGCTCCACAGAGTATTAACTGGGTCACGCTTTTTTTTCTTTTTAAGATTTTTTTATTTATTTGAGAGAGAGAGAGAGAGAGAGCAAGTGAGAGAGCACAAGTGGGTGGGGAGAGGGAGAAGCAGACACCCCACTGAGCATGGAGCCTGATGTGGGGCTCATTCCCAGGACCCTGAAATCATGACCTGAGCCCAAGGCAGACCTTAACCGACTGAGCTACACAGGCGCCCCATGGGTCACACTTCTGAGTTGCAACATTTGGCCCCTCCAGTCACCCAGTAAGGAAGACTGAGTGTCCACAGGCCCAGTGGTTAGCTTCCTGGGAACTGAGGCCCAGGTGTCCGACAGGGCCAAAAGGACCTGGGAAGAGCATCAGCTGTACCCAGGACATTATCCTAGCAGATCTGCTAACTCAGGCTCAATGTGGGCTGCCACCAGTGCCCACAGAAGCCAGTCTGCATGCCAAGGTGTGGCAGGAGCCCCTGCAGGCCATGGGGACACATGCTGTCAAGACAGTGGCATCATCCTGTTCCTTTGGGTCTGCAATGGAGGCTGGGCCAGCAAGTGAGTAACAGAGCTCAGCGTCCCACTTACAGGGTGGAAGGGGTTGAGAGGAGGGAGGTGAGAGGGTCAAATCTCCATCACAGAGATCAGTATGACACCAGGGCAGAGCGTCCCATCACAGGGACACCTGGGTGGCTCAGTCAGTTAAGCATCTGCCTTCAGCTCAGGTGAGGATCTCAGGATCCCAGGATGGAGTCCTGCATCAGGCTCTCTGCTTAGCAAGGAGTCTGCTTCTCCTTCTCCCTCTGCCCCTCCCCCCAACTTGTGGTCCATCTCAAATAAATAAATAAAATCTTTAAAAATAAAAATAAAAAGAATGTCCCATCTTAATGTCCTAAGGACACACAGCTCAGCGGCAGGAAGAAGACTGCTGCTCTGCAGACCTGTGAGTACCCGGGCCAGCCCGTCATGCAGCTGGGCCATGGCTCCTGGGTAAGATACCACCACGGTGATATGGCTTGAGTTAGAGCTCTAGCCGGCTAAAGGTAGACGGTCCTCCATGCGGAGGTGGGAGCAGTTAGGAACTGACACATTGCTTTGCCATTAAAAATGATAAATTGCCTGTTTTCCATTTTAATCGTGCTTCATTTTAATGCTCACCCGGAGCGATAGGCTTTAAGATGCTGAGATTATTATACTTCTTAGGCAAATAGATTTTAATTCATATAAAATACATGGCCATTTATGTATAATACAGGATATTACATAATGATGATCATTGACACCTATGTCAATAGTCTGTGTGTTTGTGCATAAAGAAGGTTTCTATCAATATCCACCACCACCTCCCACTTCACACACAAATATGCACACATATATCATCTTGTCAATAAATGGAATCCTGCAACACAGACTAAATTTGACAGCTCTGGATTCAAGCCAGTGTTAGGAGTCCAGAGCCCACTGTTCCTATGACCTACTTTGTGTTTTCTGAGCCCATTGTAGTAACAAATGTGCATGAAAAAATTATGAGGGAAAAATGCTATTTTTCCCAGCTTTCCCATCTATGCTGACTTCTAGTGAGTACCACTGTGCTATACCAAGCCAATTTTGATTAGTAATTATCATCATGCCCTGCAAAGTTGCTAGAAGATAAGGTGCTTGTCAAGTATATTATTACAATGCCTGTACCTCCTTTTCCAAGGGATATCATTTTTCATATCCTGATGAGTTGCCACCAATTCCCTACCTGTTCTCCAGAAACATCGTCATCGTTGACAGATCTTTATTGCCTCATCCCAAAAGCCATGCCCATGGCAGACCATGGAGGTGAACCTGCACTAATTGATTCTGTCATTTCTAAGAGGCAGAAACCACATCTGTAGGAGCCTGGTTGGTTCTTTTGTTTTAAAGAAGCACACGTAGCTTCCTGGTTTGTCTGTGCCTGTCTGCAAAGTGACAGTGATTTATCTCATGCTGAAAGCAAGTTCAGGGACCTCCTTGAGAAGCACATAAATCTACCATCCCCCCGTGACAGATGCTGAAGCCCAGCCAGATACCCTCATGGTGACTCCTTTGGAGGAAAACTTGCTCACCTCCCAAAGCCAGAAACTTTGTGCCATATTCGCGACCCCTCTTTTCTCCCCAGATTCTTTTGACAGAGAGAGACAGTGAGAGAGGGAACACAAGCAGGGAGAGTGGGAGAGGGAGAAGCAGGCTGACCACAAAGCAGGGCTCATCCCAGGACCCTGGGATCATGACCTGAGCCGAAGGCAGATGCTTAATGACTGAGCCACCCAGGCACCCCTCCCCCAGATTCTCTTTCCAAATTTGGTTATGGACACATCGTGTTTAAAAGAAATGCAAATAAATGCGCTTCATTCAGTTAAATCTAGTGTCTGCCTCCTGCTTTCTCTGAAGCAGCTAGATAATAACCACAATCGAATCCAAGGTCCTCATTTTAGAGACTAGAGAAACAAAGACTCAGGGAGATGTTGAAACTGTCCATACAGAGAAGTGGTACCCTTCACCTAGGCACCTGCTTGCTCTACCACTAAACAGAAAAAAAGGAAGCTCATTCTAAAATCTCCTCAGAGATTAAGAATTTTTAACTTTTCTGCTGATTCTACCATATCATTTGGGAGCCAATAGGCATTTCCCCAAACTAAAAACAAACCATACTTAGTTAGCATTTAAAAGCCATGAGGGACTTATCAACACTTGCTTATATTGGGCTCAAAGAATCTTCTTTGACTCTGAAATAACTTAAGTACTAGACTTACTGCTTATAATAGCTTTCAAAGTACAACTTCTGACAAATAAAAATATTATCGCCAGTTACCTTAGTATGATACCTAAATTCTGATATTTCCTCCTTATTTTTTTATTCATTCAAACCTACTTTTTTCTCAGTGTGACACTGTATGTCACTTCTTTTGTATTTGTCATTAACTCTTTGATCTCATCACTCTTGAGATCACTCATATCTTCCCAAATGCTACAGGCAAGGAACATTCCTGAGTCTCATCTTTTTTGACTAATCTCTATATATTTTAAACTACTGACCATGATCTTAAAACTCTTCTGCTGGCTTAAGTGACACACCTCTGTCTTTTCTGTCCTAAACATCACACGATTCCTTCTCGGTGTCTTCCAGAGGCTCCCTTCCTTCCCTGTCCCTTCAGCTACTGCCATGCCCCATGCTTCTCCCTCAATCACTGCCTCCTCTCATGCAATGCCCTCTTTATTTTTTTTTTTTAAGATTTATTTATTTTAGAGAGAAAACAAAAGGGAGAGCACACACACGAGCTGGGGGAAGGGCAGAGGGAGAGTGAGAGAGAGAGAGAATCTCAAGCACACTTCCTCACTGAGCACGAAGCCTGACAGAAGGATTACCACGGGGCTCAACCCTAAGATCATGACTTGAGCCAAAACCAAGAGTCAGCCACATAACCTACTGGGCCACCAGACATCCCAGTGCACTCCTTAAACAATCTCAGTTACATTTGCAGATTCGCCCATTGTCTTTGGTTTTCATTCTCAAGACCACCTCTTCAGCCCAGTCTTCCCTGAGTAGCACAACTTTTAGAAGTTTCCAGTTGCCTCTGAAGGACTCGCTGGCAATTCAGTATTGAAAGTTTCCACAACTGAGCTCTTCACTCTCACAGAACCCTACCTGTCCCCTCCTCTCTGCTTCCTACCTCCATGAATGACATGTCCATCCCAAGCCTGCCTGAGTTACACACCCAGGCTCCTGTTCACCACCTCCCTTTCTTCTAGTTTCTATTTCAGTAGGTCATGAAGTTCTGTGAATTATGTCTCCTAAATATTTCTCTAGTAAATTCTCTTCTTCATAAGATTCTTCTTCAAAGCTTTTGCTACAGGATTTATCTCACTGTGTTGTGACAATTTGTCTACATGTCCCTCTCCCCTACTAGACAAGGAGCTAGGACAAACGTAGCCGGGAAGATATCCTTTCCATCTGTTTCTTCAGGGACTAGCATGTAGGTGCTGGCCCACAGTAGATACTAAATTAATTCTTGTGTGAATGAATGAAAAAATAAATGTATCATCAATCATATTAAAAGACTTTTGAAAATGGGAAAAATTAATTATAACATCACCACATAACAGGGGTGGCTTTGCTGTTCTTTGTTATCAGGTCTTCTCCATGTTTTGTCTGTAGGTGCACATTTTTTTGTAGTTATAATAATAACAGACTTAATTCTGTGTTCTGTTTTTCACTGAAACATTGGTTCATAACCATTTCTCTGTGTGCTTATATGGGCTTTATAGTTATCTTCGGTAATGGCTACATTACACAGCAGTAGTAATTCTAGAATGATAGTGACAGGATTGCCAAACCAACCCATAAGGATTATATCTGACAAACAAAGCTGAGTGCCAGAGGAGCCTGCCAGAGTATAATGACTTTGAAAAACTACGTTATCTCAAAGCCCAAATTTTCCCATTTGCCAAATAAACCTAATCACAGTTGTTTGCAACCCTCAAAAGGTGCCATACAAGTAGAAATTATTTTTAGTATCTTACAGGTTTCAAGTATGTTTGCAGGAAAGAAATAAGTCATTTTTCCTTTGTCTCTGCCTTTGAAGGCATAGAGGGTAGTGTTAAGCTACCTTCCCAGCGCAGCAAGGATTGAGAGGATTAAGTGGGGAAGGCCAGGCAGAAACATTTAATTTCCTTTGCTGTTGTAGAATCATTATTTTCATCTTTTAAAAGTTTTCTCCCTGCTTTCCCCTGTGATATTACCATCTTTGCCTGAAATGATCCAGTTTTAGCAAGGAGTTACCCCTAGTCCAATTCTCATAGTTCAGATGAAGACAGAGAGTTTTGGAAATTCTAAGTGATAGAACAGTCCACACATCTTTCCTCTCTATGCCCCTTCCAGAGTGGCTTATTTCTGGCAAAATTTGGGAGTCAAAAAAAGTCCAAACTTTGAGTGATCTTCCATGAACTCTTCAGGAGAAATGAAGACTGGTAAGAGTGGAAAAACCTCTCAGAAGAGAGTGAAGTCCCCACTATCCTCATAACAATACTATATTCTTTTTTGAAAACAAGATTTTATTTATTTGAGAGAGATGGAGTGAGAGAGAGCATGAGAGGGGAGAAGGTCGGAGAGAGAAGCAGACGCCCCATGGAGCTGGGATCCTGATGCGGGACTCGATCCTGGGACCCTGGGATCATGACCTGAGTGGAAGGCAGTTGCCTAACCAACTGAGCCATCCAGGCGCCCAATAATACTATACTCTTATGACGCATCTGTTAAATAATACTAAGTTCAAGGGTGCCTGGGTGGCTCAGTGGGTTAAAGCCTCTGCCTTCGGCTCAGGTCATGATCCCAGGGTCCGGGGATCGAGCCCCGCATCGGGATCTCTGCTCAGCAAGGAGCCTGCTTCCTCCTCTCTCTCTGCCTGCCTCTTTGCCTACTTGTGATCTCTGTCAAATAAATAAATAAAATATTTTAAAAAAAAAAAATAATAATAATAATAATAATACTAAGTTCAGTGAAATTACAAGGAAATCCACCATGTTAATATAAGCTCATTTTCCTCTTGGTTATTTAATGGGACAATATATCGCTGCCAGAAAAAACAAAGCCATTTTGTGATGTCCCTGCCCTGATTACTGTTAGTTTTTCCTAAAGTTTGTTTAGGAACCCTAAATTGTCTCTCAATGCTCATTACCTCTGCTTGTTGCATAAACAACCAGGCTTAATTCTCTAATTTTTGTCTCAAAGTCTACTCTATTCTAATAGCCATTTTCATTTGTGACAACATTTGAGTGCAAATGATACACTCTATGAAATCTCTCTTAAGTTGTTTTCCCCATTGAAATACACGTATTTGCCACTTTTTTTTTTTTAATGAGGATTGTATATATTTAAGGCAGACAGCATGATGATTCGATATACATATACACAGGGAAAAGTCTCCGACAGTCAAGCTAATGAACATATCACCTCCTCACCTAGTCATCACTATTATGTGGTGAGAACACCTAAAATTCTACTCTTAGCATATTTCCGGTATTCAAGACACTGTTTTTAACCATAATCATGGTTAGAGCTGTGCACTAGCTCTCTAGACCTATTCATCCCCCCCAACTGCAAATTTGTACCCTTTCACTAACAACTCCCCATTTCCCTCACCCACAGCTACTCTGCTTCCAGGAGTTGACTTTAGATCCCACATGTAAGAGAGATCATGCAGTATTTGTCTTTCTGTGCCTATTTCGCCACTATAATTTAACCTTAAGCTATGAGCCAGAGTTCATCATTAATAGCAAGTTCTTGGTAACTATACAAGACATCACCTAAAAACTATTCAAGCTCAAATGCCTTGTTTTACGCAAACCATGCAGTGTCTACAAGTAATTTACAAATGAAAATTGTGTTTTAATTTACTCACATTGTCCATTAGCTTAGCTTATTTTTGAAGGACATCTAAAAGGCTTGGTCTCAGGATGCCCGGAAGCTCAGTCAGTTAAGCGTCTGCCTTCGGCTCTGGTCATTATCCCAGGGTCCTGGGATTGAGTCCCATATCAGGCTCCTTTCTCAGCAGGGATCCCGCTTCTCTCTCAGCCTCTTCCCCTTTCTCCTGCTCTCTCTCTCTCTCCGACAAATCAATGAATAAAATCTTTAAAAAAAAAACAACATAAAATAAAAGTCTTGGTCTTTGTTCAAGTAGGGCCACAAGTTCTCACCAGTGACGGAAGATGATTACTCAAATGCTGATACTTTCTCATTAGACTCAGGCACTGTTACAGTCTGCCGATTTCCTGCTGGCATGCAGCTCGGTTAGTCCAAACTTTTCCTTAAAAAATTTCTCCAGTTGGGCGCTTGGGTGGCTCAGGGGGTTAAGCCTCTGCCTTCGGGTCAGGTCATGATCTCAGGGTTCTGGGATCGAGTCCCGCATCAGGCTCTCTGCTCAGCGGGGAGCCTGCTTCCCCCCCCACCCCACTCTCTGCCTGCCTCTCTGCCTACTTGTGATCTCTGTCTGTCAAATAAATAAATAAAATCTTTAAAAAAATTTTTTTCTCCAGTTGGATGGCACCCAAACCACTGGTGGCCTTCTGCACTGAGGACACCTCTCTGTATCAGAAAGAGATTTACTTGCTGAACACACATCTACCTTTTTGTAATTTTAACTCATTTGTTCTCATTAGATATTTTTGCATATTTTAACACACACACACACACACAAAACATACTAAGAGCTTCTAGCAAATGAGTAACCTTTATACTTTACTTCTCTCTTTTTTTTTTTTAAGATTTTTGTTTATTTATTTGACAGAGAGAGAGAGAGAGAGAGAGAGAGATCACAAGTAGGCAGAGAGGCAGGCAGAGAGAGAGGGGAAAGCAAGCTCCCCGCTGAGCAGAAAGCCTGATGCAGGGCTTGATCCCAGGACCCTGAGACCATGACCTGAGCCAAACGCAGAGGCTTAACCCACTGAGCCACCCAGGTGCCCCTATGCTCTACTTTTCTATAAGATCAAGTTTTATGTAACATATCAGACATCAGTGATTTGGGCTTTTATTTGTCCCATCTGCTTTCAGCTTGGGTTGTGATCCCAGGGTCCTGGAATTGAGCTCCACATTAGGCTCCTTGCTCGGCAGGAGACTACATCTCCCCCTCCCTCTGCTTATGCTCTCTCACTCTGACAAACAAATAAAATCTTTAAAAAGTGGGGAGGGGCAGGAGGGTCAGAGTCAAGAAGATGTCAACAGAAGCAGAGGTTAGAGAGAGAAAGAGGGATTGGCTGCTACCTGACTGGCTTTGAAGATGAAGAAAGAGGTCACAGGTCAAGGAACACAGGCTGCCTCTAGAGAGAAAAGACAAGGGACCAGATTTCCCCCTATAGCATCCATAGGCGACAGACAACTCAGTCCTGTTGATACCTTGATTGTGGCCTCCAAGACCCACTTTGGACTTCCCACCTCTAGAACTATAAGATAATAATTTTGTGGGATAGTTTTAAGGCCACTTACATCTAATGCAATTATTGACATGATGGGACATAGGTTTATAATGTTATTATGATTTTGTTTTTCTCTGACTTCCTGTTCTTCTTTGTCTCTTTCCTGCCTTCCTTTGACTTATTTGAATATCACTAGTATTCAATTTGTCTCTTGGCTCTTTACTCCATTTATATAGAGAATATAATGCCCTAGATTAAAGGATTACAAGATTATTAAATATATACTGAACTTTCTATATTCTACTTAATATTAATTAATATTTCCCCCAACAATATGACACATGACTCTATCCCCTTTTTGTTAGAATCATCATCTATATTACATTTTCATACACTAAAAATCCCAATTTCATACATCAAAAACCATAAATCATTCTACATTTGCTTTCACAACATTTGTATTTTGAAGATCCTAAGAGGTAAAAACAATGATCTCTTTAGCCAGATAGTCACCATTTTAGTTGTTCTTCCTGAATTCTTCATGTTCCAATTTTCCCTCCGGGTATCAGTATCTTTCCCTCTGAAAACCCTCCATTAGCATTTTTTTTTCCTTAAAGCAGATCTACTAGGGATGCATTCTAAATTTGTGGCTTTTTTTTTGTTGTTTTTTTTGTTTTGTTTTGTTTTTAATTTGTGGCTTTTGAAGCCACTAAGTCTGTGTTGATTTGTTACAGCAGCCACTCAAAACTAATACAAGCTCTCACTCAGAAGGACTTACATCAACAGACACAAATAAAATGAATACACAATTGCCACACAGACTATGAAGAACATGAGAAGGGAAGTGGCCATTATTTCCTCAGTTCATAAAGTGAGGTGGATATTTAAAAGGGAGGCAGGGGATTGGGATTCACTTTATAAATCTAGAAGAGGCTTTGAGGCAGGAGTGCAGTCATCCCCTACAAAGAACTGCAAGGAGACAGAGGTGGCAGGAAGCCAGGAGAGCCAATGGTTGGCCATGAGACCAAGGAGGCTGGCAGAGCCCCTATTATGGGCAGTTTACAGGCTTTGCTGAGAACCTGGAATTCTAGAACACTTCTAGAGCTCATTGTCTTCTTGACTTAGTTTTTCACAAGACAAGATTTACAGAATGGCCCTCCCCTAGCTCTGGCACAGTGCTTGGCTCCAGGTCTGGCCCCAGCTCTGCACATTTTCCCTGTCAGTTGCAGCCCTGTGTGGGCGCCCTGAAGCACAACGTGGGCGTGGTGGAGCTGGGCAGGAATGGGGCCCTTCATTAGAGTCCTAATCACGGAACACACTGACACTGTGGGTGGCTTGCTGTTGATTGGAAGAAAATATCTTCATCGTTTGGACACCTGAACAGATGAGTAAAAATAGAATCTCCAGGATTTTTTTAAAAAATAAAACACACACAGAGAGAACAGATCCAAATCTCTCCTGAGACTGTAACAGCTTGAGAAAAAAAAAAAAGAGGAAGAAAATGGAGAACAAACACTGATAGAAAGCTAGGGAAGAGGATCATAATTCTACAGAACCGAGGTTGCTGCTGGGGTTGGGGGAATTAGAGGGGTACTGGAGGAGGAAGCCTCCTAGGTAGACATCTTGTTTTGCTACCTTAAATGCGGAATGAGCCACTTCCAGGAATCCCAGGGGCTGGTGCCTAGAGACACAATATGGTTTGGAGGCCTGGTACTTCTCCCTTAATCTATCTCCTCACATACATGTGTGCAAAAATATACACAGACAGTTTGTTTCTTTCCACTCTATTCTTTGGAGATGACTCCCATGGTGGATAAGAACCCACTTGTGTTGGACACTCAAGATCTATTTGCAGAAATAAATGAGCCCACCAGGCCGGGAGCTAAGGCAGGAACAACCTTACCCCAGTGCTCGAATCATCCATTTTACATAAGAGAACACACAGTATTCCCACCTCTACCATCATCACCAGTCCTTCCAGAAATTGCTTTGGGATCCACAGGAAGGGAAAAGCCTGTGTCAATACAAGCATGTATGTGAATACAAGTAAGCAACTTCAAAAAGATATTACTTTAAAAGAAAAAAAGATTTATTTATGAGAGAGAGAGAGAGAGAGAGAGAGAGTGCACACATATGCACATGAGTCAAGGGAAAGGGCAGAGGGAGAGAGACTCTCTCAAGCAGACTCTCCAGTCAGCTCACAACCCTGAGATCATGACCTGAACTGAAATCAGGACTCATGCTTGACTGACTGAGACACCCAGGCACCCCCAAAAGATACTATTTTTCTTGTACCAGTTATATTGAGGTTAAATGTATATATATACAACTTGCCCATTTCAAATGCACAATGCAGTGGGTTTTAGTACATTCACAGTTGTGCAACCAGCACCGTGATCAATTTTAGAACATTTTTATTATCCCAAAACCCCATGCCTATTAGCAACCATACCTCATTTCCCAATTCTTTCTTCAGCCCTATACAACCCCCAATCTACCTTCTGTCTCTGTGGATTGGTCTATTCTGGACATTTTTGTATATATGGTCCTTTGTGACTGACTTCTTTCATTTAGCATATTCTCAAGGTTAATCCATGTTGTAAAATATATTAGAATGTCATTTCTTTTTACTGCTCAATATTATCCCACTGTTTGAACATACCACATTTGATTTATGCATTCATCAGTTATAAACATTTAGACTATTTTCATGTTTTGCTTCACTATGAATAATGCTACTATGAACATTAGTGTATAGGTTTTTATATAGACATATGTTTTCATTTCTCTTGACCGTATACCTAGGAGTAGAATTGCTGGGTCATAGAGTAACTTTATGCTTAATTTTTGAGGAATCACCAAACTGTTTTCTAAAATGGTTGCACCATTTGACATTCCCACTGGGTGTGTATGAAGGTTCTAATTTCTGTACATCCTGGCCAGCGCTTGTTACTATCTATATTATTGATTATAGCCATCCTAGTAAAGTGGTATTTCATTGTGGTTTTGAATTGCATTGCCCTGATAACTAATCATGTTGAGCATCTTTTCATGGGTTTATGGGTCACTTGTATATCTTCTTTGGAGAAATGTCTATACAGAACTTTTATTCATTTTTAATTGGGTTATTTGTCCTTTTATTTTTCAGTTGTACCAGTTCCTTATATATTCTAGATACAAGTCTCTTAGCAGAGATATGACATACAAAAGTTTTTATCCCATACTGTGGGTTGTCTTTTCATTTTTTTAATGGCATCCTTAAAACTGCAAAAATTTTTAATTTTTATGAAGTCTAATTTATCTAATTTTTCCTTTTATTACTATCTCTATTACTGAAGATTTATAGCAAGTTTTGAAACTGGGAAGTGATTCCCCCAAGTCTGTTCTTTTTCAAGATTGTGTTGTCTGTTCCAGATCCCTTGAATTTCCATAGGAATATTAGGATTAGTTTATCCATTTCTGCAAAGAAACCATCTTGGATTTTGATAGGGATTGCACTGAATCTGTAGATCAATTTGTGGACCTATACCATCTTAACAATATTAAGTCTCCAATCCATGGACACAGGATGTCTTTCCATTTATTTAGGTCTTCTTTAGCTTAAAAATTTTGTAGTTTTGTGATTTCAGAGTATAAGTTTTGCACTTCTTTTGTTAAATACAGTACTAAGTATTTTATTCTTCTTAATGCCATTGTAAATAGATTTTTCTTAACTTAATTTTTGTTTGCTCATTGCTACTATCTAGATATCTAACTGATTCGTATATATTGACTTATATCCTGCAAAATTTCTGAATAAAGGGTTACCACTTTTGAACTGGGATTAAAATATATGATTTTTAAAAAACAAGAAAAGTCACAGCAAATGAGATCAAATATATTTAAAGATAAGTTTAAATATAAGTTTGAAAAAGAAGTGAAATCATGTTCTTGTCATAAGAACAAAAGGAAGGTCTGTAAAGATAGGGATAATAGTTTATCCCTAGAATAAAATATTACCAATATTTTTGTTGAGATTTTAACTTGTAGATTATTTAAAATAAAGTTCTCTTGGTTCTGAAGGGATTCACTTCCTTGTCACCTCAAAACCTGTACAAGGGGGGCGCCTGGGTGGCTCAGTGGGTTAAGCCGCTGCCTTCAGCTCAGGTCATGATCTCAGGGTCCTGGGATCGAGTCCTGCATCAGGCTTTCTGCTCAGCAGGGAGCCTGCTTCCCCCTCTCTCTCTGCCTGCCTCTCTGCCTTCTTGTGATCTCTCTCTCTCTGCCAAATAAATAAATAAATAAAAATCTTTAAAAAAACAAAACAAAACAAAACAAAACCTGTACAACATAAGCCAAGTTAGTTTCCAGACTTGTTTAGCATCCTAGGTTGGAGGCCACCTTACAATGGCATAGTTGCTACATAACTAACTTAACAAAAACACGAGCAGCAAGATTTGCTGAATCTTCATGAATCACTGACAATGCTTCATTCTTTCTTTAAAACCAGTTAAGCCAATCAGAAGGCATTCTGAGTCTTTGCCTATATTCTCCCCAAGCTAGCCTGATGCCTGTGCCATAAGTACCAGCAAAGTCCCTCCTTAATGACTAGTCTAGTGCAACCGGATTGACCTAATGTTCCTACTTAAAATCTTGGAGCAAAAGTGCACCTGAATGACCAAGGAGGCATCCTTTGCACCTTCAGACCGAGACGGTTATCAGGGACAGTTTGGAATACATAGATTCCAACAGGTGCCCCTGTTTTAAAATTTTGATTTTATTTAATGATATGTAATGGGTAAGTATATTTGAAAACTTTAAAATGTCCTTTGAAAATACACATATATCTTTTGCTCCCAGCAGGTCCATTCATGGATATCTATGCTATAGATAGTCTTATCTAAGGGCACAAATATTCAAAGGTAAAAAACTGAAAGCTGCTTATATGTCCTTTAATAGGATAATGTTTCAATAAACTATGAAACATTTATTCCACGGGATACTATGCAACCTTAAAAAACAGTGATGCCCTCTATATGAACAGACATAAAAAGTATATAAGATAATTAGAATATATATATACATATATATGCACATATGCATGGTATCTGATACTTCTTAAAATCATATATTAAAAAATTAATATCTCAGGCGCCTGGGTGGCTCAGTGGGTTAAGCCTCTGCCTTCGGCTCAGGTCATGATCTCAGGGTCCTGGGATCGAGTCCCGAATCAGGCTCTCTGCTCAGCAGGGAGCATGCTTCCTTCTCTCTCTCTCTACCTGCTGCTCTGCCTACTTGTGATCTGTCAAATAAATAAATAAATAATCTTTTAAAAAATTAATATCTCTCCATAAAGACATTGATATATGGTTATAAATTGGAAAAAATATATATGAAAGGATCTTGTGGTAAGCAGAGCAAGAGCCCCCAAAAATGTCCATATCATAATCCCAAAACCTGTGACTATGTTACTATATGGCAAGGGAGAATTTAGGTTATCAATAACTGACCTTAAAATAAAGAGATTTTCCTCGATTACCTGGATAGGCCCAGTGTATGTATGCATAAGGATCCTTAATAAGCAAAAGAGGCAACAGGAGGGTCAGCATTAGAATCAGAGTGATGGAGTCTGCAAGAGACTCAACCTGCCATTGCTGGCTTTGAAGACAGAGGAGGGGGTGAGTCAAAGAATGAAGCTGCCCCTAGAAGCTAGAAAAGGGAACAGAGTCTCCAGTGGAGCTTCTAGAAAGAAACCATCCTGCTGATACCTTGATCTTAGTCCAGTGAGATGTTTCATACGTCTGACCTCCACAACTCTAAGGTAATATATTTGTGTTGTTTTAATCCACTAAACCTGTACTAATTTGTTACAGCAGCAATAGGAAGTGAATACAGATGCATAATAAATAAGAAGTTATCTTTAAAGGGGTAGCTTTAAAGTGTAAAAGAGAAGATACTTTCGGTTTCTATACTGTACAGTTATTTTGTCTTTCTATGAACATATATACCCTTTGAGATTTAAAAGATTTGCTCAAGCCCTTGGGGTTACCCGAGAGAAGAATGTCCTACAACTCTAAAAAAGAAAGTGTGCACTCACTGCTCTAAGTAATATCCTACTAAGAATGTTGGAGGGAGAAAATATAACTTCATTTCAGTTGCATCAGAGGAGGAGGCTCCCTGCAGAAGTGGGACTTAAACTGGGTCTTAAAGAATAGATGCAATATTGACAAGCAAAGACAGAAGACATCAAAATGAAGGGACAGTGCAAACAAAGGATACACCAGGCACTTTGAAAGACCACCAGGTTTCATTCTCATGCTATACTGCAAAACAGTAGGACTGAAAGCCTGCGAGAGGGTTTCCGCCTGATCCCAGAGCCTGGGATTACCTCTGGTGGGTAGCGGCTTCATTTGCAAGGTGATGTAAACCAGGGACGGTTTTGGCGTGGTGGGAAAGATTGATTGCAATATTTTTTTTAAGATTTTATTTATTTATTTGACAGAGATCACAAGTAGGCAGAGAGGCGGGGAGGAGAAACAGGCTCCCTGCTGAGCAGAGAGCCTGATGTGGGGCTTGATTCCAGGACCCTGAGATCATGACCTGAGCTGAAGGCGGAGGCTTAACCCACTGAGCCACCCAGGCGCCTCTGATTGCATTACTTTTTAAGATGAATCCTTCAGTATGGAGAGATAAAGGGAGACTGGACAGGAGAACCCCCCTCCACCAGAGTCTAGGTCCTGGGATAAGGACAAAATGAGAGGGGGGCAATGGCTAGATATTTGGGAGACACTGTGGAAGCCAGGTCTGGAAGGCTTAGTCACGCACCGGCTGTGCGCTGGCAAGAGAAGGAAGCAAATATAAAATGTGTGCATGACAGCAGGTTGGAATATACTGAGTTTTTGGTGCCAGGAGATGCTACTGTGTAGATGCCATGTGGACGCTGGGAGAAGGGTGACTGATAAAGCTCCGGGACTGGGTGGGCCACAGCCGAAACCTGGACAGCACCCAGCTGCATCTCTGTGGCAAGAATCACCTCTCTGCCACATCCTTGCCCCTTCTCTTGGCCCAGATGCTTCCCCTGCCCGCTAACCTAGTGAATTTTCATCCCTACTACAGTGGTCATTTGTTCTTCCCACACCTGTGCTTAGCATTTCTATTTTATGGATGGAGTGGCTCTACAGTCTCGTACACAGGAACATTCTGAAGGGTGCGTGTCTCTCTCCACATGTGGCAGCTGTGTGGGGGTCTCTCCCTGAGCATCCCAGCAAGAAATTCCCCAGTAGTCCCCAGCAGCCTGCGTTCACAGCCTGTACTGTTAGGAAAACTGTTTTTATTCCTCACTAGATCCTTCCATTAGAAAGACCTTTTCTTCCCTACGTCTGCTAAAAGGAGAGGCATGACCTGCTTTTTATGTGCCTCCTTAAAGGGAATGAGTTCAAGACTCCAATAGGCACAATTAAATTATTTCTTTTTTGGACATTATGTCTTTAATCTGAAAGCCTTCTCAAGTCTCATTGACAACAGTGCTAAGTGAGGGACTGGTAAAAAGGAGAAATTTAAAAATGGACAGGGCAGACGGCTTACTTTGGGAAGAATCACTCATTTTGAGTTCTGCAGACACGTACACACCATTAGCGTCCCCCTGATCTCAGAAGAGAATCTCCCACTCCCAAGACTCTTACATCAGATCTGAAGAGCCTGTTTCTCATAAGCCTTTTCCTCTTTGTACTCAGCTGGAACAAGGGGCCAATTATAATTAGCTTAATTGTGTTATTGTACTGAAAGAAGTATTTTATATCAAAATGCACGACACTTTTCTGACCATATCTCGCCGATCCATTCAGACTTATCACTGATCTGGAACACCTTTCAGAATCAAACATGCTCAATGTCTACCCCCAGCCAACCTTGGAATGACATTTTCATCTTTTTACTTTTACAAGAGGAGAGGACCATACCAATATTGCATTAAAAATTCCAAGTAAAAAGGCTGAGAATGGCCTTCTTTCCCTTGCTTTCAATATGAAATAATAACCAACTGGACTCTAGGAAATGTGAAGTTTCATAACCCCTGCTAGCCTCTCTACTCAGCTCTGAATGCATATTCCTCCATCATCTCCACTTCTATGAAATTATCCCCTTTTTTTTATCTTCAATATTTTCCCTTCAGGTTATTCTCTGGATGATCACTTAGAATCACATGGGTTGATACTGAAATGGCCCCTCCCTGGTAAGGATACATTTCATCATGGAGCTCCTGGTCACTGCAGAATATTTCTGAATTCCCTCTAAAGTCCATGTATGCCCCTTTCCCCACTCTCTGCCAAAATACCCAAAACACATTTATGAATGTGTATTTAAAGGGAAACTGAACTATAACTGAAATACAGGTTTTTAAAATGTGTAGGTCCTTACTAACTATATTAAAGCTAGCATGTTTACCTTTTCAAAAAATAATAAAAATAAAAATAAAGTGTATAGGGCCTTGAAGCTGATTTCATGAGCTTAACATACAAAATAGTTTTCCCAAGGAACTCTTTGAATCAGTTTCTTGAAATGGCAACTGAGCAAATGTGACATAATTTCCCCTTCATCACCTTCAGGGTTCGAGAAATACTGTGATGTCCCCAAAGAAACGTGCAGGCATTGGGGCAGAGGGGAGTGAATAGGAAAAGCATTTTCACTTTTAGGTTATAATGGAGAGTCAGCAGAGCCCCAAGAGTGGCCAAGGTCCCTAAGCAAAGAAGCCAAGAACTGGGTCGAGGTGAAAAGTGAATGCATTTGTTCCTCCCAGAGGTCAGTCTCTTGGATCTAGGTTGAGGCCACAAGAGCATGGTGAAATGACAAAACATGACAGGCGGCTGACTTCTTGGGACTCACTGGAGTTCCACAAACACACAGAAATATACCCTCCTGACCTTCTAGAGCTGCTTCCCTTGGAGACAGTGAGCTCTAGATGATGATTATGAGATGGGTAACCTTTAAAATCCAAAATTAATTTTTCCTTTAAAATTAGCCACATGTGGGGCGCCTGGGTGGCTCAGTGGGTTAAAGCCTCTGCTTTCAGCTCAGGTCATGATCCTAGGGTCCTGGGATCGAGCCCCGCATCGGGCTCTCTGCTCAGCAGGGAGCCTGCTTCCTCCTCTCTCTCTCTCTGCCTGCCTCTCTGCCTACTTGTGATCTCTGTCAAATAAATAAATAAAATATTTTAAAAAATAAAAATAAAAAATAAAAATTAGCCACATGTACTCTTCTAGCTTTCCAAAGACTTCTATTCCTTCTCAGAATCCACTTTTTTTTCTGAGTGGAATTTTATATTCGGGGTCCAGGCTATATTTCAGTAAGTGTAAGAATGAACACAAACCGCCCATTCCCCTCCCCCTCTCCTTTCTTTCTTCCTGGTCGCTGGTCATTCTACTGCTCATTCAGTCACATGCCAGCAGGGGAAATCAGACAAGCTGACAGGGGGTGGTGAGGGCTGAGGTGTCTTTTTGCAAAATGTACACCAAAGTGAGTACCAGTTCGGGATTCAGAGGATGTAGTTTCAAGCTGTGCCTCCATCACTTACCAGATTAGACAACAAATGGGATGGCTGCCCTGCTCTTGGGCTTGGAGGTCACACTCAGCCTGGACTGAAGCCTCAGCCCTACTGCTTATTGCTGCTCTCACTGCAGGCAGATGGACTCACGGGAACTCAAGTCAGTTTGCTGATCTAGACATTGGGAATGATAATGATATCTAACCTACAGCATCGTAAGAAAACAATTCACATAGAGAGCACCAAATGCAGGGGATGATATGCAAGGGGTGCCTCGTTATCACCATTCTATAGAGTCAAAATGCATCCCTTAACCCTCTGTCTTCAGGGCCCTATTCTGTGAAATAATGCCTACTTCACAGAACTGTGAGAATCATCCTATTTGATAATATAAAAGTATCATGCATGTAATAGCCAATAAAGTACTAGGTATAGCAACTTCTAAAACATTTGAGAAGAACAGTAAGAAGTCTCATACCCTACTTTGGGAAGCTATTTAGCACTATGTACTGCTGCTGGGCAAGCACTGTCAGAAAAGAAGCCCGACCTCATCAAGGACGGAAAGGAGCAGTAAGGTCCCAAAGGAGATGCCTGGGTGGCTCAGTTGATTAAGTGTCTGCCTTTGGCTCAGGTCCCACATCAGGCTCTCTGCTCAACAGGAGCCAGTTTCTCCCTTTCCCTGCTGCTCCCCCTGCTTGTTTTCTCTGTCTGTCTGTCTGTCTGTCAAATAGATAAATAAAATCTTAGGGGGAAAAAAAAAGACAAGACTCCAAAGGAGATTCCTAGACAAACAAGCAGGGTGGCCTGCCACAACTCTATAAGTTGCCAAAAAGTGGGCTCTGAGATGGAGTAAATCGGAGCAAGGCAGTGTATTAGTCACAGCACAGCAAACACTAGGGACATCGGATGGTTGTGCTAGTTCCCTTGCCTCCCAAACCCACTGGACAACATGATGGGCCTACATGGAAACCACGCACACAGGGGGTTGCACCAGAGCGGAGGAACACGGGGCCCAGGGCTCAGCACCTTTTGTAGCAAGCAGCAAATCAGCCAGGACCACCGCTGATGGTAATGCGTGAGTAGCAGTCACACTGTGGGTGCTGTGGCTGACAGTTTCCACAGGACCAACTACAGGAGCTGCTCAGTAGCAGGCATGGATACAGCTTGAAGTTCAGCACACCGAGGAAAGATGTGCAGGGTTACTTAGGGCCCACAGTGGACTGTCTCCCCAAAATACACTGCTTATAAACCAGTAATACCATTCCTCGCTATATATACAATGCAAATGCATGCACATGGACACCCAAAGATGCACGAAATATTCATAGCAGTATTATTTTTAACAGTCCCAAACTGAAACTGACGACACTGTCCCCCAACAACAGAATGGATACAGTTTTAAAGGTATATGTGTACAACAGAATCCTTATACCAGCAAGGAACATACAGCTACACCAAACAACCAGGTGAATCTCATAAACATTATGCTGAGTGAAAGGAGCCAGACACAAGAATACATACTTCACAATTCTACTTATCTAGAGTTAAATGCAAGCCAAACAAATCTACAGTGTTAGAAGCCAGGACAGCAGTGACCTTTGGCGGGAGGAGGAGGTCATGACTGGAGGGGAGCCTGGGACACTATGAATATGCTCTTTCTTGATTGAGAGTTGGTTTCAGAGGATTTTCATTTTATGACAATGCACTGAGCTACAAACTTATAACTTAGGTACTACTTTGCATATACATTATATTTCAATAATAACAACATAACAATTTTTTTAAAGAAGTTGGACCGAGCAGAGAGAATAGAATGATTAGGCCCATCGCCACCATCACAAGGAGCCTTTCCGGGCAGCAGCAAGAGAGAAAGCAGCACTCAGCAAGCCAGCCCTTCTGGCAAGATGAGGCCGCCTCCTTTCCATTCCATAACTCCAGCCACCAGAAATGGAACTCCCTCAAAGATCCCCGACAGGACTCTCCCAAAAGAGCATTAAAAAAGGACATCACCAACATTCCATGACATTTCAGATAATAATCATACCATACATGACTTCTCTGAACTCTTGCTTCTAGATTCCCCAGTTACCACAAGTGCTCCCATCACTGACCATTACCTATTCTTCCTAATTACCTTGTCACTAGAAGGAAAGGGATAATGACAGACGCAAGCCATTGACCAGACCTTTATTAAGGCTTAAACAGGAGATCTGAGTGTCTTGTATCCTAGCACTCACCAAGAGGAAAATTCTGGCACTGAGTTATTTGAAAAGTTTCTGGATGCTACCAAAACCCAGAAGTTGGCAATTGCTGCAAAACTTTCTTCAGACAGCTGCTGAAAATTGTTTCTAGTAAGTAGGAGGATGGAGGTGGGGTACCAGCTGCTGGGAGATAGTGGGGGAGGTGAGCAACCTAATTTGGGGGTTGGAGACTAGGCAAAGAAATCTTATTTCCCAGCTTGGATTCCCAATAACAAATACACACACACACACATACACACACATTATTTCTGTTACTTTTTGGCAACTTATGACTTGGCAGTTTATAACATCTAACATCTAACATCTGACTGTCAAGCTGCACGGACATATTAGCAGAGTCTAAATCTATTTCCTCTCTAATAGGCTTAAGTTAATGTAGCACAAGTCTTTAGGCCTCCCAGAACACAGTATGTTTACTAGTATGTAGCATATAAAATCAGTTTAAGAGAAATAACATTTAGCAATCAATCACAATTAATTTCACTAAATTTTTATCGGCAGGGCAAGAAGTTATTCAAGAGACCTGTGTAGTTAGTTGCCCCAGAATCTGGTCTGCCATTCTCACCTTCATCTCCAGAAGACCAATAATCATCTTATCTAAAAACAAACAGGATAGCTGGAATCATCAGTCCACACTGGTATTACAGAATTATACTAGGAACCCAGTTTAACAATCTCTCATCGAAATCTTTATCCAAGTATTTATCATCCAGTATTTTTATGGTCCGTTTACTTGTCTGTTCCCTCTGATGACTACAGGCTTCCTAATGCCAGAGATTTCTTAACATATCGTAAGCTCTAGCGTAGTATCTGGCACACAGCTGGTAGTCAACACATTCTGCTGAATGAACAAACTCGCTTGCATGGCTAGTAGCATGGAGAGCGAGAACAGACGTGCTGACTGAATCAGCTCAGCCCACATGACCAAGGTTTTCTCACCAGCTAGTTTTGATCATCGCTGCTGTCCACCAAGGCTTGGAACACAATGACCCCAATTTTTCCCAGACTTTCTCACCCTTTCTCCATTTTTAAAAAACAGACTTTATTTTCTTAGAGCTGTTTGGGACTCATGGCAAAATCGGGCAGAAAGTACAGAGTGTCCGTCAACCCCTGCCCCCTCCACACACATGCACAGACTCTCCCATAAGTGACATCCTGTTCCATGGTAGAACATTTGGTGCAATCAGTGAACCTGCACCAACACATCATTATCACCCAAAGTCCATGGTTCCCTTTGTGTTGTACATTCTACGGGGTTTGAAAAACGTATAAAAATCCACCATTGTAGCACCTCTACCCTGAACATTTTCTGTGCTCTGCCCTACTCATCCTTTCCTGCAACCCAACCCCCAGAAACCGCTGATATTTTTTATTGTCTCCATAGTTGTGCCTTCGCCAAATGTCATTCGGTTGGAATCAAATAGTATGTAGCCTTTTCAGATTGGCTTTTTCACTCTTCATGGCTTGATAAGTACTTCTTTATACTACTTCTCATTCTTTCTGGGGAGGAATCTACAAATTCATTGTCTCAATCCTGACCGCAACTAAAATCGTCTGGGCAGATTTTGTAGACACAGATGCCCAGGTACATGCCAAAGGTTTACTTAATCAGTTTGGGGGTGGGGAGGTCCAGGCATCAGTATAATATACTATATCTCCAAGAGATGCTCCCCAAGTGATATGACTAGAGTTGAAGACCACTGCTATAGTAGGTGCCTTTGTTCTAAACACCTCAGAGATTATGAATGTCTCTAATAAAGGAGGCTGTGACACCACCTACCACATGCTCCACAAATAATACCTTATTTTAAAATAATCACCAAAGTTATTGTCTCATATCATCTCTAGCACTGCCATTTTTTTTCTTCACCTCTGCCAGCTTGTAGCTTCATTAAGAGTGTAGATAACTTGGGGTACTTGGGGTGCTGAGTTGGTTGAGTGTCCAACTTTTTATTTCACCTCAGGTCATGATCTCAGGGTCATAAGCTTGAGCCCACATCAGGCTCTGCACTAAGTGGAGAGATTCTCTCCCCTCTGCCCCTTCCCCTGCTCTCTCTCTCTCAAATAAATAAATCTTAAAAAAAAAAAAAAAAAGTGTGGGGCACCTGGGTGGCTCAGTCGGTTAAGTGTCTGCCTTCTACTCAGGTCATGATCCCAGGGTCCATGGACTGAGCCCCACATTGGGCTCCCTGCTCACTCTCCCACTCCCCCTGCCACTTAGAAACAAGAGAACAAGGCACAGGAGAAGAACTATCATCGGGCATCTGAGGTGGGAACCTAGACATCTACAGGGAGGTACCAAAGGCTAGATTAGAAGCTTGATACAGCAACTTCCTCTGGAACTCGGGCCCTGACAGACAGGAAATTGTCCTCTACTGCCTTTTCAAAAGCTAGAGCATTTGAAGCCAGCCTGCACAAAGCCATTCTCTACTTGGAATAGATTCTTTGCATTTCAAGGTGACTTCATGGGCTTAATAAGGTCTTCTCATTGTCTGTATCATCTGACAGGAAAATACCTTTTCCTGATAGAAAGATTTAGCAGAAATTGAATGTTTTGAGAATTTTAAGTCTGTGTTAAAAAGCAACTAATGTCTTCACAATTCTAACTCAAAACTTTAGGACAAATGGACAAACTAAATGGACAGGTAATTTTTATCCTAAGAGATGAGTCATAAAATGCTTCCACAAGAGGTCTCTCTCTCCGCCTCTCCATGTCCCTCCCTCCTTTCCTCCCCCTTCTTTCCAGCATTTGTAATTACTATATATACATTTGTGAAGAAACTTAGAGTTGCATTAATCTTAACAAATTCATAGAGCAAGGACAGCAGCTTCTTTTTATAAAACTCTTCTAGATAAATCTATTTTCATGGATATTTTATATGCAATCCAAAGATGTTGCACTTTTGCTTGTTGAGAAAGTCCGTATTTTTTCAGCTTTTTGATTTAGCAGTTTGAAATAGCAATCCACTGTCCTCTTTTATGGCATATGGTAGACGCCCAATCCTTCATATGGCCATGTTCATAACTTCATGGAGAAACTGTAGTCCTGATCACGTCAATTCGCAGTTGACCTGAGTGGGAAGTCTCACAGTTTTATCACATGGCTTGGGTCCAGAATACCTACCCAGATACTGCCATGTTATATGAGGAGATCTACAAAGCCACTCATTGCAAGTGTTTACATAGAGAAATGTCTGTGAATAAGCTTCTCTGCCCAAAACTCACCTTTGGCTGAACCTCATTCTTCACATACACACTTCTAATTCACATTCATTTCTCCATCGATCTTCATCATAAAAATATTTCTAACACAACATTAAAATAATCATCACAAAAGATCTTAATTAATAGCTAAATGCCATCACCATGACAGATATGTTTTCCTGGTACCATAACATTCCTGTGTTGAATATGAGCATTCAAAATGTTACTTATGCATAGTTGTACACCAGGTTCTCTAAACTTCAGAACAAGACACAGGCAACCTTCTTTTCATCATTACCTGCAAGGACCCTGAAAATGGGGGCACTAGAGTGCCACACCTGGAGACTACTGGGGTGTATGGGCTGGTGGTAAGTGGCTGTGTGGGCTCCCCTACCCCACCAGAACAAGGTCTCCCAAGTGAGGGGTCTGGCAGAGGCAGCCTGCCCGGAGAACTGGCAAGCGAGGATTTGAATTAGTTCTGGAAGATCTCAATCTACTATTTGGAAACTTCTGGACAGATAATCTCTGAGGTTTCCAGGGCTAGCTTGCTATGACTTGAATAAAGGATGGGTCAAAACACTACTAAAGTTTACTCTTTTAAGCATGCCAACATTTACTTTATAAATTTTCTTAGCACAGAATGAACACACAAACATGAGTAAGAAATCCTTAAACTTAACAGCTCTATTATTTAGGAAGTCATTTGTCCCCGGAATTGATAATCCTCTAGAAATACGTGAAGTAAAGGGATATATGATTTTATGTATGGAATAGGGTCATCAGAACAACTTAATCAAAGATGTTCTTCTACCTATCCCCTTGCCCCAATGGCAATGCAATATTAACTATTTTAGTTAATTAGGAAAAGATTTTGGCCTAAGACAATAGTTTGTACAGAGAGGGTACTCAGTAAATATTTATCTACTATTACTATTGTCGAGGATAGTTGGGCACCTCTTACATGCAAACACAGTTTTATATTAGGTGAAGGAAGGAAACAAAACAATGAGAAGATAAGGTCTCTGAGAATACAGGCTTATTACCAAGCATTCTTATATTCTAGGAACTGACAGAGTTCATGTGCCTTTTGGGGTGCTCTCTTGGATTCCTGGCCCCAATGCCCATGTGTGACGGGGAGGCTTCTCCACACCAACGAGCAATTCTTTGAACGTGAGCATGGTGTCCCACCATTCAACTCAATTCTGACACTATCTACTCAGTCATAGCGTCAGATCCCACAGGGGAAGGGATCAGTCCTGCAAGACTCCCTCCACCTACCCTTGCACCCACTTCAGACCCTGGTCATAAGTCCAGGTTTTCACCTGTGCTTCTGATGAACTGCCTATAGGTTAGAGGTTTCAATGACCGCTTCCTTTCCTGGGTTCGATTAATTTGCTGGAGAGGCTCATAGAACTCAGAAACAGTTTACAGTACTTACTAGATTACTGGTTTGTGATAAAAGGGTATAACTCAGGAAGAACCAGATGTAGGAGATGCACAGAGCAAAGTATGTGGGAAGGGGCAGAGCTTACATACCTTTTCTGAGTACACCACTGTCCCCACATCTCCAGATGTTTACTGACACAGAGGTTCTCCAAACCTAGTCCTCTGGGGTTTTCACGGAGGCTTCAATACATAGGCATGATTGATTAAATCACTGGCCATTAGTTATGATTCAACCGCTAGCCTCTCCCTCCTCCCTGGAGGTCAGACCGGGTGGGACTGAAAATTTCCAACCTTCTAATCTAACTAAGATTGGTTGCCCTGGCAACCAGTCCCCAACCAGAGGTGGGGTCCAAAAGTCATCTTATGAAAATAGCAAATGACACCTCTGTTGCTCTCCCCACTTAGGAAATTCCAAGGGTTTTAAAAGCTCTGCCAGAAATGGGGATGATGACCAAATATATATTTATTACAAATCACAATTTCACAAGCTCCTAACTTATTACCAATGAGTAAGTCAAGCACTGGGAATGAAGCCCACTGAGAAACTGGTGTGTGTGTGTGTGTGTGTGTGTGTGTGTGTGTGTGTGTGTGTGTGTGTGT
>NW_019154092.1:13142695-13143508 GCF_002288905.1 Enhydra lutris kenyoni
ATGTGTGTTTCCAGCTCCCATGAGCTTTATATTCAAACTTTCGAACCTTCCTTGTATAATATGTAGTATCATGCTCTTTCACATAAAAAAAGTTTTTGGAATTCATTAAGAACTCCTTCACTCCAGGAATTTTGCTTTCAGCCTGATTTTAAAGCAGAATAATGTTCTCTTTCTTTAAATGGGCAATGTTTAAATTCATTTTTGGGCGGAACACCCAAGTAGGAACTAGAAGCCTACTTCAACACAAGGTATGAGTGGGGGAAGTCCTCTGCCATTTGATACTGGAGTTAGAGAGGCTCCCAGTTATTCTTTTCAGACCTTAAGGCAGGTAAGAATCACCTGGAAATCCAGTTAAAATGCAAATACTCAGGATGCCCAAATGGGATGGTGAGTCCACATTTCTAACAAGCTCCCAAGTGATGCCCTTGCTGGTCCTAGAACCAAATTTTTGAGTAGCTTGCTTTTAGAAAAACCCTGAAAGCCTAAATTAATTGTTCTGGGTGGGGCCCAGAAATAGAGGAGGGGGGTGAAAATTAAAATAAAATTGCCAAAATGATCATATGAATGTGTAGCTCACCAGAAACAAACAAACAAAAACCAAAAAACAAAACAAAACAAATTTTTAAAAACCCTCCTTGTTTCTAAATATACTTAAAGACAATAGGAAAATACTTCTTGGGTGGTGGCAGGGGCGGGGGGGGGTAGTTTATTAACGGTCTTTACCATTAGAGCCTATGGCTATTCTAAAATAATCAGATCTTGCAATATATTCACAATTCTTATTTCAAATTTGTTCTTGTTTTTCCTAAGGAG
>NW_019154092.1:13143664-13409976 GCF_002288905.1 Enhydra lutris kenyoni
GTACTGGAGGGGATCACCTGCAGGTTCACAAAGGCGGGGGAGGGGGAACAGGCTATTAATAGAGGTCAATTCTAGTTAGCTCCGCCTAACTAACCAGCCCACGAGCTCTTCTGAACCTCCATTCCTCATCTGTAAAACGAGAGCCTTAGAAAGAGGACCACATCCACGCAGACCTCTGACACCCTTTGATTCTTTGATTAAGAATCGTCACGAATGGCAAACATTTAACAACTTAATCTGCACGAATTACCTTGTCCTTGAAGGTACCTTTCCTACAGACTTGCATCATGCCTGTGCTACAGGAGATGCGTGGTCCTGGACAGCCCGAGCCTCTGTTCATTCTTCAGTGTCGACCGCCCCCTGCAGGCGATCCCCGGGACTGACTCTTCTCGTGGTCAGGGCTCATCTCCCTGAAAACAGACTTGCTTTCTTTCATTTAGACTATTGGGCACAGGAAAGATTTAGGACAGAGCATAAGTGCCTTTTTCATTAGAAGAAAGACAAAGGCCAATTAATAAGGACCCAAAGAAGAGGAAGGGCAGTCAGGGTTAGAAGAGGGAAGGAAATGAGGCAAGTCTGAGCTGTCCAGGCAGCAGCCTCTGAAAGAGGAGCTTTGTTTATTTTGTCTAATCCCCTAGCTCCCTCCTTCCTGTTTCATAGACGTTGCTTATCAGAATCTTGGGATTTTTCACAGCACAATATGTATATTCTGTTATATTGCTACCATAATACATTTTGACCAGAAAAGCTTTTATCCCTTTTTATGTGTTAATAACTGAATGTTCAGTGCTTCTCTATGGAAAAGTTAAACCATCCCCAATAGGGAGAATATTATCTTTCCATTCCCTTTCCTTCAAAGCATAAGAAATTACTACGATTTACCACAGTGCAAAGGTAAAAAAAAAACAAAAAAAAAAACAAAACAAAAAAAAAAAAAAACCAACATGGTAGAAGTCATCTTTTCAACATCTAAGCATGTATCCGGTAAAGCTACTGACTGCCAACAGTCCTAATTATTACTTTGTACCTAATTGATTTAATCAGAGCACCTGTGGTCATTTGAATACTATTTGCTTCTGGCAATAATGGATTGGTAGGGCATGTTTCCACTTTGCTCACAAATGCTTTAAAATATGTGTCTGCCTTATATCCTGGACGATTGTACTTTCTGCTCAAAATTCTGTGAAGTTAATGATTCTTCCCATATCCTGGAAAACCTTTTTTCCTTTTTGCTTGGATGAATGAGTAGTTACTTTCTCTAGATCTAAGTTTCAGAAGTGGTGCATTTCTACATCTAAGGCTGACGTAACACATAACTAATGAATGTACATTCATGTGTGTTTCACGGCACATCAATGTTGTGTTTTAAATGCCTTTTCCTATGGTCACCTCCAGGCTTTTTATGCCTTAACTAAAGCATCAGGGTGGCTGGCTGTATGGAACTGTAGTAGCCAGTGATGAGCTGGAAAGGCATGGGGCAATATTCAGAAGAAGAGTCTAGCTATTATAAACTACCTGAGCCTCCCAGAGCAGCAGAAAACAACCAGAATGCTGCATTCAGGGGTGCCTCAGTGGCTCAGTCAGTTAAGTGTCTGCCTTCAGCTCGGGTCATGATCCCAGGGTCCTGGGATTAAGTCCCGCATCTGGCTCCCTGCTCAGCGGGGTACCTGCTTCTCCCTCTCCCTCTGCCACTTACCCTGCTTCTGTGCTCTCTCGCGCTCTCTCTCTCTCTCTCTCTCTCTGTGTGTGTGTCAAATAAATGAATAAAATCTTTTTTTTTAAATGTTGCATTCAGAGAATAACATGAGTCCCACCACCTCCCTTGGCTCTTGCCTGCCTTCCTTCCTCTCCAGTGACGATAGTGCTGACCCCATAGGGCAGGGAAATGGAATATACCAGAGCTTCAAACACAGTGATAGCTACCTATGTCCTTGAGCCATGAGTGCTTTCTTAAAGTGTGCTTTTTTTTTTTTTTTTTCCCCTCAGTGCCACAAACAGTTGTTGGTTTATTGTGGCAGAAGTACTAAAATTTGGAGGTTAAACTGGCTCTGCTTACTGTTAGGTTAGTAAACTCAGTTCCAAACACCTAACTTCGGACTAGGTGAGGGACCATATTGATTAGTTTTTGGGGTTTTTTTACCCAGTTTCTTTCTAATCCATTCATTGTCTGGGATGGAATTATTTATTAAAGTTTCATTTTGATATAATTGTAGATTCACATGTAATTGTAAAAATAATACAGAGAGATCTCCTATATCTTTTACCCAGTCTCCCCCGCATTGGTAATATCTTACAAAACTATAGTATAATGTCACAAGCAAGATACTGATACAGCCAAGATACAAAAGCTTTCCATCACCACAAATAGCCTCATGTTGCCTTTTTATAGCTACCTTCACTTCCCTCCCACCCCCAATTCTTTCTTTACCCCCTGGCAACCACTAATCTCTTCTCCATCGCTATGAATTCATTCAATTCAAGAACATTCTATAAGCAGAATCCTATAGCATGTAACCTTTTGAAAATTACTTATTTTCACTTAGCATCATTCTCCAGAGATCCTTGCAGACTGTTGCTGAGTAGAGTTCCATGGCATAGATGTACCACAGTTTAACCTTTTACCCATTGACAGACAAACTGGATGGTTTCCAGCTGGAGACTATGATGAACAAAGCTGCTATAACATTCCTATGTAGGCTTTCTGGATGAACACAGGCTTAGTTTCTCAAAGATCAATTCCCAGGAATACAGTTCCTGGGTCATAGGTAGTTGTGGTTTCATTTTGTAAGAAACAGCCACACTTTTTAGAGTGGCTGCACCATTTTACATTCTCACCAGCAATGCAGGAGGGATTCTGGTTCTCTAAATCCCATCAACATTTGCTGTCGTTACGTTTTGAATTTAGCCATTCTGAGAGGTATGTAGTACTAGCTCGTTGTGGATTTTATTTGCGTCCCCTAATGGTTAATGATGTTCATTGTCGTTTCGTGTGCTTATTTGTAAAACGTCTTTTCAGGCCTTTTGCCTGTTTTCTAATTAGACTTTTTTCCTGTTGGATTTCGAGAGTACTTTGTTTATAGCAGCTATGAGTCCTTCATCAGATATGTGATATTTAAAATCTTCTCGTACCTATCTTTTCATCTTCTTCATAGAGTCAAAGAGCCAACGCTTTTAATTCTGATAACATCCAATTTATAAAGTTTTCCCCTTATGTATTCTTCTGTTAGTGTCAAATCTAAGAACACCTTGCCCAGCTTAGAATCCCAAAGATTTTCTCTGTTTTTTCCATGTTTTATATTTAAGACTATGATCCATTTTGACTTAGTTTTTTATAAGGCATGAGACTTAGTCTAACATTTGGTTTATTTTTGTTTGGGGTTCACCTATAAAGTTCCAGTTACTCCAGCTCCATTTGGAAAAGGCTATCTTTCCTCCATTAAATTGCTCTTGCAATTGCGATAATCACTTGGGCATATTTGTGTGAGTTTATTTCTAGACTCCCCACTCTGTGCCATTGATCTACATGTCTATCCCCCGACCAGTACCAAACAGTCTTGATTACTGAAGCTATACAGAAAGTCTTTAAATTGAGTAACATGAAAATAAATAAATAAGTAGATAAAGAGTGAATCCTACCTTATTCCTCAAAATTATTTTAGGGGCACCTGCGTGGCTCAGTCAGTTAAGTGTCTTAACTCTTCACTTCAGCTCAGGTCATGATCTCGGGGTTGTGTAATTGAGCCCCATGTCGGGCTTGGTGCTCAACACAGACTCTGCTTGTCCCTCTCCCTGCCCCTCTCTCACCCCCACTTCACCCCGCGTGTGTGAACACTTTCTCTCTATAAATAAAACCTTTTAAAATACCATTTTAGCTATTCTAGTTCCTCTTTCCCTGTAGATTTTAAAATAATCTTGTCTATATCTAAAAACATGGAATTTTGATAGGAAATGCATTAAACCTACATGTCAATTTGGAGAGAATTTACATTTTTACTGTGAGCATCTCCATTGATCTGATCTTCTTTGATTTTTTTTTAAAGTTTCTTCTTTTGTTTTTAAGATTTTATTTATTTGACAGACAGAGATCACAAGTACATAGAGAGGCAGGCAGAGAGATGGGGAAACAGCTCTCCATTAAGCAGAAAGCCTGATGTGGGGCTCGATCCCAGCATCCTGGGATCATGATCTGAGCTGAAAGCAGAGGCTTTAACCCACTGAGCCACCCAGGCACCCCTTCTTTGATTTTTTTTTTTTTTTTAATCTTCTTTCATTGGCATTGCATAGTTTTTAGTACACAAGTCTTGATGCTTTGTTAGACTTACACCTAAGCATTGAATTTTTTAAAACAGTTGCAAATGGTATTATATTTCTAATTTTGGTGTCCATGTGTTCATTCTAGTATTTTAAAATACAATTATTTTTATATGTTGATCTTAGTTTCTGTTACTTGGCTGAATTTACTTCTTAGTTCAGGATTCTTTTTATTTTATTATTAATTATTTATTAATCTATTTATTTATTTTTAGATTCCTTGGGATTTTCTATGTTGGCAATTATGTCAACTGCAAATAAGAACAGTTTTATTTCTTCCTTTCCAATTTGTATGCTTTTAATTTCCTTACTACGCTGACTAGAACTTCCAGCACTATGCTAAGTAAGAGTGAGATGGAACATCCTTCCCTTGTTCATAATCTTAAAGGAAAAAATTCAGTCTTTTGCTATTAAATATGTTAGCTGTACACATTGTGATTATTTCAATTCTTTTAAATTGGTTGAGGCTTCAGTTTATGGCCCAGAATATAGTCTTTCTTTACATATTTTCCATGGGTACTTAGAAAGAATGTGTATTCTGATCCTCCTTTATTTTCTGTCTAGTTGCTCTAACAATTGTGGAGAAGTGGTTGTTGAAGTCTCCAACTGTAATTATGGATTTTCTATCTCTTTCCGTTCTATCAGTTTTTGCTTCATTTGTTTTGAGATATTTAAGATTGCTTTGTGTTCTTAATGGATTGGTTCTTTAGTTATTATGTAATGTCCTCTCTGGGCATTTTCTTTACCAATAACCTTTAGTAATAAAATTTCTTTATCTGATGTTAATAGAGCCACTTCTGTTTTCCATTGTCTATTTACATAATACAATTTTTTCTATCCTTTTATTTTCAACTTATTTACATCATTATACTTAAAAGTGAGTTTCTGGGAGACAGTTAATAGCTGGGTCATGTTTTTAAATCCAGTCTGCAAATCCCTGTCTTTTAATTAATGCATTGAGACTATATATTTAATGACTATCATCTTAGGATTTAAGTCTCCCATTAGATTTTTTGTTTTCTGTTTGTTCTGTTGTTTCTCTGGTTTTGTTTCCTGCTTTCTTATGGGAAACTTGAATATTTTTTGGAATTCTATTTGGATTTATCTGTAGTGTTTTTGAGTATGCCTTTTTGATATAGCTTTTTTAATGGTAGATTTAGGAATTACAATTTATCACAATTTAATGGTATCATTTTACTGTTTGAATAAAATATAGAAATAAAGAAAGATAAATACCATATAATTTCACTCATATGTGGAATTTAAGAAACAAAAAGAACGTATTGTGGTGGGGGCGGGAAGAAAAAAGAGAAAGGGAAACAAACCAGAGACTCAATCACAAAGAACAAACTGAGGGTTGACAGAGGAAGATGGGTGGGGGGTGAGCTAGAGGTGTGATAGGGATTAAGGAGGGCACTTGTCATGATGAGTACTGGGTATTATATATAAGTGATAAATCACTGAATTCTACTCCTGAAACTAAAATTGCACCATATGTTAACTAATTAGAATTTAAATAAAAATTTGAAAAGAAAAAACAAAATAAGCGTTCTGTCTTAGACTCAAATACAGAGAACAAACTGGTGGTGGCAGAAGGGCAGAGATGGGGTGAGGGGGTTGGCAAAATAGAAGCAAAGCGGATAAAGAGGAACAAATCTCCAGTTATGAAATAAATAAGCCATGAGGGTGAGAAGTAAAGCATAGGAAATATAGTCATTAATATTGTAATAACACTGTATGGTAGCAAATGGTAACTATACTTATTGTGGTCAGCACTGTGTAATGTATATAACTGCTGAATCACTTATGTGAAACACCTGAGACTAACACAAGATTGTCAACATTTTGGTTCTGGGTTGGGCTTACGTCGTTGGCCATATTTTTATGTAGACCAAAACAAGTAACTGCCACAAGTAAGAACACCTGGAAAGCCAGGAAAACTTAGTTTCGATCTGAAGGAACTCAGATATAATTGCAGAACCACTACCAGTAATATTTTAGGGACCATGGGAAAAGTACCAGGAAAAAATACTATCTCAATTTTCAAAAAAGAAGATTCCAAAAGTTACAAATAGTTAATCTAATGTGAATCCTTGGAAACATTCCAGAAAGAATTTTTAAACAGATGGTTTGTGGTGATTTAGAAAACACGAACTACCAAGATTTACTAACAAGGCATATATAAGACTACTTATAGCTCCCTCTTTGAAATGCTTGAGACATACACATCAGAGGAATGTAATTACATTTAGGATAGTACTTGAAACAGTAGATCACTATAGGCTTGCATAAAAGAATAAAAGTCAGGAAAAAAATAAATAAACATCAGAGAAATGTGGGCTGAGTGGTAGGGGAATGTGTGAAACAACCTTAGAGCAAAAACTATTATTATTGATGAACTGAGTCATCTTGGAAGATCACTGATTCACCCAATCCCAGGCAATACCTTGACAAGTAATTGGATAAGCAAAGAGGTGGCATCATTATGGGGAAGGTACGAGATGATTAAGACTATAGAAGTTATACAGATCTAGCCTTTGTTTCGGAGTTTACAGACTTGTCAGCCTCCACTTCCTTATTTGTAAAATAGAGGTAATAAGGCTTCACAATTACTATAATAATATAGAATATTGCTGTGATAGGTAAGACGTTGTAGGTAAAGCCCTTACACGCATCGGACCTTGTAATACTCACTGATTTGGGGTATTGCTAGGTTTGCTTCTGTTATCACATATGCTGGTGACACCTAACTGGCAAGAACAGTTCATCTATCGCATGTATTTCATGGGATTAATCTTTGATTTCAATATATTTTTTATTTTTTTTAAAGATTTTGTTTATTTATTTGACAGACAGAGATCACAAGTAGGCAGAGAAGCAGGCAGAGAAAGAGGAAGAAGTAGGCTCCTCGCGGAGCAGAGAGCCCAATGGAGGGCTCGATCCCAGGACCTGAGCCGAAGGCAGACGCTTTAACCCACCGAACCACCCAGGTGCACCGTCAACTTATTTTTTAAAAGATTTCATTTATTTACTTGAGAGAGAGAACACAAGCAGGGGCAGGAGGAAGGAAGAAGCACTTTCCCACTGAGCAGGGAGCCTGTTGTAGGGCTCCATCCTAGGACCCTAGGATCGTGACCTGAGCCACCCAGCCAGCCACCCCCTTTGATTTCATTTTAATACAAACTAAAGTGTCAAAAATTGGAATGACTTAACATCATTTGATATGAAGATCTAAACATTGTCCAAAGGGAGCTTACCAGAAATTAGGAGTGTGCTTAGAGGCCAAACAATCCAGAGATTTCTCAGGCGATATCATAGAAGGATTTTCTATAAAATAAATGATTACAGCCATTCTGTATTCTGCACTTGTCAGCCCACATTTGGAAGTTTGAGTTTGGTTCTGGGTGCTTTGTTGTCAAAGAGAAACTAACAAATCGGACCAACTTTAGAGATAAGTCATCAAGGTAATGGACAGCCTGAAGTCTTGACATAAGAGGACAAGATAAAGGGGGCATGTCAGCTGGAGAAGAGAAGGCTTAGCGGGGATGGACAGCTGTGTTCAAAACAACTGAGGACTATTACATGGAAGAGATGTCTTCTTTGTGACCTTTTGGCACGCCAGTAGTGAGTGTAGACACAGAGCATTTGACAAAGGGGATTAGAAGAAAACCAACATTATAAGAATTATTTAACAGTCTGTCTTTGGTTGCTTTTTGCTCTTCCCAAAGTGAAGTCAGACTATGAAGCCCTTTGTGAAAAATCTATCGAAACTCTTTTACATGGGTTTTAACTGCTCCGATTTGTCAACGTCAACTTACGTCTATGGAAGTAGATCTGCTCTGCCCTGACACTTTTTAAATTGAAGGAAACACTGTAGTCAGCTCAAAGCAGCATTTAGGTCACTATCCCCCACCTCCCCTCCTAAGCATCACCACCATGGGCTTTCTACTAACAAGTACAGTTAAACTGTCATCACAACTTTCTTAGTGATGACATTATGTCTTTCCTTACTGGTTCATAAACGGACACTATTGGCAAAAGCCTTTCTGCAATCTCTAAGTGCTTATGGAATTACTTTTTTGGATGTCTTAATTATTTCAATGCAATTTGTTCTCAATAATACTGTATCAAGGGGTGCCTGGGTGGTTCAGTGGGTTAAGCCTCTGCCTTCGGCTCAGGTCATGATCTCGGAGTCCTGGGATCGAGCCCCATATCAGGCTCTCTGCTCAGTGGGGAGCCTGCTTCCCCCTCTCTCTCTCTGCCTGCTGCTTTGCCTACTTGTGATCTCTGTCAAATAAATAAAACCTTTAAAATAATAATAATAATAATACTGTATCGTTTTAATTACATCACTGTTTTGTAAATACTAGAGCAGTAAAATTATACTCACATTTTTACTGTACTTTCCACCAAATAACAGAAGTATCCTTTTTCCCTTTTCAACTACAGCAATAATAGTCCCTGAAATACTACTCTTATTATTTAGTGTGCTTAAAACTAACCCTGAATGATCAATAGTATACCTTTCCAGAGGGGGGCAGTAAGTGACAGTTTGTTTTTATTATGTTGATCCCCAAATTTGTTGGGAGTTTAATTGCCAAGAAATGAAATAGGGAAGATTAAGTACTTCTGTTAAAGAGAGATTTTTTAACTTCTGCCTCTATCCTCCCAAGAACCAGAAGCAGGAACTCAAACAGATATTTGTATACCCATGTTCACAGCTACTTTATTCACACTAGCAAAAAGTGGAAGGAACCCAAGTGTCTGTGAGTAGATGAGGGAATCAACAAAATGTAATCTAGACGTACAGTGGAAACTTATTCAGCTTTAAAGGAAGTTCGTTCTGCCACATGCTGCGTTATGGATGAACTGTGAAGACATTATACTAAGTAAAACAAGCTGGGCAAATGCTATATAATTTCACTTGTATGAGACTGACCTACAGTAGCCAAACTCCGAGATACATAACGTAGAATGGTGGTTGCCAGGGGCTGAGGCGTGAGACCACTTAAGATCTACTCTCAGACAAATACCATATGATCTCCCTTACATGGAGACTCTAAACAAACAAAAACTAAGCTTATAAATACAGAGAACAGGTTGGTGGTTGCCAAAGGCAATGGCTGGGGGTAGGAGAAATGGATGAAGGGTATCCAAAGGTACAAGCTTCCAGTTTATAAAATGAAGAAGTCCTGTGGATGTAATGTACAGCGTGGAGACCATAGGTAACAATACTATATATTTGAAAGTATTGGCATCTGGGTGGCTCAGTCGGTTAAGCATCTGCCTTTGGCTCAGGTCAAGATCCCAGGGTCCTGGAATTGAGCCCCACATTGGGCTCCTGCTCAGTGGGGAGCCTGCTTCTCCCTCTGCCCTCCCCTGTGCTTGTTCTCTCTCTCTGTCAAATACATAAATAAAATCTTTTAAAAAAAAATGTGTTGAGGGGCGCCTGGGTGGCTCAGTGGGTTAAAGCCTCTGCTTTCAGCTCAGGTCATGACCCCAGGGTCCTGTGATCGAGCCCCGCATTGGGTTCTCTGCTCAGCAGGGAGACTGCTTCCTCCTCTCTCTCTGCCTGCTGCTCTGCCTACTTGTGATCTCTGTCAAATAAATAAATAAAATCTTTTTTTTAAAAAAAGTATTGAGAGTAAACCTTAGAAGTTCTCATCACAAGAAAAAATCATGTGGTGCTAGATACTAACTAGATTTATTAGGGTGATCATTTAGCAATATTCACAGTGAATCATTATGTCATATATCTGAAACTAGTATGTCAATCTTCTATCTCAATTTTTTTTTAAAGATCTACTTTCTTTGCAAATTTCAAGCACACTGCACACCATGATTAGCTATGATCACTATGCTGCCCATCACATCCCTAGAGTTTAATTCATCTGATGAAGTTATACTTTTAGTACTCTATTACAAAGTTAATCATTTTCACTTCAAGGACACTGGTTTAAAACTTTGCAGTCTGAGTATTATTGCATTTTCTCTTCTTTGGCAACCTTACTGTTACTGGGCCAAGCTTGTGTACATGGCTGCCCCATGACCAACGTAAGGGTGTCCTATCTTTGTGTGCATTTTTAAGATTTTTGTTTATTTGATAAAGAGAGAGCACAAGCAGGGGGAGCAGCAGAGGGAGAGAGAGAAGCAGACTCCCCTCTGAGCAAGGAGCCCAATGCAGGACTCGATTCCAGGGCTCTGGGATTGTAACCTGAGCCACAGATGCTTAACCAACTGAGCCACCCAGGTGCCCCTCTTTGCGTGCACTTAAAAGACATGACAATGAATGGGACTCAACCAGGCCAAAATCTCAGTTCTGATAAGCCACAAAACATTAACTGGGCCTATTTAGGGAGAAAAGTAGAAAAAGATACATGTCATGCGAATAGGCCAACATGGAAAAATACTTAATCTAACATGAGAACTAATATTTCTGAATATGCACATGCCCTTTCTTCTTGGCAAATCACCTTTCTTTTGAGGTGAAATGAAGTAATCAATACACTATTTCCTGCCATTTCTTTAGTATCTAGTAGTACCAGCAGCACGTATCTATACTGGACATTTTATACTGAGAGCTGTGGGCTCTGCTAAGCAGACAAGATAAGAATTCATTTCCTTATATTTAGTGTATGATTAAAGTATGTGTTGTTTTATCAGAAATGACTCACCAAAGCAGAACTATTCAATCCTTTCTGAGTGATTTTTCACTTAGAAATTTGGGAATTATGCCTGATTTCATAACAAGTGACCAGGGTGAATGATTGTTGCAATGATGCCTCATTTCCCCATCTCAGCCAGTAGACAGTCATTTTTCAAAGCACTGGACTTTCGCTTCTTCTTTTGAATATACACCATTTATGAAACAGTCACCACCCCCATTGCTGTCCCCATAACCATTTGGCACAGTATCATCATTTATGTTAGCAATATCATCGCCCGGGGTCATGTTACAAAAGAGCCAAAGAAACACATTTGTCATCTAATTCTCAAGATCTAAGGGGAAGTGAACTTTAGCTTATAAATGCTTCCAGCTAAGCCTCTCTTTTCTTTTCTTTTTTTAAATTTTATTTATTTATTTGACAGACAGAGATCGCAAGTAGTCAGAGAGGCAGGGTGAGACAAGAGAGGGGAAGCAGGTTCCCTCCCGAGCAGAGAGCCTAATGCGGGACTCAATCCCAGGACCCTGAGATCCTGACCTGAGCCGAAGGCAGAGGCTTTAACCCACTGAGCCCCCCATGTGCCCCTAAGTCTCTCTTTTCTTGGGGCACCTGGGTGGCTCAGTGGGTTAAGCCTCTGCCTTCGGCTCAGGTCATGATCTCAGGGTCCTGGGATGGAGCTCCGCATCGGCCTCTCTGCTCAGCAGGGAACCTGCTTCCCCACCCTCTCGCTCTGCCTGCCTCTCTGCCTGCTTGAGATCTCTGTCAAATGAATAAATAAAATCTCAAAAAAAAAAAAAAAAGTCTCTCTTTTCTTAAAAGAGGTCGTTTTTTTTTAAAGATTTTGTTTGACAGAAAGAGAGAGACATCGAGAGAGGGAATACAAACAGGGGGAGTGGGAGAGGGAGAAGGAGGCTTCCCACTGAGCAGGGAGCCCAAGGTGGGGCTCAATCCCAGGCCCCTGGGATCATGACCTGAGCCAAAGGCAGACACTTAACCACTGAGCCACCCAGGTGTCTCCTTAAAAGAGATCTTAAGGGGGAAATGAATTCTTCAGTTGGTTGGTTGGTTGGTTATTTGGTAGGTTGGGATTGGCGCCGTGAGTGTTTCTAAAGTAACCCCTTGTGAATTATCATAATAGCACATAACACATGGCAAATACTTACCTGAGTTGGCAGAACAAATAGCCCATGTTTGATAGCTACTTGTAGGATCCATAGAGAACATTCATTTTTAGAACAGTTTCCTTTTTATAATAATGATGCAGGAGGTTAACTTTTGTGGTTAAATTCTAGATCTGTTTTAATTTAGTTCCTTTTGTAGCTGTTCATCAAATTCCCAGGTTTTGGTATTACTGAGTCTAACTTTTTTGACTATTGTGTTTAAGTAATTCCATACAAACCTCAAGAATGAGTGCACTCTTATACACTGCAAAGAGGACATTTGGATTTTGGAGATAATCTTTGCCATCTGCAGATGTGGACCTGGGTGTGCCTAGATCTGATGTGCAAATGGTGTTTATATTTATCAACATTTCTCTAATTCACTGAATCTCTATTTTTTTAGTTATTTGCATTATTCTTTAATTTGCTAAGTCCATTTTAAATGTTATAGGAGTAAACCCTCTTCATTACCTCGTGTGGTATTGCAAATATGTTTCCTACCCAGTGACTATTATTCTTAACTTTGCTTATACTGCCTTTTTTGAACAAAAGTTTTAAATTTTTATGTAGTACTATTCTTAAGTAGATTCTTACCAATCTTTTTTTTAATGGCTTTTAATTTCAACATCCTGTTTCTTTTTTTTTTTTTTTTGAGATTTTATTTATTTATTTGACAGAGAGATCACAAGTAGGCAGAGAGGCAGGCAGAGAGAGAGGAGGAAGCAGGCTCCCTGACGAGCAGAGAGCCCAATGTGGGGCTCAATCCCAGGACCCCGACATCACGACCTGAGTCGAAGGCAGAGGCTTAACCCACTGAGCCACCCAGGCGCCCCAACATCCTGTTTCTAAAAATTTTTCTCCACCACTTTCTTTTCATTTCTTAGGCTTACTTTATTGTCTTCCATAAGGTCTTATAGTTTATTTCCATAAAATTCTGATAATTTTAAAAAGTTTTTAGGTATAGACATTTAAGATTATACGGGGCACCTAGTTGGCTTAGAGCATGCGACTCTTGATCTCGGGGTTGTACGTTTAAGGCCCACGATGCATGTAAAAATTACTTAAAAATGAAAACTAAAAAAAAAAAAAAAAATTTACAGGGACGCCTGGGTGGCTCAGTTGGTTAAGCATCTGCCTTCGGCTAAGTCATGATCCCAGGGTCCTGGGATCGAGCCCCACACTAGGGCTTTTGATTTTTGATCTTTTAATAATATGGATAGTAGGAATCCTTTTTTTTTTTCCCATGTGGACTCACAGCTCATCTAACACCATTACTAAATAATTGATCTCTTCCCTGCTTATTTAAATTTCCACCTTTGCAAGATAGTAAGTTTAAATAGACACTCAGTTCTGTTTCTGGAGTCCTTACTTTATTATACAGATTTGTCTATTCCTTCGCTATAACACACTGTTTTCCTCTTTGTCATTATAAAGTATATTTGAGATCTGATAGGATATTTATCTCCTTTTTAATTTATTTTTATTTTCTGGCTGTTTTTAGACCCCCTCCTCTTACTCATCTTCCATGTTTAATCTTCACATGGGCTCTTAAACCCATCTGCTGAAGTTCAGCAGCTACTTAACTCAGTCCTATCACTAGTTCTTTAAATTATCACCATATTGCAACCCTTTCACTGGCGTTCCTTCTCTCACTGTGCCGACCACAGTCTACTCTCTGAACGCCTTCCATTAGGAAATTTGATTATTTTGAGGCCTCATATAATTTTTAAAACAGCTTTATTGATCTATAATGTACATACCAAACAATTTACTCATTTAAATTGTGCAATGCAATGGTCCCTAGCATATTCAGATTTGTGCAACCGCCACTGCAATCCATATTAGAGTATTTTTCGCCACCCTAAAGAAAAAGATCATACCTTTTAGATATCAACCCCCAACCTTGCCATCTTCCTCCTCCTCCTAGACATCCCAGTCTAGGCAGCCACTAATCTACCTTCTGTATTTAAAAATTTTTTATTCTGGAACTTTATATAAGTAGAATCATATAATCCATAACTGGCCTCTTCTACTTACCATGATGTTTACAAAATTCATCCATGTCATTGCATATATCAGTACTAAACTCTTCCTCACGGCCAACTAATATTCCCCCGTATGGATATACCACATTTTACCCATTCATCAGCTGACAGACATTTGGGTTGCCCTACCTTTTGGCTCTTATGAATAATGCTGCTATGAACCTCATAGAAACTTAAGATGAACTTGTTACACTCAAAAAAAAAAATGAGAATTTTTATTACAATGGCATTAGATTTGTAGCTTAATTTAGGAAAATTTTAATTTTTTTCTTACAATATTACTTCCTTCAAAGAAAATTATCTTCCTTTACATCTATTTAGGCCCACAGGGCACCTGGTGGCTCAGTCGGTTAAGTGGCTGCCTTCGACTAAGGTCATGATTCCAGAGTCCTGAGATCCAGCCCTGCATCGGGCTCCCTGTTGAGCAGGAAGCCTGCTTCTCCCTCCCTCTCCCTCTCCCTCTTCCACTCCCCCTGCTTGTGTCCCCTCTCTCACTGTGTCTTTCTCTCTAATAAATATATAAAATCTTTAAAAAAAAAATTTACATCTATTTAGGCCTTGTTTATTGCCTTCCACAAAGTTTTATAGTTTTCTTCATAAAACCGTGTTGCATTTTTTTATGATTTGTACTTATTTTATAATATTTACCATTTTAAATGGGATTTTTTAAAATTAAAATTTCTATTTGGTGGTGGCAGTATATAGAAAAGCTATTAATTTTTGTATTTTTTAACCCTGTATCTATCTCTCCTGTGGATCTCTCTTATGCATTCCAATAGCTTCTCAGGTTTTTTTTTTAAGATTTTATTTATTTACTTGACAGACAGAGATCACAAGTAGGCAGAGAGGCAGGCAGAGAAAGTAAGGGAAGGAGGCTCCCAGATGAGCAGAGAGCCTGATGCGGAGCTTGGTCCCAGGACCCTGAGATCATGACCTGAGCCGAAGGCAGAGACTTAACCCACTGAAACACCCAGGTGCCCCGCTTCTCATTTTTTTTTATCTTCCAGATAATTATATAATGTGAATACATGAAACTTATCTCTTACTTCAGAATATTTATATTCCCTGTATCTTTTTATTTTCTAATTTCATTGGTTTTGATCTCCAGAATGACAAATAATAGCAATAATACTGGGCATACATCTTTCTTACCAGCTTTAACTTTTACTGCAAGCAATGTTTCAGCAAAAATAAAAGAAATTTACCAATGAAAGAAAAATCCTGAATCCCATGTGAAAGCAAGCTTGAAAAATTACTGAAAATAAATTGTTTGTATATGTATAGAAAGTCAGGAACGTGGGCACCTCAGTGGCTCAGTCAGTTAAGCAACCACCTTTGGCTAAGGTCATGATCCCAGGGTCCTGGGATCAAGCCCCACATTGGGCTCCCTACTTAGCAGGGAGTCTGTTTCTCCCCTGCCCCTGCTCACGCTCTCACTTTCTCTCCCTCTCTCTCTCTCTCTTTCAAATAAATAAATAAATAAATAAAATCTTAAAAAAAAAAAAAAAAAGAAGAAAGAAAAGAAAAGAAAGAAAGAAGAGAAAGACAGGAAAGATATACACCAGACTGCTACACAGGTAGTTCTTTCAAGGGTGTAGAATTCTGTAGCAGAAACGGGGGTGGAGAGAGAGACCCACTTTCTGCTTTATGCACTCCTGTGTAGCTTGGCAATGAGCCTTTCCTACTTTTATAATTTTAAAATGCATCTTGAAAGAAAATCCAGAGTACAAAGTATGTAAAGACTTTCTTTACATATCAAGATTTAAAGATATATGCATTGTTAATGGCTAAAATTGAAGTTGTGTTTACTAAATTCAATCTCAACAAAATGATACAAAGATTTGACAGACAAGTAGACAAGAGAAGGATTGGTAGAGATACTGACACGGTTACAGATGTATACCCATTGGCTGTTACTAGACAGTCTGAAAACAAAAAGATGGCCACAAAAAGGAAGTGGGTAAAAGAAAAAGCTTATAGACCACATAGGAAGGATTCTGGGGCACAGGGTCAAAGTTATTATCTCCCTCCTCCAGACACCTGAGAAAATGTGAATGGGGAAATTACTTCATGGGTTGAAGAGAATTTTAATTGCTCTCTAAGGTCATCAGAATTTAATGATTTCCTGCCAGAAGTGTTTTCCTTCTGAGACACCATGGGGGAGTCTAGTATCATAGGAAGCCATCTATATTTTTCATCCCAGTATTTAGGGTGCCACATCAATGGTAGTGCACCCACATCTTATTACTGCTTACATCTTGGAATATGACTAAATGTGCCCCTTCTCTTATTCCCTTTCAGGATTTCCAATGAACACTCCCCCAAACTCCAGATCCGGAGTCACAGTTACCTGAGGGCAGTAAGTGAAGTCTCCATCAACCGAAGCTTGGACAGCCTTGACCCTGCTGGCCTGCTCACGTCACCAAAGTTCCGCTCTAGGAATGAGAGCTACATGCGAGCCATGAGCACCATCAGCCAGGTGAGCACGATGGCTATGGGCCATTACCTGCATAAGGGTTAGTGGACACAGGGCATGAAGGGAGTAAACCACTGATGGATCAGCCTGATCTACATGCTACACACATTCAACGACTACTAGGGAAGGATAAAGGACACTGGAAATTCACCAGTAGTCAGTCAGTACCAGCACACTTGCCATCAGGAAGTTGACAGATGAGGTGATAAAGATGCTTGAAGGATAGAAGGACATGGTAGATGTCACTGGCAAAAACCATAGCACTGTCTGATCATAAGAGTAGAAGTATTGAGCAGGTCATCAAGACAAGGACCCAGGGACAAGAAGTGAGATACATCCTACTTATCTCAGCTGGGTCCCAGGTAAATATTATATCTTGGCAATGAGACAAAAGCCACTTCTAAGAACCAGTATGCTGGACCAGGGATTAAGACTCAATAAAGGCAACTTAATTCTATGTCCAAAATACTCAGCTGAAGTCCTCCAGTCTATCCCATCAAAGGTCTCAGAGTGTGGGAGATGGCTGTTTTACCTAAGATCGGGGATTAAGAGGACCTGGGACTCTTGGAGGACCTGACCCTGCAGCTTTTGGGGGGCCATGAGAGGAACCAAAGATAGCACAGGGGCTGGCTTCCTCTGGGAGCACAAGAAGGGTATTTTTTAAATGAAATGTAAGAATTCTGAATTTAAGTTTCTATTAAAAAAATAACTACTATACAATTAATTCAGCTAGTATTTATTTACTGGACCAGATTATACAAGTTATTCATTGATGAACATTACAAAATCACTTGCCCTGCCTTGGATATATACATTTTTTAAAATATTTATTTCTTTATTTATTTGAGAAAGAGCAGAGTGAGTGAGAGAGAGAGAGTATGAGCAGGGGAAAGGGGCAGAGAGAGAAGGAAAAGCAGGCCCTCATCTGAAGAGGGAGCCTGATACTGGGCTCGATCCCAGGACCCTGGGATCATGGCCTGAGCTGAAGGCAGACGCTTAACCTACTAAGCCACCCAGGTGCTCCTCCCTGGATATATTTGTTAATGCATAGCTTTGCATGCCAGGCCCAGGAGACTGGACTTCATTTGTTAGGAATGGTATTGATTAAAGATTAATTGAAACCTCAGCTTTTAAACAGGCAAGAGATATGATCAGAACTTTGATGTGAGATAATTTGTATGGAAAAAATAGAGAAAAGATGAGAGAGGATGAATGGTTAGAAGTAAAGAAGCTAGTCTGGAAGACATTGTGATCACCAAGGTAAGAATTAATGCTACTAGCAGTGCTGCTACAAATGGTGGTAGCAGTGGTGAAGGTGGTGGTGGTTATGGTAGTGATGATGAGGATGGTGATGGTGACTGTGGTGATGAGGAGGTTGGTAGTGAAGGTAGTGGTGATGGTGATTGTGACTGTGGTAATGAGGAGGAGAGTGGTGATGATAGTGGCTAGCCAAACACGGTAGGCTGAGAACTGAAGCATCTCTGACCTACCAGAGTGAGACCCTGAAATAGGACCATGGTTCTTGCTTTGTCCCTACCAACAAAATAGAGCTCTTTACTCTAACTGCATTCTTGAAGAGCAAAGGCAAGAACCACAGCAAGGCCCTGAGAGCAGGGCAGGGTGGGAACTGGGAAAAGCTGGCGTGGGGGATCCCCACATCTGCCCACTGTACATTTCCTTACTTGAAAGAATCCTGCAAGAACATGCATGCCCATCTGTGCTAGCTGATATGTCCAATGATACTCATTATCCCAACTCCCAGGAAAATAGTTGATGCCTCATTTGCTGTAATTTTGACTTGCCTCCCCTTATTTTTTTTACAATAAGCAATATAATATTTAAAATTTCTTGGGGCACTAGGGTGGCTCAGTTGTTGGGTGTCTGCCTTCAGCTCGGGTCATGATCTCAGGGTCCTGGGATCGAGCCCTGCATTGGGCTCCTGCTCAGCGGGGAGCCTGCTTCTCCTTCTCACACTCCCCCTGCTTGTGTTTCCTCTCTCACTGTCTCTCTGTCAAATAAATAAATCAAATCTTTTTTTTTAAATAATAAAAGTAATAATAAAATTTCTTTAAGCTTTTGTTTATTCCAGATGGCCTCATGGTCACATAGGCTTCTGGAAAGATATAAATAGGATTTATATCCAGCTGTCATACATGTAGATTACATCGAATACATCAGTGGATTTTTTAAAAAATTGTTGGAAAATATTTATACCCATTCACTGCTTTCATAATTCTAAATGTTTAAATTTTACGAAGATTTTACTTATTTGCCAGAGAGAGAGAGAGAGCACAAGCAGAGGGAATGGTAGTGTGAGAGGGAGAAGCAGACTTCCCATTGAGCAGGGAGCCTGATGCAGGACTCGATCCCAGGACCCTGGGATCATGACCTGAGCCGAAGGCAGATGCTTAACCAACTGAGCCACCCAGGCAACTCTAGATTTTTAAATTTTAAATGTTCAAGACAGGAGAAACATGTCACTTCCCCCATCAGGACATTGAATCTACACAGCTGTCTGGCTCGAGTCCCTGTGCCGCGGATCTGACCTTCCTGAGACACCATCACATCCTAGTGACAGCCGAGTAACTTATCAACAAAAAAGAGGCACAAGTGGCCCCTGATGCTACAGCAGGTTGTGCCCTGTAATCTGGTGGTATAATCATTTTGCCTTAAGTAAAATACAGAAAGAATAGCCATCCTAAATGGATTCCTAATGATACATCATTTTTCTAGTCCCATACTCACTTTTCAAGTAACACAATATTTTTAAGGATAATTTCAAACTATTGCAGTCCCAATAGTGTCATTATTCAAAGGAGAATAGTTTCTTCTTCAAAGCAATACTACCATATATATTCTATACTTTTCAAAAAGTGGTCAGCTTTTCTGATGTTGGGGATATTCTCGCTCATAGATCTTTAGTAGCAGCTCTAATTGTATAGAATTTAAATGCATTATATCCTATTCCCTTTTAAAACCTGGCATATTATTCATCAAAGCCTCCTAGAAAGATCAAAGTAAAATGTTATAAGCCAAAATATTGGTCTAGAATAACTAAATTGTTTATTTATGCCATTCATACCTCAAAGAAGTAAAATACCTCTAAAAACAGATTGTGCATGCATCGTAGAGAAAATTTGAACTTTTTTATATTTAGTCCCTTTCTATATTTTGTACTATACATACATCTAATAAAAATGGGGGTTTTTATAAAGTAAAGCTTGAGAAGAAAGAATTTTTAAAAGTCACATTTAAAATATATATATATGTATTGGGGTGCCTGGGTGGCTCAGTGAGTTAATGCCCCTGCCTTTGGCTCAGGTCATGATCCCAGGGTCCTGGGATCGAGCCCCATATCAGGCTCTCTGCTCAGCGAGGAACCTGCTTCCTCCTCTCTCTCTGCCTGCCTCTCTGCCTACTTGTGATCTGTCTGTCAAATAAATAAATAAAATCTTTAAAAAATAAAAATAAAAAAATAAAATAAAAAATATATATGTATTTGGTATAATAACAGTCATTTCCAAATTAGCCTAATTAATTCATAATAAATAAATTATGTCTTCATTTATTTCAAGTCAAATTTTCAAATATCTTCATCTGGAGTGGTAAACCAGAAGCCCACGGACATTTCTGGCTGGCAATGTACTGGATTTCTACATCATTTTTTTAAAAAGTGAATAAGCAGTTATTATGCTCAGTGGTAATACCAGCAGTTTGGCTATGACTTGTGACCTAGATCATCCCTTTATTGTATGCATTCAAAGAAATAAAAACTCAGATGAATTAACGGTCTACGAATACAGCCAGTACAGAACCTAGAAATCCAAGTATCCTGACTCCTCACTGATAAGTTTCTTCAGTACCTACTGGTATGGAGATATTGATGGCAACAATATTGCTAAAAATACGAGTAATAATGGAAATGATAACAGCAGAATAGTCATCATGTATTGCTTACCTGATACATATAAGAAACTTTTCATATTCTCTCATTAATTTCATATCAACTATAAAAAAGATCATTTCTTACTTTATGAAATTCAGTTTAGACATTTGTAGTAAATTGATTCATTCTTCCCACTACACTGTCTCACAGAATAACATCCACTATTTGTGGAGTATCTACAATGTGCCTAGAAATATAATGTGCATTTTGAATATTTTATTTTTATCCTTAAAGCATCCATAGGAAATAGGCATCATTATACCCATTTTACGGATGAGGAAAGTGAGGCTCAGAGAATTCAAGCAAATTGCCCATGATAGAATAGAAAGAGCATTAAACTATACCTGGTGGGGGTGGGGCACCTAGGCGGCTCAGTGGGTTAAAGCCTCTGCCTTCGGCTCAGGTCATGATCTCAGGGTCCTGGGATCAAGCCCTGCATCGGGCGCTCTGTCAGCAGAAAGCCTGCTTCCCCTCTCTCTCTCGGCCTGCCTCTCTGCTTACTTGTGATCTCTGTCAAATAAATAAATAAAATCTTTTAAAAATAAATAAATAAACAAACAAACAAACAAACAAACTATACCTGGGGCATCTGGGTGACTCAGTCAGTTGAGCCTCCAACTCTTGATTTCTCTTTTTTTTTTTTTTAAAGATTTTATTTATTTATTTGACAGAGAGAGATCACAAGCAGGCAGAGAGGCAGGCAGAGAGAGAGGAGGAAGCAGGCTCCCTGCTGAGCAGAGAGCCCGATGCGGGGCTCGATCCCAGGACCCCGAGATCATGACCCGAGCCGAAGGCAGCGGCTTAACCCACTGAGCCACCCAGGCGCCCCTTTTTTTTTTTTTTTTAAAGATTATTTACTTATTTATTTATTTGACAGATAGAGAGATCACAAGTAGGCAGAGAGGCAGGCAGAGAGAGAGGAGGAAGCAGGCTCCCCGCTAGCAGAGAGCCCGATGCAGGGCTCAATCCCAGGACCCCGGAATCACGACCTGAGCCAAAGGCAGAGGCTTTAACCCACTGAGCCACCCAGGCACCCACAACTCTTGATTTCTTAATATTCTTTTCTCTAAACTTTATTATAAAAACATAGTGCATCACGTATATAAGACACAAATATGTGTTAATCAGCTATGGTGTTAGTAAGGATTCTTACTTATAATAGGTTATTAATAGTTACATTTTTGTGGAGATCAAAGTTGTATGTGGATTTTCTTTTTTTTAGGATTCTATTTATTAGAGAGAGAAAGAGAAAGCATTTGCTGGGGGGCAAGAGCGGGGGAGGGGGAGGGAGAAGCAGACTCCCCCCTGAGTGCGGAGCCTTACATGGGGCTCAGTCCCAGGACCCCAAGATCATGACCTGAGCCAAAACCAAGAGTCAGATGCTTCACTGACTGAGCCACCCAAGCACCGCTATATGTGGATTTTCAACTGCATGGGGGGAGTCGATGCCCCAACCCCCACTTTGTTTGTTCAGGGTCAACTGTATTTTAAAAGGCACTAAACAAGGGATTCCTGATTGGCTCAGTCCATTGAGTATCTGCCTTTGGCTCAGGTCATGATCCCAGAGTCCTGGGATCGAGTCCCATATCACATCTGGCTTTTTGCTCAGCAGGGAGCCTATTTCTCCCTCTGCCTGCCACTCTCACTGCTTGTGCTCACTCTAACAAATAAATAAATAAATAAAACCTTTAAAAAAATAAAATGCACTAAATGACATTAAGAACATGATATAAGGGGCGCCTGGGTGGCTCAGTGGGTTAAGCCGCTGCCTTCGGCTCAGGTCATGATCCGAGGTCCTGGGTTCGAGCCCCGCATCGGGCTTTCTGCTCAGCGGGGAGCCTGCTTCCTCCTCTCTCTCTGCCTGCCTCTCTGCCTACTTGTGATTTCTCTCTGTCAAATAAATAAATAAAATCTTTAAAAAAAAAAAAAAAAGAACATGATATAAGACATGAAAGAAAAAGATACATCTGAATTTCAAAACCTTAAAAATCACAAAACTCAGGAAAAAATTAGAAGTAAAAGAAAAATCACTTCAGCAATGAAGATTAGACTAGAAGGAATACAGGAGCAAGTGAATGAGACATTTCATACACTAAGAAAAATAGAATCTAAAGAGGAGGGGCATATTTAAAGTCAGAAAGAAATGAAGAGGTAAAAAGGATTCAAGACACACTGATAAATATTTTAGACAAAGATTGTACACATAGATAATAGAAGTCTCCAAAGAAGAAAATGAAAGCAAAGAATGAGAATGAATAATAAAAATAATTAAAGAAAACTTTAATGAAAACAAAAAAATGTTTCAAAATTATGTACTGCATACCTGAGATTGACCCAAAACAATAACTAAGATATAGTCTAGTAAAATGAAAGGACTCTGATTTCAAACAAAACAAAATAAAACAAAGCTCCTTGGACTTCTAGACAGAAGAGCAAAAGACCTAGAAAAGAAAAAATATTGATGAATCACTTCTACTCCTGAAATCAATATTACACTATATGTTAACTATCTAGAATTTAAATAAAAATTTGGAAGAAAGAAAATTAAATTCTCATCAGACTCTTTAACAATAGTTTATGACAAAGGAAAATTGAGTGATGTTATTATATTCAAGGAGGTAAAATGTGAACATTTTCATAAACTGACTTTCATATAAAAGGCACAGACAAACTATTATAAGCATGAATGAATATAGGAAACATCATTTCCATGGGCCCATCCTGAGGAATCAACTAGACAATGAGATTTGGACAACCCCAATGACCAGAAATAAGAACTAGTGGTGAATAGGTGTAGAGACTCATTTCTGGACTCTCAATTCCATTGGTCTATATGTGCCAATTATTGTGGCTTTGATTATTGTGGCTTTGCAGTCTAAGTTTTGAGATCAGGAAGTATGAGTCCTCCAGCTTTGTTCTTTTAGCAGGATTGCTTTGGAAATTATGATGTATCAATGTATTTTTCTTTGTGGGTTTTTTCCCCCCCCCTTGGAATTCTTTGAGCTTTCTTGGATTCTGACATCTGACTAGTAGGAGTTCACAAATAAATAAATAAAAGTAAGGCAATTACTAATGAAATAATTCAAGAAATGGTCCCAAAACTGAAAGACATGATTCTGTAGATTGAGAGGGACCCATCAGTACCCACCACAATTGATAGAGAAATATCCACATAGGGAACATCATGGTAAAATGTTAGCTCATTTGGGCCAAGATCCTAAAGGGCTTTCAAAAGAGGGTGAGAAAAAACAGTTTATACGGAAAGGCTCAGGAATGAGAAAGGCATCTATTTTCCCAGACTCTAGCATATATGGAGACGAAGAGACAAGGAGCAAAGCCTGAAAACATTGGAAAGAAGAAAGAATGCAGGCTAGAATCCTGAATGGAAGCATACTCTCCCTTAACAGTGGTGATGGAATACAGACATTTCCATCAATGCCAGGTGGCCAGCTTGTCCAGAAAAGCACCGGAAGATGTTTTCCACCAAAAGTAGGGAATAAAACAAGGAAGAGGAAACAGGGACTCCACCACAGTTGAGATAATCAAGGGCACCCCCACAGTGATAGGGAAGAGAGATCCCAGGATAGCAGGGGGCTTGGCAGCCATAGATTGCAATAAGAGAACAGAGGCTTCGAGGCTAATGCTTTAAGGGCAGGAAGGAAACCAATAGGTTACCTGAGGTCTACAAATGTATCAAAGGCTCAATTCACATAAGCAACTTGTTGGAAATACGGATGCAAATACCATAAGATCCAACTGGAAGAACTGAAAGTGATTGCCTCTTTCGGGGGGAGAATCTGGGGTGGGGGAAGTAAGGTGGGTTAGGGGTTTGCTCTTTTTCTTTATAAGCCATCTAGAACTATTTAACCTAGATCTGTAGAATTTTGGTAAAGAATAATCTTTTTACGTGAAAAAACCATAGTGGCAAGCATTAAATATACAGTTATTTATGAGAGACTAAATGAGGGCTAAAGCGGGGAAGAACATGTAGGTTATATGCTCTGCAGTGTAAAAATAGCACAACTACTTTAAATGAGAAAAGATAGAGAGTGAATACACAAAAAATAAAAGGAATTGTTAACTTCTCAATAATGACATGGATATGGTATTATTAGTATGCCATTCTGAGATGGTTGTGCATATATTACAGAAGAAACATATGAATAATTGTAGACTATCCCAATTCTATCATCTCCTTTGCCCCCTGAGAACCAGGACTTTTAGTATGGAATCAAAGTATAAGTATCGATATAATATAGAACAGTCTCAATTTTAGTTGGAGATATCCACTAGATCTGCCTACCAAAAGACCTAGTTTTGCCCACTGAATGATGACCAACTCAGTAGCAATGACAACGAAGCTTCCCGGGGCCCAGACTGTGTTCTTGAGATACCATTTCCCATTAAAAGAAGAAGGACTTTTAGAAAAAAAAAAAAAAAAAATACTGATTCCAGGACTGAGCAGGAAAGGTAGAAGATGAGTTTGGAATACTTTGACATAGCTGATATCAAGGAAGTTATCAAAGACTACCCATTTCATGTCAGAAGGATTCAGGAGCCAACCTAAGAGGCTCCTACCAGTTAAAGATCAGTGAGTTCAAATTTGAAGTGAACTTAAAACCATCAAATATTTTTAAATTGTGAATTCATCTTGGTATTTTTAAAAGTTAATTGATCGCTTTTGATAGATAAGAGGAAACAGATTTATTATCTTGAAAATAAGGGGGGAAAAAAACAAACATTTATTCTGCCATTCCTATATGACCTAAACCACTGAATAACCAAATAATGTGAGAGGAAGCATTTATTTATAAAAAATGTTCCAACTAGTAACTGCAAAAGTAATGATGGAATTAGAATATTACAGTTTTACAACTCCCAGTGAATTAATGGATCTAGGCGTTGAGCATCAATGACTCCTAACAACATAAAAAGAGAAACAAAGCAGATATAATGTGTCTCCTGATAAAAGAACACATGACCCCTAGTCTTGCCAAAGGGATTGAACCAGAATCTTATAAAGCCCCTGCACCTAGCTTACAATTTTCAGGAAATACAAAAGACGGAGGAACATGCTAAATCCTACCATGAGCATGAAATCAGCAAATTCAGACTGTGGGAAGCTTTACAGGTCAAACAACCCAGATGCTTCCATAAATAAATTGTAGTTTAAAAACTATAGGAGGAAGGCCTATATGTTAAAAGTGAATTGAGATTGAAATTTTTAAATGGGTATAACTAAACTGTAAGGTCCAAGGATGCACATAAGTGAAAAAACCCAAGCAATTCCTTATGAAAATAATTCTTGGGGCCTGGGTAGCTCAGTGGGTTAAGCCCCTGCCTTTGGCCCAAGTCATGATCTCAGGATCCTGGGATTGAGCCCCACATTGGGCTCTCTGCTCAGCAGGGAGCCTGCTTCCCCCTCTCTCTGCCTGCCTCTCTGCCTACTTGTGATCTCTCTCTGTCAAATAAATAAATCTTTTAAAAAAAGAAAATAATTCTTTGTAATTATTTATATAATAATTTATAGTTTATAAAAATTGTAATTCCTACAAAGAATTATTCTTTATAAAGATAAAACTCAGAGTAGCGGCTACTTTTGGAGGGATGACAGGGATTATGTCTAGGATGGGGCATATAGAGGAGTTTCTGGGGTGCCTGGAAAAATCCATCTTTCTTGACCTGGGTAGTGGTTACAAGGGTGTTTGCCTGATTATAATTCATTAAGTTACACGTTCACTTTGTGTGGTTTTCTTTTCTTTTTTTTTTTAACAGCTTTATTTTATTTTATTTTTGGAGATTTTATCTACTTATTTGACAGAGAGAGAGAGAGAGATCACAAGTAGGCAGAGAGGCAGAGAGAGAGGAGGAAGCAGGCTCCCTACTGAGCAGAGAGCCCGATGCGGGGCTCGATCCCAGGACCCTGGGATCATGACCTGGGCGGAAGGCAGAGGCTTTAACCCACTGAGCCGTTCAGGTGCCCCCACTTTGTGTGGTTTTCTGTATCTGTATATAATAAAAACAAAAGGTTAAAAGAGAATGAAGGAGAATCCTGTTAAGAAAGAAGTCTAATAAAGAAGGTTAAGTGGAAAAAAAACAGAATTATATTTACTCTATGGTCCAATTTTTTATGAAAAGTAGGGAAGTGGGCATATATACCCTCTGAACAGTCAACCAAGTTTAATAGTTATTACCTTAACAGGGATCGATATTTTATAATTTCTTTGAAGTGTTTGACATATTGATTAATAGGGGAAAATCTAATAAATGATATATACATTGATACGTATATATGCACACATACACACATGCAAATACAGTTTTACTTTTTACTTTGAAATTATTTCAAGTTCACAAAAGAGTTCCTTATAAAATATAAAGAAATCCTGTACATCCTTGACCCAGATTCATATTCATATTCCTTTTGGCTCATTTGCTCACTTTCTCTATTTGATAATTAGTTACAAATATCATGTCCCTTTACCTATGAAAGCACTTCCAAGTATTCCCTAAAAATCAATGATATATATACATATTTAATTTTTTAATATGGAGTGAATATGTAAGTATTAGTCTTGAAAACATGCAGGGATTTTATGTCAAATTAGATAAAGTGTGTGAAAATGCTATTTTAAGCTGCAAAGAATCATTATAAAAAAAAAAATGGATGTCTTGGGGCACCTGGGTGGCTCAGTGGGTTAAGCCTCTGCCTTAGGCTCAGGTCATGATCTCAGGGTCCTGGGATCAAGCCCCGAGTTGGGCTCTCTGCTCAGCAGGGAGCCTGCTTCCTTTCTCTATCTCTCTCTCTGCCTGCCTCTCTGCCTACCTACGATCTCTGTCAGATAAATTTAAAAAAAAATTTTTTTTTAATGGATGTCTTTTCCACTTGATATGCCTTAAGGTAATTGGTTGCTTCTATCTGAAGTTTAAAGAAATGTACCATTATCAGAGTATATCTCTGATAACACAACAATGAAGAAACAGCCAAAAATTGCAATCATTTTCAGTATTTGCTCTAAGCTTATTTGTAGTTTAATCTTAAATTCTTTTTTTAAAACTGCTAAATTCTTAATTACTCATTAATTTTAGGGAAATCAGACATGAAGTTCTAGAGGGTGGCAGAAATTTGAAGAATGCTCCCATGTCTCTATCAAATCAGCTACAATGTGAGAAATTAACAGGAGCACCTGGCCTGGGGTTTTTTTTTTTTTTTTTTTTTCTTTTCTTTGTTAGAGGTGCTCAAACCCAATGCAAGTTATGTACAGAGGGCTATAAGTAAATAAAATCTGGTTTCCTAAAACACACACACACACACACACAGACACACACCCCAAGACTTCATTTGGAAGATTTTGAAACACAATTTGTGGACTCCTATCAGCTTTTTATAAAGAAGAACGAAACCTTCTTTAGATAGTGTGTAGATTCAAAATCCCCATAGTGCTTTTCAAGATTTTGACATATCTGGGTTTGGTCTATTTTTGTGCAGAATGAGAGTATCTTGCCAGAAAATATAGGGCCTGTTTCCATACTTTGTACTAAATTAAGCTGCAATTGCACACTGAAATTATTTGACAAGTCAGTCAATTCTAAAAGCACAGTAATGAAAATACTAGTTTCCAAAATGTTTAGACAAAAAACTGTCACCCTGAGACACCTGAACTCTGACCACGTACTGAAAAAACTGTTCCCTGGGTTTGCATTTATAAATAAGGAGAATTAGCTCCTGGGCAGGCACTGGAAGAAGACTTCCCGACGCCATCCTTCCTTCATCGTGAAAATAAAGCTCTTTTTCTTTAGAATTGACTGTTTGGGATTGCAGACAAGACGCAGTCCTGTTACGGACTGGAACACAGAGGGAATGAGATGCGTTGGAGTTTCATGGAATCCGAGAGGGCTCCCTTGTGGAAGGGTGTGAGGTGAAGTTCAGGGATGCTTGAAGGAGAGGGTGCTTCTCCACTAGGTAGAAGCAGTCATGGTACCCCCGTCTGCCCGCAGGTGAGCGAGATGGAAGTGAACGGGCAGTTTGAGTCGGTGTGCGAATCGGTGTTCAGCGAGCTGGAGTCGCAGGCGGTGGAGGCGCTGGACCTGCCGGTGCCCGGCTGTTTCCGCATGCGGAGCCACAGCTACGTGCGGGCCATCGAGAAGGGCTGCTCCCAGGATGACGAGTGCGTGTCCCTGCGGTCCTCCTCCCCACCGCGCACCACCACCACCGTGAGGACCATTCAGAGCAGCACCGGTGAGTGAGCAGGGCACCTATCCCCCACTGGGGCTGCCATGAGCCTGGCCTCCCAGCCCCGGGCTACAGAATGTCCCAAAAGACTACACACGGTGTCCTCCTCGCTGTTATCACACAATTGCCAGGAACGTAATGCCACCCATGCCCTACAAAGAATGGTTGTGCCTCCCTGCCTGCCTCTGTCCCCTGGCTTTGGCCACATGCACATTCCTCTCAGCCTCCATCTCTGGCATCAATAGAGAAACTTCAACTACAGCACCAAAGGGGGGAGGGTCTTTCCCAGATCCCCACAAGGCATCCTAGCAGCCAGCAAACTCATCCCATCAGCTCCTGCTGGCCACAGTCAGGCTCTTTTTGGGGTGATCCTTAGGCAAGTGGGTTCCCCTAACTACTGAGCATCACACCGTGAGAATGCCTTTTTTTTTTTTAATTCCAAGATATCCACAAAATGACTATCCCAAAAGACCAGAAATATCACTGTTAAGAAAATAGGGAAGAAACGGATGATCCAGATAGATTAATTGAGCATCTTATGAGTTTTCTTTCATTATAACAAAGACAGATTTCATTATTTTAAAACCTTCTCTCATATGTATAGAGCTCCTCCTTTTCCCTCTAAAGTGCAGTCAGGTTTATGCAGTTAAACTGTATTTTTATCAGATTTTAAGCAGAGAGGCACAGAAGAGCCTCACTGGTTTCCATGACACTGAAACCTGCACGGGAATATAGCCATGGGTTAGATATGACAATGTGTGTGTTGGCGGGGTTTTTTCCATATTTATAACATTTGGGTCCAAGAAGAAAATCTCCTCCATCTTAACTAGGCTTAACTGTATGATTGATTTCAGTGTAACCCCAATGCAGAGTAGTTCTACAAGAAGATCATCAAACCTCGAGTCATGGTAAATAAATTAATCAGAAGGAAAAGTCTGTGCCAGAATACCACAGTATTCAGTGTTACTTCTAGGGCATCAAATGCCAGAAATGATCCTTCAGCCTAGAACTTTTACAGCCATGAGAAGTAATAGGTCCTCAAACCGGAGTTAAAATCCTACTAACTAGAGATACGGAATTGAGGTAGCAATTTGTAAGAAACCATGAGAGGTTAAACATGAGGAGTTCACCTCTGACCAATGCAAACTAAGGTATCAGGATCTAGAGAGCCCACAGGCTCCATGGCTCTGCAGGGAACTCAGCCACACAGTGGATGCCCACTCTGGCTCACCAAGAAATTCCGCAAGAACACCCACAGATGAAGTTAACAAGTAAAAATTTTCAGTCATCCATGGGCATATTTCTGTGTGTGTTTATGTTCATGCAGTGAGTGTAATTTGAAGACCTGCCCTGTGCCTACAGCACATCACTGTGTCTCTCACTGTTCCCCATTTGCACCACGCCCACCCCGCCCTTTCTCAGTGTCTAGTCTACTGCTTGCTCTAACAGTCTTGCCACCTGCCAGCTGTTTTCCTGTGCTGAAATCGCTCGTTACATACACAGTACGTGCATCCTTGCCTAGGAGTGTGAGGGGAAGGAAAAGGGCCAATGGCTGACTCCTTCCCCCTCAAGGAGCAATGCTGGGGATAAAGTGGCAAGAGACTTCAGAAGGCTTTTTTCTGCTCACCTCTCAGAGGATTTGTGCTTTTGTCAGTGGAGACAATTTACTTACACCTCCCACATCCGTCCTCACCCTTGAGCTGTGCTCTTCACCCCACACAACAGGATGTCTGACCTTTCTGAGACCTTTCCCAGATACTCAGAGAGGTTCCTGGAGTTCAAACAATAGGACTGCTAGAGGAAACTCAGGGTGCCTGTTAAATCTGAATTTCAGATAGTCAATAATTTTGTAATGGGAGTGTATCTCAAAGTTGCATGGGGCATACTTATGCTAGAAAATGATTTGTCTTGTTTGGAGTATTTGCTAAATCAGACAAGCCTACCAGAGAAGGGGAGTAGAATCTGGGAGGGTGTGCTGTGTTGCTCCTTTTAGAATATCCATTGACTGGTGGGTCTTCAGCTGGGGACCTTATGAGGGAGAACACCCCAAAACAGAGAGAGGTAAATGAAAATACCAGAGGTGATTACACCATTCCTTCTTGGGCTCCATGTGATTCATCAATAAGTACTGGGCTGCATCCACCTGCCGGCAGCTCTCAGGGTGGGAAAGCTCCATGCTTGGCTGTAGCTACAGGGGCTCAGAGGCAGGGAGATGTGACCTGTTCCTCCCCCGAGGAGTGGGAAAGCATAAAATACCAGATTTTTGCACAGGACAACTGGTGATGTCACCCTTCATCACACTAAACATTATGACTGATGATCTCTACAGTCACAGAAAAATTAACAAGTTAAGGACTAAACAATGGTACTAGCTTCTAAGTAAGCCCAACAGACATTTTACGAATGTGACCCTAAGAATTCTAATATCACCTTGCAGTTTCTCTATGCCACAGATTTGTTCTTCTAAAAAGTCATCATTTTATGATATAATAAGGTTCTCCATTCATTCTACCCCTCCCATTACTCCTGTGTGCTCTTCTCCCTTTCACACACACACTTTTCCTTTTCTCTCCCATGATCTCAGTACTATCATATTAATTTTCTTCTACTGGTTTCCTTCTTACATTGAATCAAATAGAATTTCCTGTAGAAAACACAGAAAATCTACTTTCTCATGGGACCTACTAATTTTTGAAAGGATGTGCTCATTTGGGGAAATCAGGAAACTACTTTGCTCTAATTTTAACCATTTCCCCCATGTACACAGGTCAGATTTGCACCCGTGTTCAGTAGGATGTGATGTCGATTCCTCCTTCTCCTTCTTTTCCTGTGCTCATTATTCTCGGATACTCACCACCAATTCTTTTTCCTAAACTTCCTTTTGCCTGGAAAAAGTTCTTCGGTTTTGTCAACTGCAGTTATTACTATAATTTTTTTCTCCACAACAATGCACATGCTGAGTCTTTGATTTTTGTGTCTGTCTGTTCTAACTATTCAGATTTGCAACACAATATATTAAGCTTTTCTCTTCCAGCCTTCTGCATTCTCTATATTAGCAACATGAAATGACAAACAAAAATCCACAAGTGTCTTACCATGGTGAGATTGTCATGAGGATGGGCTCAGCTCTAAGTGGCCCTAACAATCCCCGAGCGACCTGAGCAAGAATGGTAACTCGTCCCAGAAAATCAGGGCAAAGTAGGAACTGAGTTAGAGAGTGACTTACAGTTATGCTTCTTTTGCTTTATTGACCTGTTGGCTTATGTAACTATCATAGAATCTTATATTCTCTCGCCTGTAATCTGCTCCCAGCACTCAAGATCTCCCCATCTAATATGTGACAAGCTTTTATATAAAGCCACCGTACCCAAGACTATTAAGCTAGGATTAGAGATACTGTAGGAAAATACAATTTAACAGTAGAGCAATTAACCTCGGACTGTGAGAAAACAAGCACACTTACCTCAGTTGCCTGAATATTTTAGATAAAAGTAGAACTAGGTGCTGAAAATAAAGCCACACATCTACCTCAGGGTAGTGGTTAAAATAATACTCAATTATTGTATGGTTTCACTTATTTGTGGAACATAAGGAATAACACAGAGGACATTAGGAGAAGGAAAGGAAAAGTGAAGGGGGGGAAATCAGAGAGGGAGACGAACCACGAGACACTGTGGACTCCGAGAAACAAACTGAGGTTTTAGAGTGGAGGGGAGTTGGGGGATGGGTGAGCCCAGTGGTGGGTATTGGAGCACTGGTGTTATTCGCAAACAATGAATCATGGAACACTATATCAGAAACTAATGATGTACTGTATGGTGACTAACGTAACACAATAAAAAATTTTAAAAAATAAAATACTCTGACAGAAATAGGCAAACTATCATGATATAGAATTCTGGCTTTTTAAGAAAAGCATTCATCTTGAAATTACATGCTTTTCAAAGCAGCTTTATGTAACAATAACATAAATTGATAAAAGAGTAAGTAGGTTCATTTGCCACACTGTGGCTCTTAAAGTCTGGCGTATGTGCTCTGCTTTTTTTTTTTTTTTTTTTTTTTTTAATTAGGGAAAGCCTTAAAAGTTGACAGAGTTGAACTGATTTTTTCCTTCAAGAAGCCCCCAGAAGGGAACTTGGGTGGCTCAGTCTTTTGAGCAGATGCTTTTGGCTCCGTTCGTGATCCCAGGGTCCTGGGATTGAGCCCCACATAGGGCTCCTTGCTCGGCAGGGAGTCTGCTTCTCCCTTTGCCTCTCCCCCTGCTTGTGCTTGTTCTCTCTCCCCCTATGTCAAATAAGTAAATAAAATCTGGAGGGAGGAGAGAGGGAGAGAGGGAAGGAAGGAAGGGAATTGTAAACAAAAAAGTTAAAAAAAAAAAAATTTTTTTTAAGGCCTCCAGAAAGGTCAATGAGGCCAGGTTAAAGAATCCCCCCAGGCCAACAGCAAGTGTCCCCCAGCCAGGGAATCAGCACAGTGTGCCCTCCTGGGTGTGGCTTGGGGCCACAGTGAAACTAATATTTATACCTTTTTTGAATGAGATTATATTTTCTCTTAAATTGAGACATGCTCTTCTATAATCCTACTTCACAGTCTATCATTGCTGTCAACTCTGACCCACCCACTCAAGTTTTTGCTCAGTTTAGCAAAAGCAGGTACCCTTTGATCAGCTGAGGTCGGGGCTCAGGTTCCAAGAGTTCTTCCACTGGCTTGAGTCTTCACCCCCAATCACCCACCCCATCCAGGACCCCGTCCAGGTACTTTCATGTACCCTACCTTCATGCCCTTTCAGTCCCATACACCCTGCTTCCCACCCACCCCCAATAACAACAAAAATCTTTAACACACAAGATCGTGAGCAGAATAACATTAAGGCAATAATTTACATTTGTAATACGCATAGTAGGGATTCAATAATGGAGGAAGAAAGGGGAGAGGAAATGCAAAAAAAATACTTGCTTTTATTGTGATATAACTGACATATTACATTGTGTACGTTTAAGATGTGCTACCTGTCAATTTGACACGTTTCTATATTGGGATGTGATTACAGCATCACATTAGCTAACACCTCAAGTCACTTAATTATCATTTGTCTTTTGTGATGAAAACATTTAAGATCTAGTCTTTTAGCAACTTTGAAGTATCTAATACAGTATTGTAGACTATAATCACGATGCTATGCATCAGATCTCCACAACTTATTCATCTTCTAACTGCAAGTTTATGCTTTTGACCAATATCTCAATTCCCCCACCCCCCTCAGCCCCTGTAGCCACTATTCTACATTTACCACTAGTTCAGCTTTTTCAGACTCCACATATACATGATATCATATAGTATTTGTCTTTATGTGACTTATTTGACTTAGCATAATGTCCTCAAGGTCCCATCCATGTTGTCAAAATGCCAGGATTTCTTTCTTTCTCGTGGCTGAATAATATGCTACTATAATATATAAACCACATCTTCTTCATCCATTGATGGACTTAGGTTGCTTCCATATCGTGGCTACTATTAATAACAAACAGCAGAAAAATACTTATATACCTCACAAACTGCATGTTTCATGATTGGATAATCAAGATAACTTTCCTAGGAAATAGCATCGCTATTAAAACAAGCTGAATCATAAAACATTAGCAGAAAAAACTTCTACATCATCTAGTCCAGAGGTCTGCAAACTACCATCTATGGGCCAAATCCAGCCCTCCACCTATTTTTATAAAATTTTATTGGCACAAAGCCACTCTCATTAGTTTACACATGGCCTGTGGCTGCTTTCACTCTTTAACAGTAGACCTGAGCAGTTGTTGCAGAAAGCCAAAAATATTTACTATCTGAGCCTTTACTGAAAAAGGTTACCACGCCTGATCTAATCCCCTGTCCCCCATTTTAAGATAAGAAAACTAAGGTGGGCTTCTGTCTGGACACAAAGTCAAAATAAAACCCCCAATGCCCCAGCCATAGCCTTTTGCTTGTTTGGGTCCCAGCTCTTGAAGTTATTTATTGCATGATTGTAAGGTTATCTGAACTCATTTTCTTTACATGTGAAATGAAATTAGAGTGCTGCTTCTCTTGCCAGTGTTAATGACTACTTTTGGAGCATCCTTAGAGTTCGGAGAAAGCACACTTCTATTACGACGCACTAATTCAATAAATAGGTTGTTTTTATAAAGCGGTGAGAGAAAGGTTCAGAAGTCCAAGGGGACAGACAACAGCCAGAAATGTTTTGAACAAAGGGCCTTTCTTTTCTAGTCAAGATAAGATCAAGAAGTAAATATTCAGATATTGCCTTGTTCCTCTGCTAATGAGGTTCCCTTCCTTGAATTTCTCCAACCATCCAAATAAAACTGTAATCCAGCCACTTACCCCCATCTGAGGAGGCTTTAAAAGAAAAAAAAAAAAAAGGCATGATTTGTAGCACAACTTATGCCTTTTACAAGGTTACTTGTCTGGTTTTTATATCTGAGAAAATGGACAGTGGTAACTTTCCAAAGCATTTTGGCTATAACCTTCCTTATCTTCTGTGGGACACTTGAGTTGGAATTCCTCTGTATTCTAGTAGAAATATTATGAAATCGTAAGATGCAAAAGTCTTATTAGATAGAGAAAGAAATAAAGTCTGAAGAACTTCTTAGGCTTTCATCTCCTCTAGTTGTTTCACTGTATAGAAATCACCTCTCAGGGGCGCCTGGCGGGCTCAGCGGGTTAAGCAGCTGCCTTCAGCTCAGATCATGATCTCAGGGTCCTGGGATCAAGCTCTGCACACAGAGAGGAGTCAGGATTTGTCTCTTCTTCTCCCTCTGCCCCTCCCCCTGCTTGTGCACTCTCTTTCGCCCTTTCTCTCTCAAATAAATAAAATCTTTGTTTAAAAAATCACCTCTCAGGTATAGAGTGGCAAACTTCAAGTTCCTGTGCCCTGTAGACAGTCCTGAAGGCCACCTTTGCCCATATGAGGGGCTGTCACATGACCAATCATGAAGGGGCTCCAAGGTTTTCTTGCCATAAGGGTTAATGTGAAGTTCGAATCAATAAGGAAGTAATAAATCAATAAGGATGATTATGAAATCATCAATAAGTATTATGTAAATTATACATTGAAATGCCTTTATCCTGGCTTTGATTTTAGATCTCTCAATCTGGCTTACTTCATTAACAATGATAACAGCTAACCTTTCAGCACTTACTATTTGATAAGCATTTTGACCCAGCTGCATAGACTCTCTTGTGTAATCCTAATGAATATTCTAGGACACATAGGTAATATATTATCATTCTCATCATACAAAAAAAAAATTGAGGCTTAATGAAGTTTATACAACTTAAGGCCCTACTGCTAGTAAATTACAGAGCAGACTCTGAAATTCTCTTTACTGATCCATGAATGTTTAGTATAGTATATCTTAAAATAATTTAATACAAACCTGTCTGATCTAGAAGCTCTTTTTCTTTTTTTTCTTTTTTTAATTTACATATAATGTATTATTTGTTTTAGGGGTACAGGTCTGTGATTCGTCAGTCTTACACAATTCGCAGCACTCACCAGAGCACATACCCTCCCCAGTGTCCATCACCCAGCCATCCTATCCCTACCCTCCCACCCCCCAGCAACCCTCAGTTTGTTTCCTGAGATTAAGAGTCTCTTACGGTTTGTCTCCCTTTCTGGTTTCATCTTATTGCACTTTTCCCTCCCTTCCCCTATGATCCTCTGTCTTATTTCTCAAATTCCTCATATCAGTGAGATTATATGATAATTGTCTTTCTCTGATCAACTTATTTCACTCAGCATAATACCCTCTAGTTCCATCCATGTCACTGCAAATGACAAGGTTTTGTTTTTTGATGGCTGCATAGTATCCCATTATATATATACATACACACATATACACACGCACACACACACACACACCCCACATATATATATTCATATATATTTCACATCTTCTTTATTCATTCATCTATTAAGGGACATCTGGGCTCTCTCCATAGTTTGGCTATTGTGGACATTGTTGCTATAAACATTGGGGTGCATGTGCCCCTTCGGATCACTACATCTGTATCTTTGGGGTAAACACCCAGTAGTGCAATTGCTGGGTCATAGGGTAGCTCTATTTTTAATGTCTTGAGGAACCTCTGTACTGTTTTCCAGAGTGGCTGCACCAGCTTGCATTCCCACAAACGGTATAGGAGGGTTCCCCTTTCTCCACATCCTTGCCACACCTGTCGTTTCCTGACTTGTTAATTTGAGCCATTCTGACTGGTGTGAGGTGGTATCTCACTGTGGTTTTGTTTTGTATAAGAAGCTCTCTTCTTTCATGCTCTCTTCCCACAAATTTTTATTTAGCTTCTGCCATGTTTGAAACCTATGTTTTCCTTAGATTTTTCTTTAAAAAAAAAAAATCCCTTTAAAAAAAGTTTTGTTCATGTATTATTGACATGGTTTTTCATGTTGGTTTGTGTAAATGTGAAACACCTGTTTAAAGTTAAAGATGTAGGAAAAAAAATAAAGTTAAAGATGTAGGGGTGCCTGGGTGGCTCATTTCGTTGATCGGCAGGCTTCGGCTCAGGTCATGGTCCCGGGGTCCTGGAATCAAGTCCTGCATCGGGCTCCCTGCTCAGTGGGGAGCCTGCATCTCTCTCCACCTGCTGCTCCCCCTGCTTATGTGCTCTCTTTCTCTCTGACAAATAAATAAATAAAACTTTTTTTAAAAATAAATAAAGATGTAAAAAAAAATAGGAGAGGTGACTGAAGACAGCAGCATAGGAATTCCTGAGCTCATCTCCTCCCACGGACATAACAAATGTACAAGTACATATGGAGAAGTACCCTCTGGGAAAGACAGAATAACTACCTGAACAAGCTCCTCCACAACAAAGTATAAAAATGCTGTCAAGACCAGTTGGAGAGGCAGAGATGCAATCCTGTGAAAATCCCAGCCCTAGTGCAGCTAGGGCTAGATCTCACAAATATTGAACTTCTCCCTGAGGAGCAAGGGGTTTGTGCTCCACACCAGGCATCCCAACCCTTGGGTCCTGTGCTGAAGAGATGAGCCCCCCAAAGTCTGGTTTTTAAAATGAATGGGGTACACATTCAGGAAAGCCATTAGGCTGTAGGGAATGGAGACTCCACTCTTGAAGGGTTCACATACAGACTCCTTCACCCCAGGATCCAGCACAGAAGCAGCAGTTCATAAACCAACCACACAGTATAGGAAGGAAATTTATTTGCTATTCTTAAAGCACCTGCTAGAAAAACAGGAGCCTGCTGGGACTCTCTCCAGGGACAGAGATGTTGGCAGCACCATTTTTGGTATTCTCCCTCTCTCCTGCAAGCATGGGCAGTGGCAGAAGCCATTTTTTCACTCTCCCTCTAGCCTGCTAGCTCTAACAGATGTGTCCCATCCTTGCACAACCCTCCACCACGACCACATCTAAGCCAGTCAGTGGAGAGCCCTGGCCCTGAGCACTAGTCCAGCACAGCGCTGCCATAGTTGCTCAGGGCATGCACCGCAAAGAGGGGACATCCCTTCAGCACACTCCAGTGGCTGGATTGCCTTTTGGGCCCTATGGATCTGAAACAATTGGAGAAACAGGCAGGCTTCCACCCCAGGGCGCTGCACCAGCAGTAGACTGAAACACACCCCCAGTCCTCCTGTGAAAAAGGCTTATCTACTTGACCTGCAGCTTCAGCCTAACAGGCATACTTCCAGTTTTTCACACATCTAGAAACTATGGAAGTGCTCTCAGGGAATAAAAACTGAGGAATACCATCTTTGAGCTCTCACTTGGCCTTGCTACAGCTTACTAATACCTCCGAGAAAGAAGTGCATACACTCACTTAGAGTCCATAATTTTCAACTGTCACTAAGGGGACACCTCCAGATCACTGGGTCTGGAGGCCAGCAGGGTTTATGATTGATGACCCACAGGACTGTATATATTTGCCTAACTTAAAATCTGCTGCCTAAGGGTCTAGTCCAATCAGCCTAAAACTAGGTATTGACTGAAATACCTCCCTCTGGAACACTCACAGATCTTGGCACACCCTCAACAACTAGGCCTTTCAAGAAAAAAGGCTGCTTAGACAATCACAAATTTTCTAGAGACAGCCAGGAGCTAGAGCAAGGTTATAGATGGGGTTTATCTCCTACACAAGGCCACTCCTGTAAGACTGAGGGAGAGAGCTGTTTCACCTAATACACAGTAACAAACAGAGCTTCAAGCAAAATTAGGAGACAGGGAAATATGTTCCAAATCAAATAACAAGATAAAATCTCAGAAAAACATTAATGAAATGGAGAGAATTAATATTACCTAAGAAAGAGTTCAGAGTAATGTTCATAAAGATGCTCACCAAACTGAGGAAAAGAATGGGTGAACACAACAAAGAGATAGAAATATAAGAAAGTACTAAACAAGTCACAAAATGAAGACCACAATAACCAAACTGAAAAACACACTAGAGAGGTTTAACAACAGACTAGATTAAGCACAAGATAGGATCCATGAGCTAAAAGACAGGGCAATGGAACTCACCCAAACAGAATAGCAAAAAAGAAGAAACACACCAAAACGTCAAGATAGCTTAAGAGACCTATGGGACAACATCAAGTGGAATATTTGCATTATAGGGTTTCCAGACAGAGAAGAGAGAAAGGGGCAGAAAACTTATTTGAAGAAATAATGGTTGAAAATTTCCTTAATCTAGGAAAGGAAGCAGACATCCAGACCTAGGAAGCCCAAAGAGTTCTAACAAGATGAACCCAAAGGGCCCCACACCAAGGCATATTATAATTGTCAAAAGTTAAGGATAATGATATGATCTTAAAAGCAGCAACAGAAAAGCAACTTGTTATGAGCAAGGAAACCCCATAAGACCATCAGATTTCTCAGCAGAAACTTTGCAGGCCAGAGAAATGTGGCATAATATATTCAAAGTACTGAGAGGAAAAAACTTCCAACCAAGAATACTCTATCAAGCAAGGTTATCATTGAGAAGTGAAGGAAAGCTTTTCAGATGAACAAAAATTAAAGGAGTTAATGATGAATTTTAAAAGGAGCACTTTAAGTTGAAAAAGGAGGCACTAATTAGTAACAAGAAAAAATAATGAATGTGAAAATCTCACCAGTGAAAGTAAATATATAGTAAAGGCAGTGGGTAAAATGTTGGAGAGGTAAACCTGCTGTCAACTTAAAATAATTTGTTTTTTTATATGGGCTTTTATACATAAGCCTCATAGTAATCACAAGCATAAATCCATAATAAATACACAGAAGGTAATTAGAAAGGAATCTAAGCACTATACAAAGTCATCAAACCACAAAAGAATAAACCAAGAGAAGAAAAGAACAGAGAACTACAAAACAGGAAAAAACAATATCAGTAAGGATATATCTATCAATTATTACTTTAAATGTAAATGGACTAAATTCTCCTATTAAAAGACAGAGTGACTGAATGGATTTTTAAAAATGAGACCCATCTATATCCTGCCTACAAGCGATTCAATTCAGATGTAAGTACACACACAGACTGAAACTGAAGGGACAGAAAAAGATATTTCAAGCAAATTGAAAACAAGAAAACAGGAGTAGCTATACTGATACCAGAAAAAAAAAACAGACTTTAAAGCAAAGACTGTAATAAAAGACAAAAATGGGCATTACATAATGATGAGGGGTTCAATCCAGCAAGAAGACATAACACTCATAACTATTTAAGAACCCACCATAGGATCACTTAAATACAAAAAGCAAATACTAACAGACCTAAATGGAAAAATAGACAACCATACAATGATAGTAGGGTACTTTAATACCCCACTTACATGAATGGATAGATCAGACAGAAAATTAATAAGGAAATACCAAACTCAAAAAACACATTAGACCAAAGGGACTTAATAGATACATGCAGAACATTCCATCTAAAAGCAGAATACATATTCTTCACAAAAACATATAGAGTATTTTCCAGAATAGATCATATATTAGGCCACAAAACAAATCTCAAGAAATTTAAAAGACTGAAATCATATCAAGCATCTTTTCCAACTACAATAGGATGAAACTAAAAATCAATTACAAGAAAAAAAATGGAAAAATCAAAAATACGTGGAGTGGAGATTTTTTTCAAAATTGTGTGGAGATTAGGGGCGCCTGGGTGGCTCAGTGGGTTAGGCCTCTGCCTTCTGCTCAGGTCATGATCTCGGGGTCCTGGGATCGAGTCCCAAATCCCCTCTCTGCTCGGTGGGGAGCCTGCTTCCTCCTCTCTCTCTGCCTGCCTCTCTGCCTGCTTGTGATTTCTGTCAAATAAATAAATAAAATCTTTTAAAAAATTATGTGGAGATTAAACTACATATCACTGAACAAGCAACGGGTCACAGAAGTCAAAGAAGAAATTTAAAAATTCCATGAAACAAATGAAAATGAAAATACATTCCAAAAGCTATGGGATAGAGCAAAAGCAGTTTTAAGAGGCAAGTTCATAGTGATTTAGGCCTACCTCAAGAAACAAGAAAAATCTCAAATGAACAATCTAGCTTTATACCTAAACAGAACTAGAAAAACAAATAAATGCAAAAATAGTAGAAGGAAGGAAATAATTTTTAAAAACTGAGTCTTTTCTAAAAAGACAATAGAAAAAAAAACACAATGAAATTAAGAGCTAGTTCTTTGAAAAGATTTTTTTTTAATCAAGAAGCCTTTAACTAGACTAAGAATAGAAGTGAGAAGACTCAAATAAATAAAATCAGAAATGAAAGAAAAGTTACAACTCACACCAAAGAAATACAAAGGATCATAAGAGACTACTGTGAACAATTATACACCAAACTGGACAATCTAAAAGAAATGGATAGGGCACCTGGGTGGCTCAGTGGGTTAAAGTCTCTTCCTTTGGCTCGGGTCATGATCCCAGGGTCCTGGGATCGAGCCCCACATTGGGCTCTCTGCTCAGCAGGGAGCCTGCCTCCCCCTCTTTCTCTGCCTGCCTCTCTGCCTACTTGTGATCTCTAATAAATAAATAAAATCTTAAAAAAAATAAATAAATAAAAGAAATGGACAATTCCTAGAAACTTACAGTCTTCCGAGACTGAATCATGAAAACAACAGAAAATGTGATAAAGCCATTACTAATAAGGATATTAAATCCATTAAAAAAAAAAAAAACTCTCAACAAATGAAAGTCCAGGACCCAACAACTTCACTGGTGAATTCTACCAAACTTTCAAAGAAGATTTAATACCAAACCTGATCAAACTCTAAAAAAATGAAGAGGAGGCACCCCTTCCAAACTCATTCTATGAGTCTAGCATTACCTTGACATGAAAACCAGATAAGGACACCACAAAAAAAGAATGTTATAGACCAATACCCATAATGAATATAAATGCAAAAATCCTCAGCAAAATATTAGCAAACCAAATTCAGTATGATCAAATGGGTTTTATTTCAGGGATGCAAGGATCATTCAGTATCCACAAGTCAATCATCATGTACACCACATTAACAAAATGAAGGATAAAAAATCATATCATCTCAAATACAAAAAAAAGCATTTGACAAAATTCAACATTCATTTATGATTAAAGAAAAAAAAAAAACTTTCAACAATGAGGGTAGAGAAGGAACATACCTCACATAATAAAGGCCATATATGACAAGCCTAAAGCTAACATCATACCCAATGGGGAAAAGCTGAAACTTTTCCCTTGAGATCAGGATTATGCCCACTCTTGCCACTTCTTTCAATATAGTAGTGGAAGTCCTAGCCCAAGCAATTAAGCAGAGGGGGGAAAGGCATCCATTTTGGAAAGAAAGAAGTAAAACTGTCACTATTTGCAGACAATATGATTTTACATATAGAGAAGTAACCCTAGGGGAGCCTGGGTGGCTCAGTCAGTTAAGCATCTGCCTTCAACTCAGGTCATGATCCCAGAGTCCTGGGATGGAGCTCCACATCAGGCTCTCTGCTCGGCAGGGAGCATGCTTCTCCCTCTCCCTCTGCCTGCTGCACCCCTGTTTGTGCGCTTTTGTGCTCCCTCTCTCTTTCTCTCCCTCTGTGAAATAAATAAATAAGATCTTAAAAAAAAAAAAAATCCTAAAGTAGTCCTAAAGACTCACCAAAAAATGAAAAATGGATTCAGTTAGTTGGAGAATATAAAAATCAATATACAAAAATAGGTTGCACTTGTGTACACTAACAAACTATTACTAACAATTGTAATTTTTATAATTACATCAAAAAGAATAAAATACCTAAGAATAAAGTTAACCGAGGTGAAAGTCCTGGACTCTGAAAACTATAAGACACTGATGAAAGCAACCGAAGAAGATACAAGTAACAGGAGATATTCCAGGCTAGTGGATTGCAAAAATTAATATTGTTAAAGTGTCCCTATTACCCAAAGCAATCTATAGATTTAGTACAATCCGTATGGAATTTCCAATGGCATTTTTTCTCAGAAACAGAACAATCCTAAAATTTGTATGGAACAACAAGAGATCCCAAATAGCCAAAGTAAACTTAAGAAAGAAGAACAAAGCTGGAGGCATTATGCTACCTGATTTCGAACTATACTACAAAGCTATGGTAATCAAAACAGTATGGTGTCAGCATTGGAACAGAATAGAGAGCCCAGAAATAAATCCATGTATATGTAGTCAGTTAATGTATTATATTCATATAGTTTAACAAAAGAGGCAAGAACATAGAGTGGGGAAAGGACAGACTCTAATAAATGGTGCTGGGAAAACTGAACAGCCACATGTAAAAGAATGAAACTATACTACTATCTTATACCATATGCAAATATTAACTCAAAATGTATTAAAGATTCAAATGCAAGATAAGAAATCATGAAACATCTAGAAGATAAGCTCCCTGATCTTGGTCTTAGTAATATCTTTCAGAATATGATTCTAGAAACAGTAACAAAAGCAAAAATGAACAAATGGGACTATCAAGTTAAAAAAAAGTTTCTGTACAACTAAGGAAACCATCAACAAAATAAAAAGGCAACCTACTGAGTGGGAGAAAATATTTGCAAATCACATATCTAAATAAATGGTTAATTTCCAAAATATGTTTTAAAAACTCATATAACTCAGTAACAAGGGGAAAAATCCAGTTTAAAAATGAGCAAATAATCTGAATAGACCATTTCCTAAAGAAGACATATAGACAGCCAACAAGTATATGAAAAGATGTTCACCATCACTAATTATCAGGGAAATTCAAATCAAAACCACAATGAGCTATCACCTCACACCTGTCAGAATGGCTATTATTAATAAGACAACAAGTGTTGGCAGGATGTGGAGGAAAGGAACCATTGTGTACTGTTGGTAGGAAAGTAAGTTGATGCAACTACCTTGGAAAACAGTAGAGAGGTTCCCCCTAAGTTAAAAATAAAACTACTACATCATCCAACAATTCTAAGTATTTATCTAAAGAAAACAAAAATAGTAATTTGAAAAGATATATGCACCTCTGAGTTCATTGCAGCATTATTTATAATGAACCACATGTGCACACACACAGTGGAACACTTCTCAGCTATAAAAAAATGAATTAAAGTTTGCCATTTGCAACAACATGAATGGACCTTGAGAGTATTACACTCAGTGAAAAAAGCCAGAAAGAAAAAGACAAATATGATTTCACCTGTAACTGAAATTAAAAAAAAAAAAAAAAAAAAAAAAAAAAACTCTTGGATACAGAGAACAGACTGGTGGTTGCCGGGGGCAGGAAGACTGGTGCGTCAATGAATGGGTGAAAGAGACTAACATGTACAAGCTCCCAGTTGTAAGTCAGGAGGTAATGTAGAACATAGGGACTATAGTCAATAACACTGGGTCGCAAATTCGAAAAGTTACTGAGAAAGTAAATTTTGAAAGTTCTCATCACACACAAAAAAAAAAAAAAAAAAAAAAAAAAGATGTAAAGGAAGTAGCAATTAAAATGGATAATGTCCGGGCGCCTGGGTGGCTCAGTGGGTTGGGCCGCTGCCTTCGGCTCAGGTCATGATCTCAGGGTCCTGGGATCGAGTCCCGCATCGGGCTCTCTGCTCGGCAGGGAGCCTGCTTCCCTCTCTCTCTCTCTGCCTGCCTCTGTCTACTTGTGATCTCTCTCTGTCAAATAAATAAATAAAATCTTAAAAAAAAATTAAATTAAATTAAAAAATAAATAAATAAAATGGATAATGTCCAACTCTTGATTTCAGTTCAGGTCATGATCTCAGAGTGTTGGGAGATGGAGCTCCATGTCAGGATGGGTGTGAAGCCTGCTTAAGATTCGCCTTCTTTCTACCCTCTGTCCCTCTCCTCTTCCCTCTCTAAAAATGAATGAATGAATGCATGAATGAAATGGATAGAGAAAAAGCCTAAGAAAAATATTCTGGGTTAAAAATCCCATATTATGCTTTGTCATTTTGACATTATGACAGATTTAGAAGATCAAATATTCAATCTCTTGATCTAATTCTAGTGTTGTCAGACAGCACTGAATAGAAGAAAGAACTTTTGCCAACTTGTGTAAACTGCTCTACGAACTGAGTAGGTGGTAAATTCTGTGCTGAGGCTGATAAAATGAGAAGAGGTGGTATTTTTCTGCTTAGCCTAACAGTTATATGTCAATTTTATCTCAGTAAAGCTGGACAGAAGTACTACAACAATGTAATCCTGATCTGACTGGTCTTTTGAATGAATTGTCATTATTGGCAACTCAGTTACAAAGGGCAGTCAGAAAACACAATTTAAAAAATTGGATTCCTCTAAAATGAGTATTTATGAAATGGGAAATTTCTCAAAAAAATTAATGACACGACAATGTAGAACCTAACAATGCACTTCTTTATCTTTAGTTATAAAACAGTGTCCATGGAGGTATATTAATGAAATTGCCATTTTTAAAAGCCTTTATAATAGTCCAGAGTTTTCTGATCCAATTCATATTAAACTTTAACAAATATAGCAACATAATAGCTATTGAAAACCGTATTGTAATTAATGCTGACAGCCTAATGACCTACACAGTCATTTTGGTGGCATTATTTAGCTCCAGGTGGTAAATCTAAGAGCAGAGGGGCTTTTTTGTTGTTGTTGTTTGTTTGATTGATTTGACAGAGAAAGAGAGATCACAAGTAGGCAGAGAGGCAGGCAAAGAGAGAAGAAGGGAAACAGGCTCCCTGCTGAGCAGAGTGCCCCAGGCAGGGCTCCATCCCAGGACCCTGAGATCATGACCTGGGCGGAAGACAGAGGCTTAATCCACTGAGCCACCGGGGCGCCCCCAGGAGGAGAGGTTTTATGTTTCTCTATTACTCTTGCTACTGCAATTCAGTCAAGCTTTCAGTACAACCTATAAATGCTACCAAGTGTCTTTATTTAGAAACAGATCAAAATGAATAGTACCATGACTTTACTATATTGGCAAATAAGAAACAATCTTATATACATTGTAATGATGAGCCAATGATGAGCCAGTGAGCCAATGATTGTGTACCTATTAGCATTCTGAAAGCTCTCTTTGCCATCTGCTGGTGTCTTACTGACAAATTCTACCAACACATAAGTAACCGGTAGGAAAAAAAATGCAAAAAAGAAAAATTATCAGTGTTTGAGAATTCTAATAACCTTTCATTTAACTTAAAGAAGAAACTAACTAGTCTAAATTATCTCAAAGAGTGTGAAAAACTCAAAATTTAGTTTTTATCCTTATAATATGTTATGGTTTTATGGTTTCAGGGGATACATAATTACTAAAATTAACTTTGCTTAGCCAATTTCATATATTACATACACTGACAAGAGCTGTGACCAAGACAGAAATTCGTTAATTTCTGGATAGGACTGTCATCCTGTCTCTTAAAGGCCAACCTTGAATTTCTTTTCCAGCTGATATTCTTATTCTGTCACATATTTTTCCCACAATTTTTAAAATTTAAGGAAAATTGATGCATCCACATCATCTGCTGCTTTGCTTCTGAAAAACTTCTCTCTTCCGAAATGTTGATTATGGCCAAATAATCATAATCAGACAGTTCGTATCATTTTCAAAGAACTTCTTTCTATCAGCATTTTTAACTTTTTATAGATTTACAAGAAATTACAAAGATAGTACAAAGAAGTCTCTTACATACTCCTCACACAGTTTCCCCCCAATAGTTACATCTTACATAACTATAATACAATATCAAAACCAGGAAACTGCCATTGGTGCAATACATGGATAGTTCATATTTTATCACCAGTAGATTCCTGCCATCACTGTAAAAGACACAGAACTATTCCACAACCACCAAGATCTACAGTTGTCCACGTTTTATCAGTTTGAGGAATAAAAACTTTACTCCCTTCTGGTACCTTTGCCCTCTCCCATTTATAATATAATCATCTTAAATAGTTTACTCACAGACATTGTAGTCATATCCCACAATGTTATACTTTGTGCTTCAAATGTCAAACATAATTTAGGAAATTTCAGAGGAGAGGGAAAGTCAATTGTAGTTACCCTATTATTTTGTCAAACTGCCCAATTTGAGAAATTGTCAGCCATTATTTATGACTGTTTTTTTCATTCCCGCCTCCCTTCTCCCATTTTTCTGGGACTGCAGGGACACAGTAGCCATGATTCCAATGAGTGATCTGAGCAGGGTGGTTTCCTTAGAAGAGGATGTGGGTAGGCAGGTACGGTTACACAAAAACAATTGTGTGTGTGTGTTGCCCCACCTAATGTGACCCAACTTTCACAAACAGGAGACAATCTAAAGTTACATTTAGCTACTACATCCTGTATGTAGTGCCTCTTATCAGTATCAGAGTCCATTATCTTCTTTCCTAATCCTGTCCAAGTATTATTTCTCACCACTCAGCAATTTACAGGCTAAATTATATACTCCTTTAAAATACCTGAGTACTCAAAACAAAAACTCAACAATCTTGATTTAGAAAAGGAAAAAAACAAAGAATCCTCAAGGACATCCGTACCCATTGTCCTTCAAATAATCTAGGATGACTTCATTGGCAGATCAAGTCACAGATGACCTTTAATATAGTACAACTTGTCTTAAATAATGCTAATACCAGACATTCTGTTTCTAGAGCTTATGGAATTGCCTTGTGTTTGTCAGATGGCTGCCATATCAAGTTTTACTGATGATGCATTTATCATATTCCATTAAATAAAAAGAATGTTGATAAATCCAGGTAAAATTCACACAAAATAACTTTCTTTTTAAAAAAATTACTTTTAGAAAGAAAGAGAGAACAAGCAGGAAGAAAGGCAGAGGAAAGGAAGAGAATCTCGAGCAGACTCCCTCCTAAGTGTGGTGCCCAAAGCAGATTCGATCTCAACCACTGAGATCATGAACTGAGCCAAAACCAAGGTCATGACTGAGCCACCCAGGTGCCCCACAAAGTAACCTTCTTTTCACTTAAGAATTAGTTACTTGAAATACAACTATCAGAAAAAGAAAGAAACTCAAAGCCCTTAATATTTCCTAAATTGCTTAAATCAAAAAGAATAAAAGCTCTTGACTTCAGCCAAGTAGCTGTCTTGAAGTCTCTACTACTCTTATACAAGATCTGTTAGTACCTTAAGTGACCCAAACAATGGGTTAAAGAGAGTTTAAATGCCACTTAATTTATAGCTTTGCAATGTTTTGGCCATTAGCCATTGAAACACAAACCTCCAGTTCTCACACAGGAAGAATTGTGTCATGAATATTTGTTGATAATTGATTGATAAATGAGAATGCTGGATTGCCTCAGGAAATTTTCTGCCTCAATTAATGCTTAAATTTCTGGGATGATTCTAACACCTCCACAGAAGCAGAAAGTTCTTTTCTTTTTTCTCATCCACCTGAAAATAAACCACTTCATTTTACAGAGAGTGGGACAGTCACATGTCTCCCCTATACCATCTTGAGAAATGAAGTTTCAATAATTTCTTATTTGAGGAAAGACAGTAAAAATCAAGGATGGTGGTAAACATTAACTTCTACTAGTAAAGGCCTCCACTTTATTCTCTGGCTGTTCATCACACTTTGTGTTCTTTCTCCCCGCACCTTCCAGCCGAAGTCGCACAGAGGTTACATCCCTACCTTTCTCTTCTTGTGTCTGTAAATAAGGAAATCATGCTAATTGTCTTGACGTGGTCTCAGGGCTCTGTTTAATCTGTGAATATCTGAGTAAGAGGACTTTAAGGACTGCTTATCACATTTCTGCCATGACTATTTATAACACGAGAAAACTTAGGATGTATATCAAAATTTGGTGGGCTTTGGGGTTTGTTTTGCTTTGTTTTGTTGGGGGGAGTTGCTTTCTCCTAAAATGCATCATAAAAAAAAAAAAAAAAAAAAACCATCATATTCTTCATCCCCAGAATCACTGGAGTATTATGAAAGGCCAGAAAAAATACTGACAAGCTCTTAAGCTGCTGGAAACCAGGATCCCTTCCTATTTTGAATCCCCATTTAAGACCCAAAACAGCAAAACTCCTTTCCTTGAACCCATCCAACTGTGTGTTAACATGTCTACAAACATTTCAAATGTTCTTTTTTTTTCTTTTTTTACTTCTAATTCCCTTCCATGAAACTATTCCTCAGAAATAACCTGAGGCAGAAAAGCTTACAAACAAAGATGGGGCCCATGGCGTTATTTAGGATGGTGAAGGAGTTCACCTACCTTTGTGGGTGCTGAGTGTCTGCCGGTAGAGGGAAGGTCAAATGGCGGAGCCTCCACTTCAATGGAATTCTTGAGCCAACTGTAAAAATTGTATTTAGAAAGAGTTTAAAATAATACAGAGGGAGAGAACTTCTGATATTATATTAAGCTAAAAAAAAATCTATGGCACCTTGAAGCCCTCTTCAAAATTGTGTATGTGTGTATGTACACCCAAACATATACACATTATTTAGAACTATGTCAAGAAATTGTTCCCGGGTCGGGGGGGGGGGGGGGACATGGGTCTGAAACAGAAAGGAAATTTAGGGGAATGTTACATGGTAGTTCTCATTGGCACTGAAACCAAGATCTGGTTTTGGTTTTTCTTTATACCCTTTTCCCCAAATATTCTGTAGTGAACTTGTTTTATTTTAATAAAAGAAACTTTATTTTTTAAAAAAGAAAACAACTAACATTTCATGGTGAGGGCCCTATTTGGAAACAATAATACATCTAACATCAGCAGATCTCATAGATTTCCTCCTCTGCCTTTTCATTTTCTTGATTAAATGAAGTCCCTTGGTTTCTATAGTTAGGTTGAATAACTAAAGATGATCTCCAAAAAGATGCTGCTTTGTGATTGTTGTTATTTATCAAAGCATGTAATATCTGCTAGAAAGGAATTCTAAAACAATAAAGTTTTTTTTTTTAATCTGAAAAAAGCTTTAAAAAAAATCTTCATTTTTGCTGACTCTCTTGTAGCAGGTGAGGTTTCTGTAGATTTTGCAGGCTTTTCTTTTCTCCTTTCAGATGTCAGAGGCAGTTAATTTGCTAACGACAGTTGCAGGTGGTTTTCAAGGAGAAGGGAGCGGAGGACAAAGGAATAAAGCTACCTAAAACCATCTTTAAAAACATAAATCCATGCCTTTGGAGCTCTTACTCTGACAGAGCTCACCTCTCAGAGGCACACTTTCAGCTTTTACTTGTGTTCCAGCCAGAAAAGCTCCCCAAGCAATTACGGAGAGAGAAAAGATTTGTGCTGCAGCCACAATCTAATATGATAGTGTAAGCAGCCCACCTGTGTTGTTAGGAGGGTGAGAACCCTGTGGAAGGTAGACAAAGCGAAGTGCTGAATGGGACTGCAGAGTCATGGAAAATATTCATCATCGTTCACAGAGAAAGAAAGTGATGTTGACAAACTTGGACTAAAAAAGTCTGAGGAGCTCTCACTTCACGATAAGTATCAAAGCAACGAAACAAAGGATAGTGCCTTTGGGGGATTCTTGTGAATATTTTGCACAGCCCTCTGGTGGAAATGGAGATTTATCACCTTAACCGGCTGCATCTGCCTTTCCTGCCTTTCCTTTGCTTCCCCTTTTCTTTCCCTTCTTTTCCAGAGAGAACTCAAAGGCACCCAGTCATTTCTCACCTATTCTCACAAGAGCTCTAGGGGAAGCATTAGGAAGGGTGAACAGAGGCAAGCTAACGGATTCTTTCTTTGTTCATGTATGTTCTTCTGAAACCAGACAGCACACAGCATGAATGAGAGCCCAGACAAATGACTGGGCTCCTTCATTCATACGGTCACACTGCATGGACCAGAATACTGTAGCTGGCATTTCCCAGCCACGGTCTTGGAGGACACATACTTCAGGAGCATTGTGAAGCCTTCATCTAAGGAATGAAAGAAAACATCCATCTGCTTTGTTGTCTGCTCCATTTTAAAACCCACACACATCGGACTCTTGATTTCAGCTCAGGTCATGATCTCAGGATCCTGCATCAGGCTCTGAGCTCAGCAGGGAGTCAGCTTCCCTCTCTCTCTCTCTCTCTCTCTCTCTCTTTCTGTCCATCCCTTCCCCCACCCCTCTCTCTAAAATAAATAAATCTTTTAAAAATAAAATAAAACCCACCTCCATCAGTTAATACCTTTATACCTGTTTGTAGAGCTGTGGCATTCCAACTGAGTATGTGTAACAGGAGGATGTTGACCAAGAGATGCTAAGCAAACCAAAGCTTATTTCCTTCCTTGTGCATCAGGGGTTTGCCATTAACCGTAATGGTAATTATACGCGTTAATTCAGAGCCTGCCTTCCGGGGTTGTATCTCCATCCACTCATACACAACCTCTGATTCTGTTTGGAAAACAATGGACTGTTTGAACCTGCGCGGTTTGTAATGATCGTTCCAAAGAGAACTCCTTTGGTTTTTAATTCCACAATGGGGAGGCCTTTAACTATCTTAGAAAATCATGCATGGCTTTGTTTTGCTTCCAAAAAAGACTTAACAGGATTATATTACTAAATAGGACACCCACACTTCTCTCCCCTCAAATTGGTTCTGAATCAAAATGGGGTTTTTTAAGGGGATTAAGAAACTTGTGTTTCTCAGATAAAGTTCTCCCTTAATTAAGGAGCTATTTCTGATGTTAACACCACACCTCCAGAAGCATTTGGGCGTTTCAGAATAGGGCAGAATCTTGATAGTGTCCCCACTTGCTCGCTTGTGTTTTCCTATATAACTCGAAATGGTAAGTCCTCCTCAAAACCTTTTATTTTTGGATTTCCCCATATGTTAGTTTCTCTCTTTGCACACAAGCTAACGAAGAGGCCCAGGCAAATAGGTGAAGCATTAATGAAATGGGCAGATGGATCAATGCTGCTTCCTGGCACTTCTTCTGAAGGGGCCAGAAGCAAATGTGGGTCCTCTGAACTGCACGTCCATGCAACCTTGGGTGTCCGCTGAACGCCCAAGGCTGCTGGGTTCTCCTGCATGCTCTGTTTCACAACCACAGTGTTTTTGTATCACTCCCATGTCACACCGCCTATCAGGGAAAGGACCCCCAAATACTTATGATGTGCTGAAGGTTATGATGAAAGCAAACTCTGAGTTTTGAGAATAGAACTCTAAGTGAAAGCATAATTCATCAATTCGCTCACTCTCCCTCCAACAAGCATGCTTCTATCCCATACCACATGCCTTCAGCTCATCCTAAAAGGCAATTAGCACATACTCCTATTTCTAATTGCTAACAAGCTACTGGAAAGTTTACTCCTCTTTCCTTTTCAACCAAAGCCTCCTCCAACTTGACATATCTTTCCAATTACAGCATAAACCTCAATTATCTAAGTTATGCGTCCACAGGCTTCCAACCTCATTCATCTTGGATTTACTCCGTCCTCATCCTTATCATTCCTTGCTCCTGATCTTTTCGCTTGCCTGGTTGGTATCAGCTTTTATAAGTTTAGGTACCTAGTACATGACCTGGAAAAGGTGATGGGGAGTTCATCAGTTGCAGCTGTGCAAGCTCGCGCTCCGCTGATAAAACCGTGTACCGGTAGGGAAAGAAGCAGACAGCAGAGAAACGGGAGCATCGCCTTGACTCAAAATTAACCCTGATTGTACTTGGTGGCAGTTTGGGTTCTGCCCCGTAAAGAGTTCTCCCAATGGCCAATGTCCAATTTTGCAAGAAACCCTGTTGTATGAGTGTTAAAGATCATTAACAGTCTGAAATGCTAATAATGGGTTTTTTGTAAGTATTCACTATATCCTCCCCCTGCTCTGTCAACCCACCCCACACCCATCCATCTGAGCACATCTAAAGGATAACTCCACAAGGAAAAGATGATCGATAGGACTACTTCATGATCTTACAAATTTGGCTTTTAAACTAGTGGATTGAGGGATAATTGGTTCTGTTTGGACAGAATTGCTTCTATCTTGGTGTGTCTGCTTCAGCTTATCGTTCTGCAAGCTGCAAACAGTGGTAACATAAGCACTTGAACTCAAACTTGTTATCATCACCTCCTTTGCCTTCCCATTTTCTCTGCTGGAAACCCCTATGATTTCAACTACAGTGGATAAAGGAGTGATTAGAGGGGCAGTTTTGTGACTTGAGGAGCCCTTGCCAGTAATCAGCTGGGCCACTCACCTGCCCCATGACACCCAGTTTGGTTCCCTTTAATAGACCTGCTTAAAACCAGAGCTGTTCATTACTTGGAGGAAGTAATCAGCTCTTAACAACAGAGCCAAATAGAGTGGTCAGATGTTAGTTATGCTTGAACAAAAAAATAAATAGCATGGTCAAATGTTTCTCTAAGGAGAGCCCTGGGGAGGTGACTAGGTACAGGGGAGAACCAGGAGCCCCAGGTAACACTTCCCAGGGGGAAGCCTGGGGCTGTCGGGAGACAGAGGCCTTACCCCGGGCGAATCAGAGACCAGTGCATGAGCCCCACGCCCTACACTTTGGGGTCCACAAAGTCCAAAGTACACTTTGGGGTCCAAAGGAGTCCAGCCTCCTGGAGACTACAAGAGGCTGCGGATCCGACCCCTGCTGCAGTCCACCCCGTCACCCACCCTGCCCCGCAGAACAGTCAAGAGATGACGATGGGGGTGTGTTTCTCCAGAGGGGCTGGGGGCGGGGGCAATAATTGAAGTGAGAGTCCCCATTTAGTAAACATTCCTTCTGGGTTTGCAAGCTCAGCCTTGAGGACAGCAGAATGAAAACCAAAACTTCTAGCCAGTAACCCACAGTTCTGCCCACCTCCCCACACACACACACACCCAGGCCCAGTGTGAACTTACCAAAAGGCCTCCAACCATCCCCACAGACTATCCCCAGACTCATAACCGCAGTGAGATAATTTACGTCTTATTCCTGACCACACTCAACACATCTGTGGAGACGACTTGAACCACTCCTCAGGGGCCTGGTTCATCAAAGTCTCACCTGGGTAGCTATTTCTCTTTTCTGTTTCCCTTTTCATTTTTGTTCCAATAGACAAATTGGGCATAAACATTTCATGAACAGGCCAATTCACCCAGCTCCTTTTTAACCTGATTTTCATAATTCATAGAGATATGATCTGACTCACTTTTATAATTAAAAAAAAAAAAATCACCGGAGTCATTATGTGAAGCATGAGGCTGTAGCACTTATCATCCCAGTTATCTGGCTTTTACCGTATTTCAGTGCCTTAAACAACTCCAGGTAGGCTTTTGTACTTACTTTTGTATTGCCTTCTTACACCCCAGGGGCTGAGATCACCAGATTTAGAGCACAGGCCTTGCCGGGTGTGGCCCCTCCCACGTCTCAGATTTCTGCGTTCTTCCGGAACTCTCCAGGGACTTCTTGTTACCACTTTCTCAGCCTTACTCCATCAAAGCTACCCCGGCCCCACCCTCAGGACTCAGCTCTAGTTCACATGATTGGGCCTAATCTGGGTAGGAAGACTGCCCTGGATTCCCACACCGCTTGCTTCTGATGTCTGTATTAACAAAGCATGGCAGGCTGTGGGAAGAAGGAGGAAAAAAAAAGAAATCAAGTAGCGTCAAATTCTTCAGTTCAGAAAACACTGAACACCTCTAAGCCAAACCCAAGTTTGGGGCTAGGAACACCAACAGGATAAGAAATCATCTCTGCTCTGAGGAGCTCACAGCCTAGCATGGAACCCAACACTTTCCGTTTTAACAGTGTTTGCTCGATTCTCAATTTTTTTTAACTCTTATTTTTAATTTTTTTATGTTACTTATTTATTTGACAAAGAGAAAGAGATCACAAGTAGGCAGAGAGGCAGGCAGAGATAGAGGGGGAAGCAGGCTCCCCGCTAAGCAGAAAGCCCGATGCGGGGCTTGATGTGGGGCTTGATCCCACGATCCTGAGACCATGCCCTGAGCCAAAGGCAGAGGCTTAAGCCACTAGCCACCCCGGCGCCCCATACTGTAATTTTCTAATTTTATTTGGGTTGAGACTTGGATTTGAGTCTACTTATATGTCGTTTTCCTGCATAGCAATTACCATCATTTGTAAATGTGTATTTCAGTGGGCCCCTTGAGGTGAGATGCTTTGTCTGCATTCCCATTATTTTATACCCCGTGGCTAACATATAATAAGGGCTTAAAAGAGATCTGTTGAGCAATTAACTAAAGCAGATGGACTTTGTAAGTTTCCTGTATCCCATTCTCTTTGGTAAGTAGATTCAACCAGACAGGGCACCTCGAAGACAGGGATCTCACTTCTGTACTAAAAGAAACCTGGTTCCTCTCTCCTCTCTTTCTTCCATGTGGTGATAAGCAGAAAGGGAAGCTTGAGAAGGCCACATCTGAGTTACTGCTGAGCGGCCAGGGTGAGCCCCTCTCCAAGTCCTGTCAGGGGTGCTCTTGAGATTTTTTCTTCTCCAAGGAAAGCTCATCCAAGTCCTTTTGTATCCTTTTGTTTCATCACCATTTCTAAGCTTTGGATCACCTCACCGTGTACATTCTTATTGGACAGTAGGCAGCAAAACTCAAAGCCACATTAGTCCAGAGGCCCACCTCGAAGAGGTCCCATTGCCCTCTGCCCTTCCTGAATGTGCACTGGGGGAGAGGTCCTCCACTTAAGTGCCGCAGGACCCTGGCAGTGGGGCAGAATCCTGGGTGCTGGATGACAAGCCATGGCTCACCCACCCCACCATGCTCCTCACACAAAATGGGTTAGGACCACCCCATATAATCCTCAAGCTGGTGAATTGACAGCTCTGACATAAAGACCTTGCTCTACAGTGTCAGATCCATACTCTCAGGTGGGAAGCACAAAGAAAGAGTAGTGTCTCTGCTACTCTCTCACAGAGGGAACAATGTCATTCAGCATTTCAAAGGAGACCTCCACCCTGGAGGTTCCTCTGCCCTGAGCACCATGTCAGTGGCCCTCCGCATTGATGCTTTTGAAGGACATGATTCCTGGGCCTCTTTTACATGACCAAAGGACTTGAAGGGGACCCTTTCAGTGAGACAAACATAGCCCTTGCCTTCACAAAAAACACGATTCTCACCTTCCAAAAACACACAACCAGTGCAGCAGAACAGACAAATACGTCAGTGATGACAATGCGTCGTTACAAGCACAAAGCGAAGAGAGGGTCCATTTTCTTTGCCTCCATCAAAAGCAAATAAGAACATACTCTTCCAAAGACAGAAACCCACACACCAGTCTCTCTCCTTTCCTTCTCCCAGACTGACACATGGTTATGGCAAAAGAACTTGCAAAGTCATGAAATACCGAGACAAAAACCGTCTTCAGATAGGAAGACTTACATGGGTAGATAAGTCATAAGCAGACAGATGCTAGATTTTGGCCTACTAATTAATGAGGCTTTTAACAACCTGTTTCTCCATTTTATTCCCACATATAAGCCACAGTGTCTCCTGCAATCCCTGGTGACAGTCAGCTCTCCCTTCCTGAGCTCAAGTCTTCTCTTAAATTTCATCTCAGAATGCCTTTTTCCCCTCCATTTCCTAACTCAGTGGTCCCAACTTCCCCTGGATTCTTCTAAATACCTATCCACCAACTTCTCACTGAGGGAACTTTTCTTCTGCAGGGACACATGACTTTAGTGTTGCCTCATTTCCTGCCATTTCTTGCTTCTTTGTCCCTGGCCAAGAAAATCAGCATCGTCCTCTGACACGAGAACCAGCTCTGGGATCTCCATCAAACCACTGCATCCTCTCTTCCATTCTTCTCTGCACCTGCGTCCTGACATCACCTGACAAGTCCCCTGATGTCTCTCGTACACCCTTCCATCAGGCCTTCTCTTCAACGTTCGGCACTGACGTGTACATTTTCAGAGCCCAGCTTGGTCCTTATACCTGCAAGCACTTTGGGTAAGAGAATGATGATCATGTTTTCCATCATCTTCAGTCTTTGCCCCGTGGGTTCTTGGTGTGTGAACTTCCCAGGAAGGATGAAGGGAAAGGATGCAGCCTGTGCCCACTGGGTGCATCAGTGCTGTGCTGTTCCTGCGCACGGAGAAGGAATGTCCCAATGTGGTGTGCACCGTCCTGTGTGTTCAGGGGCTGGTATTAAATGCAGGGGCCATTTAACTCATCGTCCAAACAGGGTCACTTTGGAGAATGGAAAAGGCACCATTAATAATTACACTGGGATATATGGTCCCCCTGCTGAAATGGCATTTGGAGTCTGGGATTATGTGTCCTGATGCCCCTTTCCTATTAGATCAGGCAGAGCAGGTTCTCACAAAGGAAGGCACAATGGCTACTAAGGTGTGATACATCCAAGACACAAACACAAAAACTCGTTTCAGCTGCAATGGCATAGGAGTAAAATACTGGTGTACAGGAAGTGTACAGAGCTGAACAAAATTGCCTTTACCCCAGCCCTTGAAGTTTCCAGAGAAGCAGTCTGAAAAGTTTCAATGTTTCTTTCCAAAAAATAAACTGAAATAACCCCTTCATTTATTTTAGATTCCTTTCAGATAGCCTTGCAGATGGTTTGCTGAAATCACCACGCCAACAAAATCTGTTTGGCTCAAAAAATTAAAATAACCCTACCAAATTATCTGCATTTCTCTGTAATAAAAAACAGAATTTCTTACTTCTGTCTATGAAACTTATTCCCACTCTGCATTTTGTGAACTGAACTACATAAGTAATTTCTTAAAGGCCCACACATTTGTCCTTTATTACCCAGTTCTGGAACCCTGAAGTAGAGTATTATCGACACTCCTTTTTCCCTGTTTGCTTTTCCATGTATTCATGTACCTTCTCTTTACATGAGCCTCCTGTCAAAAATACCCAAAAGACATTAGAGACCAATACTAATAAATCCTAGAGGTGTTCTTTCTTCCTGTAATTACATACATCCCAGCTGGTCTCCATGACATCAGCTCAGTAACAGACAGATAAAGCTCAAATTAAAACTATGTCCCTCCAGGCAAGACACCAATGACCCAGTGGGCCACTGGATTGAAGAACAAGGGTATGAGTCACTGTTCTCTCAGAGGTTTTAATTCAAAGTTGTTTTGAGAAGATTTTTTTTTTTTTAAGATTTTAAAGTAATCGCACCCAACGTGAGGCTTGAACTCTCAACCCAGAGATTGAGAGTCGCACGCTCCACCAGCTGAGCCAGCCAGGCGGCCCTGTCTTGAAAAGATGTGACAGAAAACCTAGCAGTGGACTCTCAAAATTACTATTTCTCTTTCAGTCATGAAATAATAATGTTTTGTTTAGTGTGAGACACAGAATTGCCTCCCCAGACCCAAGGGAGCCTGGTGTCTGTGCAAAGCCAATCTTGCCAACCCTCTGGGTCCCTCGCACCCAGCACACAGCCCTCTCCGGTGCCTCTGCGGAGCCACGGCCCCACGAAAAGGCGATGCAGAGAAACGCAGTGAGGTGACTCAGCTCCCATAATCCTAACTGCTGTCACTGCGATCTTGTTTTTACATTTTTTTAAAGCATCTGTTCCTGGGTGCTTACGGTTTTACAAAGCAGCCTTAATGTTCCCAGTGGTATAATTGCCCAGATATAGCCATGCCGGCTGCTCTGGGAACTGTCAAGATTAGAGGCTCAGCCCGTGAAGGCGAACTCGGGAATTTGTCTAACGCAGGGCGCGTTGACTCCCCAGGGAGTGCTCTCTCCTCAAAGCTGGTGGGTAAAGTCTCCCCCTGGTGGCTGCCGAGGTATGTTCACGGGGGAGAGAATATACACGCTGAGCTGTGTTTGCTGTAACGCATTGTTGCCGCTACAACATTTCAAGAAAACCGGGGATTTACCCAAGTGAAAAACTGCCCTTCACTGTCCCCTGAACACGTGTCTCCCCCACACGTCCACTTCTTCCGCGGATTTCAGGACCACCATCTTCTCGCACTTAAAGCAGTTCTGGCAATTTCTCATTTTCTGTGGAAAATTCCCCACCAGTCCCATTTATTTGTCCTTTATTATATTCTCGTGTTTTCTGCTCTTCTTGTCTATGTCCCCAACCTATAACCTTACAAACGTCCCAAGTATCCGAAGAGAATGTGATAAAACTCCAAGCCCGTGAATCAAAGGCTCTCACTGACAGAGAGTTCTGATTCCTTGTCAGGACACCTCCAAACACGCACCCGGGGACTGGCCACTTCTAGGGATCCCGAGCCACAGCCTCCACACCATTCCAAAGACCAGGAACCTGGTATAAGAGATTTCTCATCCTGTAATGTGCCTGAATTCCTATCCTCCTTCCTAATCCTTCTCTTCCCCCAAAAGGTCATGTGACCAGTTGGCATCCTCAGACTTTGCCCATTCAGGAGCTGGGGTTGAGTCTACCTTTGCAGAATTTTGGACACCAAATGACCCTTACTTCCCTTTGTCCATTTATAAAACCAAATTCCCATTTAGTTCTCTTTTCTAAGACTTGGGTCCCTGTCCTCTGTCTTCGTACCCTGTTGCTGATTACTGTCCAGGTGAGCTGCCTGGATCCTGAGTGGCTACAGGAGGGAGAGACTACCTTTCTCTTGCCTGTCCTTTCTCTCAACCCCAGTGGCAAGGGCCCTGAGGACAGGCTTCTCTGACTTTTCAGTAAGTTCCTGTTCCCAATCCAGAAGGTTTGTCCTTTTGGGTCTGGGACCCCTGGCTGCCCGTGGAGCTTTACTTAAATTCTTCCAATTGTGTGAACTGCTCAGACCCCAGCTACCCTGTTGAGGCCAGTTAGTTCTAGGATGGTGTATGTAAGACCCCACAGCCTGCCTCCCTCCACTGGCTATCAAATCCAGCAAGTGAGTTCAGGAAGAGACTCAGCATCTCCCGAGCACCTCTGCACAGAAGCTCCATTCCCCTACCAGGCTCCACTCTAGGGTACCGCCATGCCTCTCTCAGGAACTTTGTCCTGCCATCCCATAGGAAACAGGAAGAGGGTGGGAACTTGTGCACCCCCGGTTTTGACTTCTGGGGCAACCTTTCCCAGCCCTGTCTATGACAATGATGTACTCACACTTGAGCACCGTAAAGCACTCCTGCTTGTTTTAAAATTCAAGTCCATCTCAGGATACTCATCTATAGAGAACAATACAAATGCACACATCTCAACATCGCCCTGGTACCTTGACACGCATTTAAGATGTTCAACCGTCATTTGCAGGAACTCTCAGTGTCTCTCAGTCTCCCTCACACACGACGGCCCACCCCACAACTCCTCTTGAGATCATACTGAATTACTTCCTTCTCCATCTACCTGTCAGCTCCTGGCTACATTATTTCCATTTACCCTAGAGAAACAGATTCCTGTTTGCTCTGGGCCCAATATATATCAACACAGCTTCGGATGGAATCTTCCCTCTTCTTTATCACCCTCAGTCCAAACTGTCCCCTGGACTCAGCCCCTGAGCTTCTCTGCATCAGCTGCTCCCCTTCTCTGGGCCTCAGTGGCCAACCACAGTGAGCCTGCCATTCCAGACCCTCACCTCCCTACCTCCATGGACTGGCACGGAATTCATCCCTCCGTGTGTCTAGAGTCCTACTTCCAGCTTCCCCCTATTTAGTTTGACGTGATGGCACAGTCATTTTCCTAATTGTGTGTTATGACTTAATGTTCTTTGAGAAAGCAGAGTCCTCATCGGTTCATGGGGAGGGTGTGATTGCTTCACGAGGCCCCCACACAGGGCTCCCCACCCCCTACCTTCTCACCACAGACATTACAGAATGAAGAGTGCCTGAAAAATCCTTCATCCTAGGAGCCATGAGGCCAGTCTGGTCATCTCTCCCTGCTTCCTGTAGTAGCTTGCCCCTCTGAGGAGATCAGACAGTTTGTACGCCATCGGCAGCTCACACCAGCCGCTGACACAGGCAGTACAGACCCTGGGCGCCAACCAGTCGAGAGGCAAAGAGGAAGTGCTCCTCCTAGCAGCCTCCTCGCCCAACAATTATTCCCTTTTGTCCTTTTCAGATAAACAAATTTTCAGTGGAGGAAATATTTCCGTCTTAAATGTATTGGGACACTCTGACTTCAGCTGTGAAATCACAGAGGTTTCATGACCCTGAGTACAAGCATGTACCAAGTTACCCAGAGTCCATTACCCTGGATATCTGACTTGCCCTTTCTCTTTCTCGAGTCATATTCAGCAAGCAGCCACACCACTCATCTCACTGACACATACCTATGCAGTGATTGCCTTCATACAAGAATAGGTTTGCTGACAAGTTTCTGCCCATGCACAGTATAATGAAATATTTTGTATTTCTTCAACATGCAAATTAGTGTATGTAGGAAAGAAAAAAATCAGGTGGTGTTCAAAACTACAGTTTGCCTCGTGTTTGCTCCTTGGATTGGCAGTGCACATAAATATAATGGCTTTTATATTGAGAAACCCAGATGCCCGAAGCAAAGAGTGGAAGAGCTCTGAAAATGATCTGGGGTCCTGGCTTCATCATGGCATGCTGCCCACCCGTCATTAACAGGAGCCCCTCCACAGTCACTAACCTAGGTCCTCGCTCCACATTACCAGCACGCTGGTCACATCTGCTAGTTCTCCAGTACTAGAAAAACCAGGTGGATTTCCAGGGACACAGTTTCTTGATTTCCTAATGGAGGAGAAAAGTTAATAAAGAAGGTTGGTTGATGATAGTAATTCAGCATTAACGTCCATCTCTCCCTGACTCTAAGAAGGGAACTCAACCACAGAGAGAGTTTTGAAGCTTTAAAGTGTTGAATAGTTAGTAAACAGCTGTCATATGCAAATCTCAGCTGGCTTGGGCTTGATCCTCTGGCCTGGGCTCAGAAACAGGGAGGGCTGCCTTTCCTAGGCCCCAACCACTGCCAACACGAATAAAGGCGGATAGGTACTGAGTGACCTTGAAGAGCTAATGTCTCCCTATTCTACTATAAATTGGGGGGGGGCGGCAGTGTGATGCCTGGTAAAAGAATAAACTGCTAATTAAAATGATAAAATTGCATTTGAACTCTGGAGACCATAAGAACTTTATAATTGACTCTTACAATGTGCTTTGGATACCTGTATGCAACTATTTATGGTTTGTAGGGAGGGGTGGGGAGTCCATTTCATTTTGTATTAACAATAAAAACACTCCAAAAAATACACATAATGGAAGTGATTACTTCTCTCCTCTAGTGAGAGACACTTAACCTTTCATCTCGAGCTAAATTACATTACCAGAGGCAGCTCATAAACAGCCAGGAATTTGTTTCTTTTGGTATTCTTTTGATGATACATTAGTATGATTAGTAAATTTTTCAGAGTTCTCCTAAGGATAGTTCCTCATACATTAAGATGAACTAAAAAACAAAAAACCTTGATTTGAGCAAATACATAGAAAAATACGGGCTACCATTATGTCCCATTAGCAGGAATTTCTTCCTATCATTCCTTACATGAAATTCCTCCACCTTTTTTAAAAAATACTATGGTACAGTGGAATTATGGAATTATTTAGGCCAGGATTTATCATTAAATTACTAAAATAATAAATATAAATACAGGCCAACAAATTCAAAGAGTAAAAAAAAAAATGTTTACTTGCTTAAAGTCATACTCATGTTAATTTAACCTTTCTGAGTAATTTTTGTTCATCTGACTCATGTTTTTTCAAATTAGTGTAGTAACTATGGGAATCATCTGGCCCAAATATTATAAGGAGTTTCCTTTTTCAGGAATGGTCTTTATGTGGGTGCTTTTGAGGGTCCCTACTAAACCAGACCCTCAGGCATGCCTTGCATCTATAACAAGCCCTGTTTGGTGTGGCATGCCAGCGTGGCTCCATGTTCCCGATTTATACTTCCTTTTCCTTACATAATTAGAAGCCAGCCACTCTGCAAAAGATGAATTTACTTAACTCTACATCTGAAACTAAGGGTATACTAGATATTGGCTAATTGAATTTAAATACATATATATATACATACATACATACATACATACATACCACTCTACATACTCCTGAACCATAAGTCTTGGTCTCAGTGAATCATGGTATGAGATGTAGAGCTTAATTCTGTTGGTGGTGATACAAAAACTAATAAATTAAGGAACTTGGAGGGGGAAAAAAGTGAAAACTAAAACAGAACAAACATTATAAGAAAATTCCCTTTAAAAGAAATACTTGAGGGGCGCCTGGGTGGCTCAGTGGGTTAAAGCCTCTGCCTTCAGCTCAGGTCATGATCCCAGGGTCCTGGGATCGAGCCCCGCATTGGGCTCTCTGCTCAGCAGGGAGCCTGCTTCCTCCTCTCTGCCTGCCTCTCTGCCTGCTTGTGATCTCTGTCTGTCAAATAAAAAAAAAAAAAAAGAAAAAGAAAAAGAAATACTTGAAGATAAAAATGGGAAAACCAAAAGATTAATCATTTCCCTTCCTCGTTGCTTCTTGAAACTTCCTTCTTGTCAATGAGCTCCTACCAGCTGGCGTATCCTCTGGAAACCCACTTACTTCATCTCATACCACACCTGCAGAGACCTTGCACCAAATAGGCCATTCCAGGCCACTCACAGCTTGGTGCTGCAGCTTCAAAGGTCCCAAGGCCATCTGGAATCCCCAAACATTTTTCCAAGAGCTAAACCGAGGCCAAGTAAATCTCTCCTTATTTGGCATTACCCATTCAAATCCTGACCTAGCCCTAGAGATACCACTAAGAATTCTGGAGTTGAGAAATTCTCAACAATGTTTAGGAACTTCACAAAAAAAGCAGGCAGGGGTGAGGCTTGTCTGCATTTCTCAAACTGTATTCCAGAATTTTATGAGCTGTTGTAGAAAAAAATTTTTTAAAACAAAAAAATACATAGCTCTTCTACTGAGATATATTTGGATATACCTCACATGTTATAAACCTCTTAGGAAGTATCAGTGCTTATTACCATATCGAAGACTCCAAGAAACCCTACAGTAAAGGAACGTCTTTGATTCTAATCGATCCAGGGGTACCTGGGTGGGTCAGTCATTAAGTGTCTGCCTTCGGCTTGGGTCATGATCCCAGGGTCCCAGAATCCAGCCCTGCATTAGACTCCCTTCTTGGCCAGGAAACCTGCTTCTCCCTCTACCACTCCCTCTGCTTGTGTTCCACCCCACCCCCGTCAAATAAATAAATAAAAATATTTTTTAAAAAATCATAATTCTAATTGATCAAGAATTCTCCAAATTGATTGAATCACAAAATCTCATTTTTTTCTCAAAACATATTTTTATCTCTCTTAGAAATGGTCTTCCAATGCTTACAATCTGGAAGATATTTGAACAACTATGCCGCACTGACCTAGGTGTATTTCTGTGGGTCCAAACTCTAGACACAGGAAAATGTTAATCTTTAAATCCATCCCCTGCGTTTTGGTTTGCTGAGGTGGGTAGCAACTCTACATGTATCTGCTTCCCACCGATATGGTTGACTCCCTCCTCTTCTTAGCAATGATGTTTAGAGGAGGAAAAGGACAGGCCCACTAAAAGGGGCACATGATCCATGTTTTCTGGAACACACAAGGACAGAGCTTGTTTTTCAGACATTCAGAGTACCTTCAAAATGAGGGCAACCTGACCCTGACTGATGGAAAATCCTACAATTACATTTCTAACACTTATTAAAGGTCAAATGGGGAATAGAGCTTATTTGGCCACTAGGTTTTTAACTTTGTTGATGGGGCTGATGAAAAGGTTCGTTGTTTCAGGATATCAACTACAGTCTATGATTTGAGAGCATCTGGACCATTTAACATGAGCAGGAATAAATTAACTTAATTTTTGCCAGAAAACACTGATCCTGCTTTGCAAATAATATAATAATACAAAAACAGTACAAAGAATTTTCTTCAAAGATTCTTTTTTAATTTAGTAAACATTTGTTCAGGCTATCGTCTGCAAAAATACTATGCTGGGAGGAAACAGAACATGGGTAGGACCTTAAATCTCAGGAGACATATAGGCAAGGGACGGGCTGGGGCACTGAGCCCCGCACAGTCAAAAATCCTCTAATCTTTGCCTCTCTGAAAACTTAACTACTAATAGATTACTGTTGATTGGAAGCCTCACCAATAACATAAACAATCGATTAGTACATATGTTATATTTATTATATACTGTATTCTTACAATCAAGCAAGCCAGAGAAAAGAAAATGTTTTTAAGAAAATCATAAGAGGAGGTGCCTGGGTGGCTCAGTGGGTTAAGCCGCTGCCTTCGGCTCAGGTCATGATCTCAGAGTCCTGGGATCGAGCCCCGCATCGGGCTCTCTGCTCTCTCGGGGAGCCTGCTTCCTCCTCTCTCTCTGCCTGCCTCTCTGCCTGCTTGTGATCTCTCTGTCAAATAAATAAAAAAAAACTTTAAAAAAAAAAAAAAAAGAAAAAGAAAATCATAAGAGGAGGTGCCTGGGTGGCTCAGTCAGTTAAGCATCTGCCTTTGGCTCAGGTCATGATCTCAGGGTCCTAGGATCGAGTCCCTGCATCTGACTCCCTGCTCAGCAGGAAATCTGCTTCTCCCTCTGCCTCTGATCCTCCTCCCTGCTTGTGCTCGCTCTCTGTCTCAAATAAATAAAATCTTTAAAAAAAAAAAAAAAAAGGAAGAAAGAAAGAAAATCATAAGAGAAAACACATTTACAATGCTGTCCTGGAAAAACTCTGGACAAAGTGCACTCAACAGTTCACACCCATGTTGTTCAAAGGTCCACTATATGCATATATACACAACCAAGGGCAAAGCAGAGGGCTGCTGAAGCTGTGCTGGGCATGAGTGAGTTCAACTCAGGCTTCTAAACTACTGCTTGACTTTATCAGATAAGCTAGCAGACGACACTGCCTTCTCTTACTGTTTTGGTTGCCATGTTGCCAGCTAATCATGACCTTGTATGTATGGGTGTAGTTCAAGAGAGTGGGTGTATCAGAAATCACGGTTCTCTATGCAATTGCCTCTGATTTTCTCATCCTGCTTCCATTAGAATCTCAGCAACTTTTGCCTAGTATCTCTCAGAGAAGGCCTCCAGCTGCCCCCCAGTCCCACCCCCACCTTTGCCTTTCCTTTCTTAAGCTTCTCACAATTAGTTGCTCTGTCAGATCATAGAATCTTGGGTGGATTACTTTTCCTGTATGAATGAGAATGAGAAAAGGATTCGTGCAAAGTGGAGGATTCCAACTTGCAAGAAAATTATGGCTTAAATAAAAATGCCTTACTCGTGGTATTTCAGCGAGCTGTCACAGGTCCTGGAGAACATCTTTCATGTCAATGACAGAATACCCTTGGTTGACCAGCTGGATCAAACATCACCTTAACTAACAATAGGCACCAACTATTGACCCCTTTTATGTTTCAGAAACATCCCTATGAGCCTTACATTTGTTACCTTACTTAATCATTGTGTCCCTCTAGCGATGGAGATAGAACTTGCTCCATTTTACAGAGAAAAAACTAAGAATCTTGAAGAACAAATAATTTGCCAAAGAACATACACCTAGTAAGAAACCACAATACCATGCTCCTTCCCAAACACTGAGTTATTTCATTCACTTTTTCTTATCATCGCTTCTCAACAAAATGGCTAACAATGTTTGCCTTTTATAGTCTCACAAGTGCTCTCTGAAATGATTTAATACTCCTTAATTATTTGCCTCATTTACTCTCTATGATGATAACCCTTTGTCTGATCCTCATTATTGCTATACATCCGTCATAGGGGCGAAGCTGCGACTATGTTTATTTCTAGCCTCTTAAGCACTTTTTATTTCATCCTTCGCTTTTACTTGGGCCTCTAGAAGTGAAATGTATCATTTATCATCCTAAATAGAGATGGGGGAAAAAAATACTTCTCTCCTAACAAATTTGGAGGCTTTCTAGTGTAACCTTTCCTTCATAAAACCTCAGGCTAGGTTTCAATAAAGCTATTTCTTTTTATAAGGTTGTATCAGAGCAGTTCTTGTTTATAGATTGTTGATATTTTTAGCCTGAGCTGTTTATTATGGAGAGAAATTAAATTGATCTCTTGAGGCTTTCTATATATTTGGTCTTTTCTTGTCTGACTTCAGCTAACATCAGCATCTTCTCTGTATTTTATCAGAACACTCAATAAGAAACAGATGTTCAATGTATTTTTTGTCAGGGGTTTGGACACTACTCTTCAATCAAGTAATGCTGAGTAAGGAACACACCCAGGAGTTCCATGTTAGGAGAGCTTCTCCTAGAACCCAGTATGAAATCCTATGTTTCAACATCTCACCGGTCCTCAGAGAATGAGAATCCAAATTCCACAGCTGAAAGGGACTTTTGAGTTCCTCTGGAGAAGCTGCCTCATTACAGATGAGCCAACAAAGATGACATAATTTGATGGTAGTCAAACACCGTGTTAGAGAAGAATCAGGATTCAAATCCAGGCCTTCTGACTCATAAAATAATAACATCTTTTTAAAAATTAGAAACATGGAGACGATTTGGCCCAACTTCTTCTACTCCTGTTACTTCCTTTACTATGTATCTAAACATTGGTCAGCCAGCCTTGGGCTTTAAATCTAGAGTTTTTTCCAGGAAATCAGGGCCTTCTTGTCAGAACATATTGGCTTTTCAAGGCAGGAAGGATATAAATATGAACCCAAGAAAAGGAATCTGCAATTTATCCAGCAGTATCAATTGATGTAAATACTTTATATGCCATTCTCAGGGGAGGCAAATAAGCATTTCATTTAGTCATTATCTTCTATCATGTAAAATAACTAGAGATAAGAGTTCTTTGAAAAAGATGGTTATTAAAAAAAAAAAATCTTGAATTTTAAAATACCTCCCCTTTTTATCAGCGTCACATGGTAAATATGTGTCACTCTGTGGAACTAGAAATAAAGTTTTTTCCATGAAGATCCTGGCAAGAGAAATTCTTTCCTACTGAAGCTCCTGGTCACAAATTACTTTGAGAAATGCCCTTCGATTAATCCCTTAAGACGTCATCTTATCTCTGATCCCAAGGAACCAGCTGAAGAATATGAGAAGAGAGTGTTGTTTTCAAGTCCACTTAAACCTCTTGAAACTTCTCTAGAGAAATGCCAATTCCTGGGGCATATGGGTGGTTCAGCTGAGTGTCTGCCTGCAGCTCAGGTAATGATCCCAGAGTCCTGGGATCCAGTCCCACATCGGGCTCCCACTTCTCCCTCTCCCTCTGCCTGCTGCTCCCCCTATTTGTGCCACCAAATAAAAAATCTCTATTAAAAAAAGAAATAAAGAAATGCCAATTCCTAGTTCCCACGCTGCTGCTGGAAATGGTGGTTACATTGAACACTGATGAGCCTCCATTTTATGTTAAGAATGTTTGCTCTTGTAAACGAGTTGAAATCATCCTCTCTTCTTTCACCAAGACAGCTAGTTCCACACTTTCTTAGGTCTCACCAGATCCCCTGTGATTCCAGTCTTGTCTCATCCCACTAGGACTAGATCATCTTTGTTTGCTCTGCTCATCTTTCAGTAGGGTTATGGAAGCCAGAGCCAGTAGCATAGGTTCAACAAAGACCTTCTCCATTCTTTCCAGGCCCAAGTTTGTGAATGGCAGCATTTCTTCATGAAGAAAATGACCATGGGTAAACAATATTTTTTTTCTCCTGGATTTTCAATGACTAAGCTTTGAGGACGAAAGAAACTAACACATCTGACAACTGAGTAGAATATTTAAAATCAAGACTTTCTCAGAATAGTGAAACTCTGTGATCACTGTACCAACCTGTAAAGCTTTCTTCTGCCCTCAAGCCTGTAACATCAGTGCCATCCTTTCTGAGTCATACGTTGCTGTGCCTTGAAGGCAGAGGTTACAGCTGGTCATCTTGTGGTTTCCTTCATTCAACCCTAAGAAATTTGTGATGTTTTGATTTTATTTTGCTCCCAGTTCTGCTGTCACAATCATAGAGAGATAACAAATGGGGATCTCCAGCCCATCTGTCCTGTCATGTAATGGCATGCCTCTGCCAGAGAACATGAATATTTCACCACCAGCTAGAGCTCGGAAAGCCACAAATATTACACAACCTCAACCAGGATGTCTTGTGAGGGACTGCTCTGTTCTTCTGTTGGAGAGTAGTTCATAGTGTATGCTATTCTCCTGGAAAACAGCTCCCTATTAGATCCCTAATGGAAGCCAGAAAACTATAATGGTGCCTCATGTCCCGAAGTTGGTTTTCTTAGCCAAAGCAGCATTGAGCTCATAGGCTTTATCACGTACTCCCATATACTCTATATATGTCTCCCATATACTCTATAAGGCCCACTGCACATGCGTCTTAAGTGATCAGTAAGGGACTGAGCTGTGGGGAACGATAAAAACTGTAGATGGTCATCACATGCTCTTTCCTGGTGATTCATAGTCAGTTATTCCAGGTGAGACTCCATGTGTCAAGTATCTCAATCCAGAGCTGTGTTTTTCTGGAGGTTAAAGATGATACTAACTCTTATAACAAAAAGAATGATAAGGTTGTCACACAGTCACTTCTGTGATTACAGAGACCTCACACTTTTTTAAGTTAGGAAGGACATCTGGTACAGAATTAAGGAATAATATAGGAGAATGGGGGTCAACAGAGCTTCTGTGAAAAGGTAAAAATCCACTGGAGAGAAAATGACATTCTCTACAAAGATATGGGGGCCTTGGTGATCAAGAACACAAGAGTCACAATTTAAGCATAGACCACCAATGATGGTGATAGCTGTTCTTGTTCACTGACCATCCTCTGTAAGCTAGGCATTGCCCCCAACATACAGAAACATAGGACACATGCCACGCATGCATGTGTCATCCAAATATCCAATACACTGTGATGTACAGCAGAAATAAGTGCTTACATTTCCTCTACTGGACTCTTGTTGGCTATCTAGGTAGAAAGAGAACAATTTCTAAGACAGCTGGAGTAGGGAAAAATCCTATTCTGTTCTCTATAAATTTGGGAATGAAGTTGAGTAGTAGAGTAAGCTGTCAGAACATTGTAATATTGATTCTGCCCTGTTTTAATTCCAGATCCTTGCTAGTTCTTATGAAGAAAAAATTTAAATATATTCTATCCAAATATATAAAGCAACAATTTAATGTTGTAGGGACTATAAGGATAAAAGCAAGAGTCCTCAAGAAGTTCAGTTTATTAGGAAGATAAGACACAAAAATAAAAATCATATTAAACACAGAGTGCTTTGTTTTATGAAAGATGTAAATTCACACAAGGACTTTGAGAATTTCCAGAAGATGAGAGAAAAGGAGAGAAGGTGTGGTGGAGGTGCCATTTGAGCTGGGCCTATGGGACTTTCAGAGGCAGAGATATGGAGATAAATCCATTAACAGATTAAGCATAAGGAATCATCAAACAAATGCTCTGAAGGTAGGAAAGCCCAGGGTATGTTCAAACAAAAGTAAGCAGTTGAGTATTACAGAAGGATTGGATCCATGAGGTGGACAGTTACAGACACACTGGAAATATGGACCTCCCCAGCTCATGACAATCACTTGCTGTTTAGCTGAGAATTCTGGATTGAAACCCTGGGGAACCACTGAAGGTTTTTAAGCACAGAAATATCTTCATAACTGCCCCAGGAATATACAGATGATGAGTCATGTTGGAATAGGTATAAGTGATAGTTGGGCAAGAAGATGGAAAGTTCTCTTGTTGAATTAGGATCCAGGCCAAGGATGAAAACACATAAAACCTGTAGAAAGCTGTTCACTGGGAAAAAACACAGAAGTGCCAGAGTTCACAGATGGCCCTTGGGGAGAGAGTCAGCTGCACAGAAGTGATGAAGGTGTAAGATTAAAAGATTGTGGCCAAAGGAGTACTTTTACTCCCAATCACTTAGGGCTGAAATTGTTTTGAGAAATGCTGATATCCGAAGTATGGCTAGGCTGATGGTTGAAGAGCCAGAGTAGAGATAAAGATCCCTAAAGTTGGGGAAGTTTTGTGAGGCCATAAACATGAGTGTTGACATCTTGGAGGACAGGATGCGAAGGTCAATGAAACAGAAGCTAAAATCACTATGTAAGATGAGGAATATTCTGGAAGTTAATAGATGTAGACAGAGGAAATGGTATAAGTAGTTTACCCTCAAAACAAGAGAGTCTATAGGGTGGCAGTAACAGAAAAATGATCTATAAATGACAGTGAGAAGTATGATGATACACACACACACACACACACACACACACACACACACAAACTGAGAACATTGATCACATCTAGGGAGAGAAACCTGTCGACTGGGAATCGGGAGAGGAAAGAGACTTCACTGGCTACCTGCTGAATCTTGAGGTTTAAACCATAAATAGGTGCTACCTTTTCTATTTAATTAATGTATTTTTCTGTGTACATTGACCTTAGCATTTCTTCTCATGAAAGGGTAAGGAGAAGTGGCTTCAAACTGGCAAGAGCTTGAGGGTAATGGGATTAACAAGGAAACGTTGGTTTCCTTGAGGCAGAGATATGGAAGGAGGGAATGACTCATGGTGGAAAGGGCCCCCATAGGTTCCATGGTGCATATTGGTACATACTGGAGCTCATACTGGTTCATGAGAACAACTGCGAAATTTACAAGTGAGTTGCTGTCAAGTTGGTGGCTTCCAAATAGCCGTGTATGAAATCAGCAAGTATGATAAATTAGAAGCCCCCTCTCCCTTCATTCAAAGAGCCTACTGTTCAACCTTACAGCCCATCTCTGCATAGGCATCATGGAAATCGCTATTAGCCAGTAAACGGTGGAGTGAGTCCAAAGGAGCTGGGAATAGGCAGTTAACTGCAGTATCTTCTTAGTAGCGGGGAGGATAAGATTTATTCACCCAAGTTCTCATTGAAATGCTGGTATTCTGACCCAGCCCCTGCAAACTGACCTTCCAAATGTAAAACTGTGTCTGTCCATGGCTTGCAGCTTGGTGATATACAGGTGATAGAGTTATTCTTGGCAATGGATTTTCTCACAAGATATGGAAGTAAAACAAAAGCATGCAAGACTCCTTTTGCATAAATCTGTCCAATTTCTTGAGCATTAGATGACATGTACAGGACACATTTTTTCCTGTGAACTCCTTCCTTCCTTTTGACCTTCTCCTCATAGTCTTCTTTTGCAATCACATTTTCAGATGTAGACATAGGCATCTCCAGTGGGAACTGAGATTACCCTTTCCCTTGCCTTGCTAGCATAGTCTTGAATTCACTGTGAGGAGCAACATGGACTGAAACCAGGTTCCTGGTTTTGAAATGGAGATTTTATGAGAAATATCCAAACCAATTATTCATGGTATGATAGGTCTTTTTCATTAAAACCATGCACACTCAATAAGCAAGCTAGAGAAGCAGGCTACCAACTTTTCTAACCAGTATTGAATCGAATTCCAACCAATGAAAAAGCACTGAAAGAAGTTAAAAAGTAAAGACATAAAAAAGAAAGGAAGTTTAAAAAGAAGTGCAAAAGGAAGTCAAATGCATAGCCTTCAGTCCCCAAGGAATTTGGAAGGTCAGGGACATTTTGCCTGGAAATGAAGGACTCAGACTCAGGTCAGAGAACCCCAAACTCTTCTGCCTGGAACTGTGTCATTACAGAATGCTCCTAATCTCTCTGGACTTCAGTGTTCTCATTGTCTCAGTCAGTTCGGGCTGCTATAACAAAATAGCACAGACTGAGTAGCCTGTGAGCAAGAGAAATTTGTTTCTTAGAGTTCTAGAGGCTGGAGGTCCAGATCAGAGTGCCTGTATGGTCAAGTTCTAGGTCTAGTGAGGTCCTGCGTCCCAGTTCATCAACAGCATCCCACATAAGCTCACCTGGCAGAGGTACCAAGCAAGTTCCTTCTGGCCACTTTCCTATGGCACTAATCCCATTCATGAGGGCTTCACCCTCACTACCTAATAAGCTCCTAAGGGCCTCATCTCCAAAACTACCAAACTGCGTATTAGGATTCCAACATGTAAATTTTAGGAGGACACAAACATTCAGAACACAGTACTCATTTTGTTCAGATTGTGGAAGTGCAATGAGATCACATATACACAAGTCAATCCAGTGCGTGGTATAAGGCAGTTGCTCAACAAATCCAGTGGGGGAGGGGTGACAGTGGTGGAGTTGGCAGAAATTATTAAAGTGATGGAAGTTAGGGGAGGCAGGAGAGGTGGAGGTCATAGGGGTGACAGTATAGAGATGGTGGTGAAGATAGGAATGGGGTGGGTAGTGATAGCAGAGATGATGATGACAACGGCGATAGTGGAGGCAGTGCTAGTGGATGGAGGTGGATGTGGCAGAGGTGGTGATGCTGGAAGAGATGATGGTGAGGCGGGAGTGGTGATGGCAGCAGCTTTCACTGTAACAGTCATCCTCCTCTCATAATTCACGTACCAACCACGGCTACTACAGTAGTATTTTACCAGAATGGTTACTTATGAGTATCCTATCAACAGGGATGTCCTATCCATTAGCACTTCTAAAATGCAATAGTATAAGATACGGGAATAGTGCTCTAATGGAATGCAGAGGTCACTAAGTGCAACTGAAATGCAAACAACGAAAATGCTGTGGACTGAGGGCCAGAACAGAGACAGCAGAATGCTAAAGGAAGGCCAGAGAGGAATAGATTGTGCCTGAAGAGGTTGGGAAGGCTCCACTGTGAAAGGCAGTGAGTTGATTCCGGAAAGTGGCCAGAAACTGTTCGCAGGGAAAATGGTTTCCAGGCAAGAAGGCAGCACATGCAGAGGAGTGAAAGCACAGAAGTCTGTGGTGTGTGAAGAAAAGAGTGAAGCCAAAGACTAGGGTACATGGAGGAAGTAATGGAAGAAGAGGCTGGATCTACACTGAGAGGGGCCTTGAATTTGATGCTTTGAGCAACAGAGCCGTTAACTGTTTTTTAGGTAAGGAAGTCACATTTAGGGAGAAAGAATTAAAGAGGGAAAAGACTGAAGACGGGCCAGTTGGAATACAAAAGAAAGGGTCCAGACTAGAGTACAGAAGGGCTGGCCCGGCCTGGCACTGAGGGTAGGGAGAGGAGAAAAGGTGTGAGGACAGGAACTACAGGAAAAGGAGTGAGCTTGGATAAAGTTCTTCCCAGCTTCTCTGCATTTAATGTGCCCTGATGTAAGCGATGTGCTTGCCACAGTATCCGTAAGCAGCTGAAATTGAGCCAAGAATGAGAGAGAATACAATGACATTAAAGGAAGACAGAATAAGAATTAGAACTTGGTAGCAAGTGGTCTCTAAAAGTCTTAAACACTCCCTAGTTCTCATTAACCTTTAAAGAAGAGAAATGAAGAAAAAGAAATGTCAAATTCTTTCTAGTGTGTGTGTTTCTCCAATCAGCAATTGAATAACTAAAGATTAGTGACCATGTTTCCCATTAAAAAAAAAAAAAAAAAAAAAACTCCAGGGGTGCCTGGGTGGCTCAGTGGGTTAAAACCTCTGCCTTTGGCTCAGGTCATGATCCTGGAGTCCTGGGATCAAGCCCCACATCGCGCTCTCTGCTCAGCGGGGAGCCTCCTTCCCTTCCTCTCTCTCTCTGCCTGCCTCTCTGCCTACTTGTGATCTCTCTCTCTCTCTGTCAAATAAATAAATAAAATCTTTAAAAACAAAAACAAAAACAAACTCTGAAAAAAATCTGGAATCCTCATAACTAATTTTTAATGGAGAGAAAAAATGGAACGTTAACTTTCCAAAGCTACTTTCTGAATGTCACTGTTCTCTTGTCAATAATGCTTTTATTTTTCCTGAACAAAAATGTCTCATTGTAGAAAATTCTTTAGAAAAAATATCATGAAATTCATAAATAACATGAATTATGCAGGACCTGTTGGCAATTGAAAGGATCTGGCTTCTCTTGCTAAATGAAATGGGAACCATTTCTGGGTTTTAGTGAATGGGTTACATGATCTTGGTTTTTAAAGAATTATTTATGTTGCTCTGTTGGGATTAGACTATATGAGGACAAGAGTAAAATCATCTATGATTATTTCTTTAGAATATATTTTTAAAGGGGTGCCTGGGTGGCTCAGTCAGTTAAGCAGCTGCCTTTGGCTCTGGTTGTGATCCCAGGGTCCTGGGATCCAGGGCCATGTCAGGGTCCCCACTTAATAGGCAGTCTACTTCTCCCTCTCCCTCTGCCCCTCCTCATCTTGTGCACACATGTGCACGCTCTCTCTCTCAAATAAGTAAGTAAAATCTTAAAAAAAAAAAAAACGGACTTTTAATGGGGCACCTGGACGGCTCAGTCAGTTAAGCCTCTGCCTTCTACTCAGGTCAAAATCTCAGCAGCCTGAGATGGAGCCCCACATTGGGCTCCCCACTGAGTCTGCTTCTCCCTCCCAAGTGTTCTTGCACTCTTGTATGCTCCCTCCCGCTCTCTCTCTCACTCTCAAGTAAATAAATAAAATCTTTTAAAAATAAAAACAACAGATTTTTTTTTTTTTTTTTAATGAAAAGTGGTGGGGTGCCTGGCTGCCTCCATTGGTGGATCATGCGACTCTCGATCTCAGAGTTGTGAGTTCGAGCCCCACGTTGGATGTAGAGATTACTCAGAAATAAAATCTTTTAAAAAAATAGATAGATATAAATAAATCAACAAATTAAAATGGAAAGTGGAACCACTTCATCAAGACGGTATTTGCTTAGAATTTCCTACAAAGAATATTCCCATAAGTTATGCATGAGTATGTGTGGGAGAAAATAACTGTTTAGAAAGTTAGCTCCTGGGAAGGCCAAGTTCAAAATCTGTTTTCTACCTCTATAAAAAATAACTGGCTCTATTTCAGACTTAAATAATCAACTTCCAAAACACGGTTATCATTTCTGCTCAAGTACAGCCACAAAACAGGAAATCATCAACTGCCAATTTAAGAGTGAAGAGAATCAAGAATCCCTTTCCTTATTTAGCAAGGCATTTACTGAGTACCTACTGTATGCCAAGCATGGGCACTGTCCCTGAGGACATAGCAGGAACACTAACCCAGGCTCTGCCCTAACTTCAAGGAGCAGAGAACTGAGACTTATTTTTTGAACACTTATGCAGATACTTGTTTATCACGGTTACAAGTGCTATAAAGAGAGAAATAAGGGTGTGAGAGGATCTTAGGGAAACCATGAAATAGGCAAACAGGGAAAATACACTGCCCCTTTCCTAAGGAACTCTTTCTTTAACTCCTCATAAGGGAATGGCAAAGCACAACGACCAGAAGAATGAATGAGAAGGAAAAGTTAACTGAAAGACGTTAGTGTGGTTGCAGCAGCAGAGACTGGCAAGAGGGAGAGGGAAGCGCAGGGCGTGGGAGTGGTCTAAGACAAAACAAGAAGTAATAAGTGTCCAGGTAGCCCAAAAAGCTATATGCCATAGGAAGGGTTTTGAAAATTTTGCAATAGAAGGCTATTAAATGGTTTCAGCCAAAGGTCAAGCCGCTTAACCTATTCAAATGCTCTTTTTCTTCTTTAAGTAAAATTGACATATGACAGTATGTTAGTTTCAGGTACACATTGTAATGATTCAATATTTGTATATATGGCAAAATGATCACCACAGTAAGTCTAGTTAACATCTGTCACCATACAAAGATATTCTTAATAAAGTAAGCTAAAATAAAACTAATAGATGGGATTTGATTTCAATGTGCTTAGTAATGGAAAAGTTAACATTAGATAACTTATCAACCAACTATCAACCATTTCACTTACCTGATAGGTGTCAAGGGTTAATCTCAGGATATGGCTAATGCAAGTATGGATAATCAGAACTGCTATTTACATTCAGAGACACTGAAATAGAAATTACTTAGAAATTTCTCAGAAATATAACACAATGATAGGCTTGATTGCATTTGTAAAAAAAAATAACCTTGCATTTTTGCTTTAGGCTTAAAGAATGACAATCAACATTTTTGAGAATCATTTTCCAAATGTAAAGGAAAACCTCTGACATGAATTTGCTTCTACAGGGTGGATACTGCACTCACGTAAAGATTTAGCTGACAACTAGCAAGAAGAATTTGGGAAATAAATGGGAGGAACAGCTGTCCAGGAAGGTTATCAGTTGCCAGGTTTGTTTGGAATGCAGTGGAATTCCCAGGCCTAAGTGTGCTCTGCCAGCTTCATTTAGCTCATTGATGATTGCATGCCTTTTGAAAATCACATTAGAGTGCCCCATTTTCTAAGTCTCATCTCCTCTTGAAAAGGAATATATATTTCCGGGCTCCCACAGGATGCATAATTTTGTACCATTGTTAGTGATTATTACCACCATTTATCTTCCTAGTCATCCACCCATTCCACTTAGTGTAAGTCTAAATATGCCTCACACACGTTTAAAAACGCCATTTCTGTTTATACTTCAAAGGTTATACTTTCTGGTTATACTTCAGATTTGACCAGAAGTTGGTCAAAATAGTCTCACTCCAATGATCTTATTCCAGCAATAAAAAGTTTTTAGCTTCTTAACAGTGTTTACTTCTTACATCATCATATACATATATATAAGGTTACGAAAATGCAGTGTGAAATAAAATAAATATAGGGGCACCTGGGTGGCTCAGTGGGTTAGGCCTCTGCCTTCAGCTCAGGTCATGATCTCAGGGTCCTGGGATCGAGCCCCGCATCGGGCTCTCTGCTCAGCAGGGAGCCTGCTTCCCCCCCTTCTCTCTGCCTGCCTCTGCCTACTTGTGATCTCTGTCAAATAAATAAATAAAATCTTTAAAAAAAAAAAAGAAAGAAAGAAAGAAAATATATATATAAAGATTGGGGTTGTACAAGACAGCGAATATTTTTATTTAGCAAATACTTATCTAGCACCTGTATTTGAGCTATTGTTCAAAGATGCTGTACAAATATGAACACAACAAATATTATACGGGGCATTCTATTTCCGATTTATGACAGACTTAAATTTACCTCAACTCCTTAAAACTGAAGATATCCTGTTACAAGGCACCAAGCTAGTTCTATAGACCTGAATAGAGATTTAGCATAGTGGAGTCCAATATTTGGTCAAAGCCATGTTGGAATGTGTTGGGGAGGGAGAACTTTTTCCCTACCCTCTTGTGTTTCCTTACTGAGGCCTGCAAATTAAATTTACAAAAGGCGGATTAGCAAGAGGAAAGACAGATATTTATTCATATACATGTTTGTAGAAAAATATGACTCAAGGAGGCAGTTAGAATTTGAGGTTTATATACTATCTTAATAGGGGAAGGAAGGCTCTTACAAATGACTTTTTTTTTTTTTTTTTTTTTTAGAGAGAACACACACCCAAATGTGCACTCAGGGTGGGGAGGGGCAGAGGTTGAGGGAGAGAGATTAAGCAGACTCCAGGATCAACATGGGGTGGATGCGGGCTTTATCTTACAACCCTGAGATGATCACCTGAGCCAGATCAAGAGTTGGATGCTTAACTGACTGAGCCACAAAGGCACCCCCACAAATGACTTAAGAAAGATAAATGAGCTCTTAGGAGACTAGTGAGGCATGTGATAGTTTCAAGATAATGTCTGCTTAAATATGGTGACACTCCTCCTCTCTAGTGACAAGAGTCAATCTTTCCTGGTTGCAGAAACTCCTGGGAAATGGATTTATGACCATTGAGTTTCTTTTAGGAGTCTCTGCTTTTAGGCAGATAAGGAAATTCAGGGGGGGGAAGCCTATTTCCAAATGCTATCAGCTTAAAATAATTTTATGCCACTTTGTAGTATTCTGGACACCTTCAAAAGGAACTTGGGGCCAAAGAAGACTGTTTTTGATCGCCCCCTTGCTGGTAGACATTCAGGCTCTGGGCTAGCCCTGAGGATAGAGTTCTCCATGGGAATAGGGCAAGGATGGACGCTTTCAGGTCCCAACAGACTCTCAGGGGTCTGAAGTGTCAGAGATATGCTTAATTCCAACTCTGCACTGAGGCTAGCCTCAGAGACAAGACGAGCACTAGAGAAGTCCCACTACCTAGAACATTTCTTCGTATATGGGGATTTTTAGTAATGTCTCATAGAATAGACTTGACCAGAATAGACTGGCTTAATCTCTACACCCCACCCCACCATAGTGGGAAACTCATGTGGTCCTCCTCAACAACAAACACACTTTACCAGGTACCAGACAGTACATACTATTAATGGCATCCTCATTTTGAGAAAACAAAGACACAACAAAGTATAGTAACTTTTCCAAGGTCAAACAGCTGGTCGGTGGCTTAGCTATTTGTACCTATTCAATTTGACTCCAAAATTCAAGCTCTTAACAACCAAGTTCTACTGTGCTAGCCTTCTTCCTTGAAAAGTTTTATTTTAACTGAACAAAAGTATAACAAATGGCTTGAAGAAGCTTTTATTTAAAGTATTAATGTGACAATATCATAACCTAAAAATTGCTAATAATACCAACCTCCTGACGCATCCTAGTGCAGTAGAGTCTTCAGATCTGGCCATTTCTCCTGACATGAGATACTATCTAAAGCAGAGTAACATTATGCACATTATACATAGGGGAGCCTGACACCTGACTCACAGTGTCAGCTCCTTCAGGGTCGGCCCCTCCCTCAATACACATAATCTGCCCCAGACCCCAATGCTTCTGGCTTATTGTCACTTGGCTCAGGGTTGATGGCCTTCGCCAACATGCCGCAATATCATCAAGCACAGCACTCTGAAGCTTGACACTTTCCTAAAAATATCTGCCCCAGTGAAATCTGTAAGTACAGTGGTAATAATTGATACACGCATGATTTCTCTAGAGTAGAGCTTCATTTGGGGAAGAGATGGAAGTTAAAGTTTGAATAGTTTTAGAACAGATTAGATAGAATAGATAGTATAGATTCCTAGAACTAGATACTCCCAGTTTTAGGTTATTCTTACCACTCTCCCCCATAGTTGGATGTGGCACCTGCACAGTTTCAGGGGCTTAGGACACTCCAAGTCCCATCTAGGGACCATGTTCTCCTGCCTTGGGTTCTGATACCACACTGACTTTCAGTTGCTATTGATTTAGCAGTGTATTCCTGAACAGCACTGTTATAGGCAAGCAGAACATTTTTACTGGACACATGCTGTCTGCCAGGCACCACCTTAGTCATAGTGGATACAAAAATAAGTCAGGTCTAATTCTCACTTTCAAGTTTCCATCAGAGAGAGAAGCATGAAGGCAGAGAGGCATGACAATTGAGGTGTGTCCAGTATGCCAAGGAGAAGTCAGGAAAGGCTTTATAGCAGAGCAAATATTGCAGCTGGTTCTGGAGAATGGGTAGGTGTAAAGCAGCCTGCTCACAGGACCATTTGTGTACTAAAATCGGCAGATTCGGATGTGATCAATTTCTCTTAAGAGCTACTGAAAACCTCCGGAGATTCCACTGAGGGTGGAGAAGAAAAGAGTCTTATTTTCACATGTTCACTCCACGTCTGTCAAGCCATGTCTACATCTGAGGGTTAAAACTCTATTCTCCGACCGGAGATAAGCCTGGAAGCCGCATCCTGCCACAGATTGACCGCATTCTCTGGGCTTTCTATGCGATGGCGCAACTAGGGCGCGCAAACGCTAGGGGGCAATGCAGTTTCACCAAAACTCCTAGGAACGGGTCCAGGTTTCGTTTTTGTTTTTGTGTTTTTCGGGTTTCGTTTTGACTAAGAAAGTTTACAGCATCCTACTGCAAAGGTGGAAACCCTTAATAAAAACAGTTCTACTAAGAAAGAAAAAAGTTTATATATCCTTTCTTTAAAAGATTCCCGAATTGCCATCCAAATCGCCTTTCAGCATTTGTCCACAACTGAACGTCTAGCAATATTATTTGCAAAAGAATTACTTTTCATTTTTTTTCTCAGTATAGCTGTCTGATTTTCCCAGTCCTCTGCGTAAGAAACGGTTACTCTAGCCATCCCCTTGCTAGCCGGAGTCACACTGTTAGGACTCTGTTTCGCCCTCTGCCCAACGCCCTCTGCCCAACCGTGGGCTCTCCTCCCTCCGCGCCCATTCAGCGCATCCAGCTGCCTCTTTGGCTGGCGCTGCGGCTCCCTTTAAGGTAATTCCAGTCCGGGCCTGTGTTTTGTTTCCAGCTCGGCAGCGGCCAGGTGTCTGCCCTTCCTTAACCCCCAAGGATGAGAGATCAAAGGTGTGCCTACATCTGCCTCCTGACCAGCTCTTTAATCTGTTACATGTTCAAAAGGGACAAGTGCTATATTATGCACTTAGGGAGGGAGGACGAATCAGAGAAGTGGAAAGGGGCCAGAGTCCCAGAGTGTGTGAACTCAGTAAGAGGATGTGGAACATGTCTGTCTACATTGCAGCCCTGCCATGTGGGAGTGTTTTCTTTTAAAAAGAGCAAAAATATCACGGGCAAATGGAGACGCCTGTTTCCCTGACTGGAGCCCTACTAAACCCATTTAATGATAGTACACAGACCCATGTGGAGACCAGCATTAAAAGAAATCTAACAAGGCAAAGGAAAATACTTTTTAAATTATGAAATGGAAATTATACGAACATTTATAGCAACTTGGGCTTATTTCACTTAGAGCAAAAAACGACAAACTAAACAAAAGAGATAAACTGAAAAAATTTTGAGAAAGATTATTTCCAATAGATCTTCTACTTTCCACACCCACAGGAGTAAACAAGCGGGGAAATGCATTTTTTTAAAACAGGAGAAAGCAAATTCAGTATTAAGAAAACAATTCTGGGGGCGCCTGGGTGGCTCGGTGGGTTAAAACCTCTGCCTTAGGCTCGGGTCGTGGTCCCAGGGTCCCAGGGTCCCGGGGTCCTAGGATCGAGCCCCATATCGGGCTCTCTGCTCGGCGGGGAGCCTGCTTCCTCCTCTCTCTCTGCCTGCCACTCTGCCTACTTGTGATCTCTGTCTGTCAAAAAAATAAAATCTTTATTAAAAAAAAAAAAAAAAGAAAGAAAGAAAGAAAACAATTCTGGGGGGCGCCTGGGGGGCTCAGTGGGTTGGGCCTCTGCTTTCCGCCCAGGTCATGATCTCGGGGTCCCCTGGTGGAGTCCTGCATTGGACTCTCTGCTTGGCAAGGAGCCTGCTTCCTCCTCTCTCTCTCTGCCTGCCTCTCTGCCTACTTGTGATCTCTGTCAAATAAATAAATAAAATCTTTAAAAAAAAAAAAAAAAAGAAACCAATTCTGGGAGCGCTGGTTATGGAGGGATAGGGCTCTTACCTAGACATGCAAGCTCACGCACGCAGGCGTTCCTTCGCCCAGGGTTTTGGTGTCAGGACAATCTAGTAAGAATTATGTCTGAACTTAAACTTGGGAGTAATGTAGCTAACTGAAGCACCCATAGCTTTCTTTAAATTCTTTGGAAAGAATTTCCACCAAGGACATAAAAGCGAGTAGGCACGGGTAGGTTTTCCCTCGCCGTACGCATGTGCCGCGCATGCCCAGAAGCAACCTTCCGCTCTTCCGCTTTTCCTTGCCCTGGGCTTCCAAAAGGAATTACAGCCGCTTGTGTTATACTGAAATGCCTTTACAGATAGTCGCGAGGTAGTGGTGACTTAATATTAAGTCACACTGTCCTTCCCCAGTTACAATGTCTTTGAATCAAATTTATTCACAGTACGTGAGAGGGAAGAAAAGTGGCACAGGTATTAATGGCTAAGGGAAGAAGGGAGTCCTTATCAGCAGCATCAAATGTTTCATTCATCTACTTAGCAAATACTTGCTCAGCACTGCCTCCGGTCACACTGCTGGACTCCGGGAAATCAGTGATGATCAAAGAGCCTTGCTTTCTTTCTGTTCATAGAGTTTACAGTCTAGAGGTAGAGACTGGCATAAATGAAATGCTCTCGGAGATCACTGCTCTCAAAGAAAGAAACAGTTCTTGTGGGAGAGTCTGCTTTAACAATGGAACTAATCTAGATGGTCAGGGAGAACTTCTCTGAGAAAATCCTCATAAGCTAAGACCTGAGAGATCAAGAAGGGTGAGGGCGGACACATGTCACTATTCAGAGAGCTGAGAAGGTGGGGTGGCTGGTGGGGTAGCTGGGAAACACAAAGCTCAGGACGCAATACAGAGTAAGCTCAGAGGATTGAGGCACCTGTAACTGTTTCAACTGCTACATATTACCTCAACACACAGCATAACAGCTTAAAAACAGCTACTTTATTATACCCAAGATCTTATGGATCAAACCTCCTTCAGCTGGAGGTTGGGCTGGTCTAGGCCCTCCAGGATAGCATTATTCATACACCTGGCACCTTGGCTTCTGTGGCTGGAAGTGTGGGCTCAGTTGAGACAGCTGACGAAACACCTATAGGAGGCACCTCCAGCACTGCAGCTTTAAGACTTCTTACATCACAGTTCAGGGCCCCCAGGGATAGTGTCCAAGAGATAGGAAGTCTTAAATCCTGGGCCCAGATGCTAGCAGAGCATCCCTTTCACCATCTTCTATTAGTTGAAGCAGTCACAGAGCACCCCGCCCCCAGATCAAAGAAAATGACAGAGATGTCACCTCTCAATAGGAAGCATTTCAAATAATTTGTGGACATTTTTAGTCAGCCACAGTCCATCCTCTGGACACAAATTATTTAGACTCTTCTGTAAGGCAAAATAGACTCCTAAAGCCCTCCAGAAATCGCATTACGGCATGAAGTTCAAGTTTGAGGTGCCGGTTCTTACCACTGAAATAAGGCTCAGGTGTTGCTGAGGATCCTTTGATCCAGTTCTCTAGTATACTTTTCTCAATATGAAGACTTGTAAATGAAAATAAAAAGCTATCTGCTCCATGCACACCAGCATATACTGATGACACAGAGATGAGATCAGTGTAATGACCTCTCTCAGTCAGGAGTGGAAGAAGGAGGGGCATGGAGTAATCACTGGTCCAGAGCAATTCTGAAGTCCATATGTTGCCAGTTCCTTCACTGGGGGCCTGGTCCTGTTGCCCAGGGATGAATCTTTGCAGTTCTTTTTTTTTTTTTTTTTTTTTAAGATTTTATTTATTTATTTGACAGAGAGAAATCACAAGTAGGCAGAGAGGCAGGCAGAGAGAGAGGAGGAAGCAGGCTCCCTGCTGAGCAGAAAGCCCGATATGGGGCTTGAACCCAGGACCTGGGATCATGACCTGAGCCGAAGGCAACGGCTTAACCCACTGAGCCACCCAGGCGCCCAATCTTTGCTGTTCTTATCTCCTCCTCCAAACTCTTGGTTGCACCTTCCAAGTCATCTATCCTGTTTTCTTAACGTCTAGGTCAGCTCAGGGTGCCATAACAAAATACCGCAGACTGGGTGGCTCAAACAACAGATATTTATTCCTCACAATTCTAGAGGCTGGAAAGTCTGAGATCAGGGTGCCAGCATGGTCAGGTTCTGGTAAGAACGTTCTTCCTGTCCTGAAGATGGCCTCCCAAAGGCCCCATTGCCAAAACCCATCACACTGAGGATTAGTTAGGGATTCAACATATGAATTTGGGGCAGGGGGCAGGAATAGGGGACAAGACTCAGTCTATAGCACATAAGATGTCATTTGCAACTGATTAATTTTATTAGTCTAGTCCCTGCCCATAGATGCTTGGAGGCTTTAAAGATTCTCACTCTGAACTATCTCTGCCCATTTTTGTCCACACTGATAATGTATCCACTAAACACTTCTCTTGATATCTTCATGGGCTTCCTATGAATCCTATTAGACTTCACTCTGTTAGATAAAACACATGCACAGTTTTCCTCCAGACAGGCACTTCTCTGGCCTGGGCTCAGAGTCAGGGTGCTGTGGAACCACTTTTTTAGAAGACCTTTCATCTCTTTATAAGTTTTTGAGGCACATGCTTAAATCTTTCTACAGTCATAAAAATGGGTCTTACAGCTATTCCCCTGAGATGGTCCTCATCCTCAGTAAGTTTCATACTTTGGGAGCTTTTGCCATTGGAAAGGCTAAGATTATGAAACCCTGTTATCTTTTTTAAAAACCAACAAGTCCTAGATCTATATTTCCTCTAAATTTTGCTTGAAAACTGAAGTCCCTTTCTTTTTTTAACACACTTTTTTTACCTGTACTTTATTATATGCAACTCTTGAAAAAAAACTAACTAGCACTCTACATGTTCTTTCCTGGAAATCTTACTAAAAATCTACAAACTCATTAGGTATATGAGTTTATATATATATATATATATATATATATATATATATATATATATATATAAATATATAATTTATATTAGGTATGTTTTCTGTTTTTCCATGTTACTATAGGTCATAATGTTGCCAAACATCCCACCACTACATCAGATGACTTGACTTTCCTTCCAGTCTCCAAGGATAGTGTTTTCCCTGTCCTCCCAGCTTCCACCAACAGTTTCCCCAGGGCATTCTAGCAACTTCCCTCAGCTTGTGTTGTTTGTCAGAATGTCTACCCATGGCCTCCATGCTCAGGACTTGTAACATGGTGTCTCAGGGTACTCAGAGGGAGTGATCCAAGAGACAGGAAGAGACTGCCAGGTTCATGGGCCTGGGCATAGACAGAGAGAAACACAGTAACAAAGGAAACACAAGCAGGGGGAGTGAGAAAGGGACAGGCAGGCTTCCCTCTGAACAAGGAGCCCAATGCAGGGCTCCATGCAGGGCCCAATGCGGGGCTTGATGCAGGGCTCAATCCCAGGACCCTGGGATCATGACCTGAGCCGAAGGCAGACACGTAACAACTGAGCCACCCAGGCACTCTCATTTCCACTTTATTTTAAAGGTCATAGTAGTCACAGAGTTTGCCCAAATTCAAGAATAAGTGGGACACAACTTCCATCTCTCTGTGGGAGGTGAACGGAAGAATTTGTGGGCATTTTTATTCTGCCTCGAGTAACCTCATGAAGGACTATGCAAGTCCTGTTAGGGCTTTCAATCTTGGACTTAAGAATAGTGAAAAGTGGGGCGCCTGGGTGGCTCAGTGGGTTAAAGCCTCTGCCTTTGGCTCAGGTCATGATCCCAGTGTCCTGGGATTGAACCCCGAATCAGGCTCTCTGCTAGGCAGGGAGCCTGCTTCCCTTCCTCTCTCTCTGCCTGCCTCTCTGCCTCTTGTGATCTCTGTTAAATAAATAAATAAAATCTTAAAAAAAAAAAAAAAAAGAATGAAAAGGCATTTAAGAATTTTAAAGGGTGAGGGGTATGACATAATTGGACTTGCCTTTGAAAAGACCACTCCAGCTACAGTATAAGACTGCATCGGAAAGAGGACATAAAAAACTGAATGGTCCTTTCTTGGTTCCTTTTTCTCAATCCTTATCATATTATACAGATTCGTGTGAGCATTGCTATGGCAGCTTGCCCTAAGGTGATGACAGCAGAGATAAAAGAACTGCAAATTCTTGAGGTATTTGGATATAAAATCAATTAGTTGATATTTCCTGAAGTCCATTTACAGCATAACCTTGACTCCAATTCGTTGATAAAATGACTTCTTGGGAATCTATTTAACAGTATAATCCTGAAACCCAAATATTACTGTAATTTATGTATATTTACGCCACATGGCAATGTTCACTAGCTTCCACGAAGACCAGCCTCCAAGTAGAAACAGACAGTGGTCCATATAGTGAAATCTGAGCATTCTGCTCAACAGTATCCACAATTAAGACATGTTTGAGTTACATTTACAGGGATTGATAAAATTCTCTTTTTAGGATCCCAGGAAACACTTGGGAATGACCACTTATTCAATAGATAAATACTTGAGTATTTGCTGTACGCCAGGCATGGTTCTAGTCACGGGAGTTAAAGCAGTAAGCAAGACAAACCAGGTCCCTGCTCTCATTCTGCTTACACTGTAATGAGGCAGAGACATATAAACAAGGAACCGAGTGATAAATCAGTGACATAATCCCAAGTAGGGATAACTGGCATAGAAGAAATAAGGAAGAGAGAGGGTCTACAGAGTTCTTACTGGGTCTGCTCTAAATACAAGAATCAAGGAAGGGCTCTCTGAGGGAGGGACAATTTGAAGTAAAATCTGAAGAGAAGGGGCTGCGCGCAGGAAGATCTAGCAGGTCAGGGGAAAGCACTCACCCCAGAGGGAGGCACCCCATGGGCAGAAAGGAATTAGCACTGCAGGGCACTAGGCACCAGGGAAAAGACCAAAGTGGCTAATGCATCTTGGAAAAGGGAGAAAGTCAGATGACATAACAAAATCAGCAGGAATATATGACATAGGGCTTTGACAGCTAGGGTTAAAAATTTTATTACCAATCCAACAACAATGAGATGTCACTGGAAGATTTGAGCGAGCCCTTGTCATTCACACTTCAGCATGGATTATTCTAACTTGACTCTCAAAAATTATTTTAGATCAACTGAAATTAGTAATTAGGTGAGGGAGGTAGGAAAGAGGGTGGAACGACTTTGGAATTGGGGAAGTGTTGCTGAAAGCATACCCGGGTAGTGATTCGCTCTGACTTGCAGGAAAACAATAGACATGGTCTGCACGAATCCACCCACAAGATTAGGAATTTTGCTACATTAAGATATCAAATTGAGGGAAGAACAGTTAGCTTTCTTTTCCTTCTCTCTCTTTTTTTACATTTTATTTTCTAACACTTGCAGATGATGAAACTTTAAAGGGAGGGCTAGGGAGGAGTAGGATCCACTGTGTGTCTATATACATATATGTATGTGTTACGGCTTACCCTGAATTCCAGGCAATGTCAACATCAGCCAGTCACAAGATAATGTCTATCGTGTGTCCTGGAAGTCAAGAGTGCTACATGTAGCTTTTCAGCATCGACATCAACCATTTCTTAAATATTCAAATTTTTAAAAATATTCATATTTTAAAATAAAATGTCTTCCCCTCATTCTACAATTTTTGTATAATATTAAAAGTAGCTATCTAATTAGATTTAGCTAATTCTATATTTTCACTACAACACAGTTATTTTGCAATATCTTTATAAAGGCCTGTCCTACTATAGGAAAAAGCCTCATTTGGGATTTAAAGAAAAAATAGGAGATGTCTATATGGAGTTGATGAATCACTAATGTTTTTATTAAGATAATGTTAATAATTAGAGCTCTAAAATCAGATGTTAATTGTTTTTTAACTTAATTTTTTCTCCTTATTCAATAAAAGTATTACTGGGCTCTGGTCCACCACCACCCACAAATCCCATAAAAACTTGTTTTGATTTTCTTGCTCTACCAGCATAAAGCCTGATCAGAGCACCTTGATTAGAGCACACTGTTGTCCTTTTATCTCAATGGCAGTTGCTGACACCATGGTTATACACAAAAATAAATATGGCTTAAAAAAATCAGTATCATGAACTGATATCCTGTATAAGAATCCTCCAGTTAAAAAAAAAAAAAAGACAGGATCATTGTTTAATAAGCCAGTGACTCATACCTCTTGGCATAAGTGGGCTTGCCAAGTCCATTTAGGTTATGTTCGTGGTTGACTGTTAGTGACTGTTATTTCCCGGGTGATCCATGGATAGTACGTATGACAGTTTTAAAAGGTTTTGAAATTACTGGAAAAATAATAGCAAATGCTAAGTTTACTTACATGTACTTTGTTCTGTTAAATTATTACCCCTTTTATGAATAGCTCAGGAAGTATTCTGAAGATCAAGATTTTCTTCTGTGGGCCTGAGTGGAAAGAAACATCAGTGGTGACAATGTTATGCTAGACTTGGTTCATACCAACTTGCAAGAGCAAATTCTTTTATTTTGGGGTGTTCTGTGAGCCCATTATCAAACACAGTCATTGTTATAAAAGATATAAACTTATAATTAAATTATGTTAAAAACAAAGGTAATAAATACTTATAATTCCTTTCTCATCATTTGACTACAGTTTATTTTCCATACTCTTGAGGTTGTTTATAACAACTGTACTTGCATGGTCAAAATACTACCTAATGGTATTGTTCCTTGCCCATCTCTTTTCAACACCACGTTCGCTGACATCAGGCTGGTAGCCTGAAATAGGCCATGGTGGAAGTACTTACCTAGTGTTAAAGTTGAAAGAGTTTTAATGTAATGAAAAAATAACTTATATGACAGCGTGAAAAATAGTTCAGCAGTAAGCCACAGAAGAGATGTAGTGATAATTAAATTTATTGGGAAAAGAGCAGAGTGGGATGAAACTCAATGCGTGATTTTGTCCAATAGCGATTGACTTGCTAGCTATGAATACAAGAGTTGGACCAAACTCAACAAAAGCATTCTGTGTGAATCAATTGATTATACAGAACTTGAAATAAAGAGCATTGTGTATTTTACTATTTTTTTAGATTAGGTATCATACATCATTTATATCAGTAAAAATCAGGAAAAACCCACCTACATTTATATGCACACTTTTTGCCCTGGATAGTCCCTTATTAAACATTGACCAGACACTACTGGTTCTGCAGGAAAGATGAAATTTGATAGGTAACTTAAAAGCAGCTTTTTCAGAAAGCTGTGGTGAAGAGCAAGTTTGTCTCTTTGTTAACAATCTGTTAAAATCAGTGTGTGTTCATGCTCATACCAATTTGGCTTATCGATTTTGAAGAGGGTTTTGTTTCCACTTTTAATTTGAAACTCCTCTGGTTGGAAAGAGAACCAGAATGTCAACCACAGGAAAATGTAAATAGATATTGTTGTTCAGCCTAAAGTATCATGGCTATCACATAGGGTTTGGGGACTATTATTTATAACTATGACCTACCAAAAAAGGGAATTTTTAATCAAATCATAGGACCCAGTCTAATTTACCACAATTAAGTGTTTAAATTCACTGAATTTAAAGTCTTTAAATTCCCTGAAAAGGCACATGAATATCCAGTCAAGAGTAATGTCTACTTGCTCCATGAACAATTTGACACGCTCAAGGAGCCCTTTTACTGACCTGCAGGGAGAGGGATCGCTGAACACATCTGACCAGTAAATGGCCTGTGGCCCAACCAGCTCAGAGAAGGAAGCTGCCAGATCACACCATGGTTTTTTACCACCTGTTATATATTTTGACAGCAACCCTGCCCCAGCATGTATCAAATGATCTCTATACATAGCATTAAATAGAAAGTACTAGCCACTGGTGTCCCATTGTGTGAAGTTTCATCAATTCACTATCCAGCATGATTTATTTACAGAAAGTCATTCAGACAGACTTGGCCTTTGTTTTACCCAAAAACGTGTCAGATGGCTTATTCAGCGAAAAACTCCCCCAAATGGTTTGAGTGGGGTTAATGAAGACATCATTTAGTCTAACAATGGACTGAAAATTACTTTATTCTCAAAGTTGATGTTTGTTTAGTTAAATCCTCAAAATACGAGCAAAAACTCTAGATCCGAAGCATGTGTGTGTTTTGAGAAGACGAGAAGAGGTTATTTGGGGCCATTATATAACTGCCACTTTTTGTTTTTATTCAAGGTGTCATAAAACTGAGTTCTGCAGTTGAAGGTACGTTTGCACAACCACAAAATCAATACTGTTTTGCTTAAAGGTTGCCTAGCGTGGCTTTGTAGCCAGAAAGCGTCTGTGGCAGCAGTGTGTGGTGCCTGTTCTAATTGCCAGCTGTCACCATTCCATCTGTGTCTCTCCTCGTTCTGGTCTTTCAATGCCATGAGTCTCTCGGGCCTCCACCCGTGGCATGAACACTGACCCAAGAGGGCAGTCTTTAGGGGCGCGAACGTGTCTCGTTCTGTTTCCTGATGTGATTGCCTCAGATCCAAGGTTCTTTCCAGATCCCCTTGCTCTCTCCAGCAGCCTTATTTGAGGCTGGATGTAAAGTCTTGCCAGAAACCTTGCCCCCCATTCTTTCAGCAGGACCTTCTCTACAGTGTTTTGGTCCCTCATCCTAACGTAGCCAACATGCTTGCCCAAGTAGGTGGGCATGGAGTTGTTTAGGCTCCCTGATGAGAACCCTAAGTGGTGAAGGCACTGAGTGGCCTCAGATGCAGCTTTTTCCCAGGCAGTGTGATCCACCAGCACCCAGGAGGCACTGGGAGGACCAGCTTCTGTCGACGGTATTTGCATCATCCATATCTAGCGAGAGGCAATTCCCTTTAGCCATGCATGCAGGAAGCTAAGAAGAAAGGGAAAGGGGGTTTAAGGAAAGAGGAGGATTGGTGTGGGAGAGGACAGCAGGGTTTTGCTAACCCCCAAGAATGTTGAAAATACCCCATCATCTGAAATGATTAATTGGTTATTGGTATAATGTTGATCTCCTTATCCTCATAGAAGCACACAGCGCAAGTAGCGAATGTGTAATTTTCTCTTCTTGTGAGTCTCTGTGTTTGTTTTGGGTGTGTGTGTTCTCATTTATCGGGAATCTGTCAGTCATGCTTTGAAGGTTCCTTCATCCCTACTTAATCAGGGGAGGCTCCTTGGAAGAGGTGGTGGGCTTTCAGGTGAGTCTTCACATTTAAAAGGAGATGTGGCTTGATGAATGAGCAATGCATGGAGGTGGGAAGTGGAAAAATGCCAGGGGGTAGGAGTGATGAGACCATCTGCTTAATTCAAGCAAAGGGATTGGATGGGCTGGAGTCTGAAGACTGGGAGATGAGGGAGGAGCTCAGTCATGTACCCACAGGACTGGCAAACCCAAAATGGGGAACTCTGTGCCTTCTGTAGACTTAGTACCATCCCATTTCACAAAGCAAAGTTGAAAAGGCAGCATTTCTGACATTCACAGTGGAAAGCATGCTGCTCTTCTCAAGTAAGCGAAGGACCAGGAAAAGGTGCAGGCAGTGGTGTTTCCAGGTCGAGAAAGAGGAGAAAATGATGTCACATTAGGCAAAAGGGAGAGTCCCGTGCCAGTTCCAGGCCTCTATGAGGCCAAGCAGGAGTCAAGTTTCCTCTGCATGGGAACATGGAGTCTTATCATGAGACTATGCAAACCTCTCCCAGCCTAACAAAACAGAGGAGACAGCAACAAAATCAAGCAGGTCCAAGAGAATGGCCTTGTCTGCAGAAACTCCCAGTGGCAAATGAGCCACTGAGTTTCAGTTAATTATCTGTAGAATTTCAGATAACAGTTGGTCCACCCTGGGCAGTTTTGATGTTTTATCAAGGAACGGCTTTGAAGTCAGAGCTTTACATTGCCTATTTGGCTTAAGCACTGTATTCCACTTGCAACAAAAGGATGGAAAGACAAAATAAATGTTTTAAAAAGCCAGGAGGCCATGAGAACGTTAGATAATTTAAACTCTTGTTCCGCTGGAACTATGTTCCATTCATTGTTTTGTTAGTGACTACTGTCACTACTGGGTAGCATGGCCTAGCCAAACCCCTCGAACAGGTTAGCGTTGTCCAGAGAATGAAGAGAGTCAGGAAAAACAAGAGCAAGAAGCAGAATGACTGCTTAGGGCTTTTTCAGCAGCCTCCTTATCTCTGGGCCTCCCCCGAGCCCCTGGGGCTCACGGGAAGTCCGCTGGGGCAGCTGTGGGTATCAGAGGTCAGGCCCCCTTCGACTGCGGCTTGAGCATCTTTGGCACAGCTTCTTGGCTGAGGACTGTGGAAGCTTGAAGGCTGGGAAGCATGCTCTGTTTTAACTGTGTTAGGACACGTGTGCTCAGGGGGGCTGTCTGGAGCGCAGTCTTGGGTGGGGGTGGGGTGCGCGTGTGCTCAACGCATGCATTCTTGGTGCATCTGGAATGTGAGATTTTTGACCAGCATGCTTAGTGGAATGTGTGTGAGACTATCTCTTGGTCCGACATCAAACGTCAGACAGCAGTCCTTATGAACGCTTAGCTGATTACTGTACTTGCTATTTTCCATCTGTGGTATGAACTCGAGGCAGCTTCCTCCCGCTAATCATGTCAAGGAGTACGTAAATCAGTGGAGGGGATCCATGGCCAGAAATGAAACCTACCTTTTCTTTAAGAATTACTCTGTGTTGGGATTATCGCAGAACTCTAAAAATAGCATTATTTTAGGTAGCTTATCTTTTCGCTTCTTTTTAAGGAAAAACAATTCTCAAAGTTGTAAGAGAAAAATCCACAAAGATTGCCTGTGCTACTTCCCACCAAGTATTTTCGTCATGCAATTTTCTGCTTTCTCTTTCTCTGAAGCAGGGGTGCCTCCTTCAGCATTTTGCAGCTTCACGTAAGCTTTTTAAATCAGCAAAAAGAAAAATGCTATTTATACCGCATTAATGGTAAGGTTAAAAGTCAAATGTCCTTTCATGTTTTAAAGACCTAAAATTATGCTTACACAGTAACACACATCAATGCTGTCACGATTTTGCAATGAAGAAAAATATCTGAGCAGGAAAAAAACTTTAAATAGTTGCAAAGTTTTATTGATAATGCTGATGGATTCTGGGCTCTAATTTTTGATTGATAATCCCGCTGGAATAAAATCAGGGTAAGAGAGAAACATCCAGAAGCAAATTGGGAGAATGGGGAGGTGGAAGGTGGTTGGGGCATAGTAACCGGAGAAAAACTCTTTCATCCAATGGGAGCAAAACCATTCTGTACCAGGAAGTCCATGATATGATCTTCTAAATATTCCTCTTAGAAGGGATTTTCCCTCTTGAAATTGAAGCAGGGAGAAGGCAGGGAGCCGGGCACATATTTCCACAAGTGGGGCCAGCACACCAGGCTCATCAAGGAGAAATGAGAATGCAGGTCACAAAGAAATGAGGCAGGCCTGAGTTAGGCTGCCTGCCCTGACATTCTATAGGCTGCTCTTTCTTTCCATGGAGGAAGGGTCCAGCCCCAGGCAGCCGCTCTTTATCCAAGAGACCCGTGGTATGTTCAGACATGTGGCAAGGGGAGCATTGGGAAGGAGGCATCCAGCCTGGAGGGACAAGATGAGACAGCAGAGGCTGGTGACAGGCCCTGGTGACTGATAACCTGGGTGTGTTCCATGAGGAGAATTTGCCTCAAAAGTGATTTGTTTAGACCTCAGAGGTAGCTGAGAATCCAAAATACCAAAATGGCATCAAACTCTTTAGAAAGCCTATAAAAGGGAATGAAGTTTGGCTTTTTTGGAAAAGTTCCACATCTTCAAAAATGGGAACAGATGAGCCACTATGAAAAAATCTAACAGATGAGATGGTTCTTCAAGTCCTGGCCCACAGTTGTGTCCCGTATAGGCATGCCATGGGGCTTCAGTGAGCCGCAGAAGTGAAACCTGTGTGAACAGTAAATTTCCTGTGTCTCCACGACCAGCTTCCACTTCATCAACAAAACCTCCCTTGGCCATGTGGAGCTTTTGTTTTCCTTTTTTCTTCTTGTCACTTCATTTTATTTAGATAGGTTTTAAGTATCTTACTTCTCCATGGTAATGGCTGGTGAGCCACAATCCCCTTCAGGGTGGGGGACTTAAGACTTTTGTCACATCTGAGGTGGTGCTTTCTATGGCCTCACAGCCTGACCCAGAAAATGAAATGACTCCTCAGGCATAGGGAAAAAACAAGTAAAATCTTTATTCAATCTTTGTTCCCCATATTCAAAATTCATAATACCCACAGCATAATGCCTGTATGGTAAATCTATTAAAAATGGAGCTGTTCTTCCAATTCAAAGCTATGATCTGGTTTTACTTGCATGCTGAATATGGAAATACTCTATTTCTCTGCTTAAGAAATACTGTTCTCCATAATATGACATGCAGTGCATCTCAAATATCCCTGTCACGGTTTGTTTGGGCTGCTGCAACAAATTATGGTAGATTGGTGGCTTACACAACAGATTTACGGCTCACCGTTGAGGGGACTAGAAATCCAAGATTGGTGTCTGCTGTGGTCCCTCTTCTGCTGAGTTCTCACTGTGTCCTCCCATGGTGGAAGTGGGAAGGAGCTCTCTGGGATCCCTTTTATAAGGGCCCTGATCCCATTCATGACGGTTCCATCTTCTTGTGCTATTCACCTCCCAAAAGCCCCACCTCCTAATAGCATCACCTTGGGGGGTGTAAGTTTTCAACATGTGAATTTTGAGGGGACACGAATAGCCATATCATAACAACCCCAAATGAATTTAACATTTAAAAAAATACTCCAAATTTATTAATGTCATTTCCTCCCTAGCTGAATTTTGTCCTTGTCATTGTGTCTTTCTACTTTTTGAGCAAAGCCCATATGCTCAGATGTCAAGCTAGACTGCGGTAAATCCATTAACAAATAGACAGCTGATGGACCCATTTCCAGAAATAAATTTAGAATAAGGTCTCAACATTTTTACCATGAGAAATCAAAACGAAACATCTTTTCAGACCTTTAAGTCAGATAGCTACAGAGATTGGGAAGGTCTGCCTGGGGGAAGGAGTTCCTCCTGGTTCCACCAGAGTGAAAAGCAGTAAGCAGTGTGTCAGGAAGCTAAAAACAGAATACTGTAGAAACTGAAGTCAATACTTAGAGAGTTGTTTCTGCAAAGAAACGCAGACCTCCTGCTTCCAAGGCTAACTTGGAAACTGGATCACCGACTGAGCAAAGAAATGTTCTCTTCTCAAATGTTCAGAGACTTACAATACTTTGGGTGAAATTTTCCTATTACATAGCAATGTCTCTGGGCAGGATAAGCATTAAGTCGAGAATCTACCAAACAGTTTCCAAAAACTAGGTTCCTCCTAAAATGGCATAGATGGCCCAGTGTGACCCAGAAGCTGGAAGATGAGTCATGGTGTGCCGAGTTTCCAGTCTTTCTTGGGGTTACCCTCACTTCAGATAGCATTAACTTCTAATAACCACTGGCAAAGGTTCAGAGCTCTCTCACATTCATCTTTTTTTTTTTTTTTTAAGTTTTTCTTTCTCCTCTCCTTCTCTTCCCTCTCCCTCCTCCTCTACTCCAGCTACACTTCTTTTTCCCTGTGATAGAAAGTGAACAGGGTGCCCCTTCAGGCAATAGAAAGCCATCCACTAAGTGGATGGGTTTGGCCGCTAACCACCATTTGCCTTGCTCTCCAATAAAATGGAGATCTCTCTTTCTCAGAGCAGCTATGAAGACCAAACAATATGATATACATAAAGGATTTAACAGTGTACAGAATACAGTAGGTGCTCAATAGGCTCTTGTTCTCTTCTTTACTTTTCCCCATTCTCTGCAGTGTTCCCAAGGCTTCCTATAGCACCCCTCTTCCCAGTGTCCAAAGATCTTGCAAACAAATAATCACTTCCACTAGGATTATATCATAGCCTACGGCTGAAAGTCAGCTTGATTTGGGGCAAAGCCACAGACAAACAACCAGCCTCAACCTTTACTTTCCCACTTTGAGAGAACTTAAGAGAGAAGCAACTAGGAATAGGGTTCCCTGATTACCTCACCAGGAGCCATGACGTCTCTGTGGAGAGGGAGCAGCTCCCCGAGTGAACAGTGCCAGGAACCAAACTGAAACGGGGGGGGGGGGGTGTTCTCATCAGATGGGACTGTGCCCTTACCTGCTCTTCTAGTCCTGGGGCTGGGAAGAACGGAAAGGTTTTTCAGGCTGGTTCAAGAAAGTGTTAAAGAAAAAAAAAGAAAGTGTTAAAGACTAATTTCATCAATATTAATAATATTTTCTGTGAAGTAGTTTATGAACTCAGGTTTCCTGAGTGTGCCATTTGTCAACACTGGAAGTTTTTTTTAATAAGGAGGACTAACGTGATTACAAGCACAGCTATCCAGAGAGCAGCCTTCTGTAAATCTTTGAACTTCTGTAGCCAAAAATTATTCTCTGCTGAATGAGAAGCCTTGAGCCCCTGGCAACAAATTAGCATAACCCAGAAGACCACCTGCCTCCAAAGAGCCATAACCTACCCTCCACCACCCCCTCTGGGGTAGGAAATAGAAATTTATAAATCAAAAACAAGCTGTATGGGAAAATCTACCAATTTTAGACAAAGGCTTCTTTTCTTTCTCTTCTTTTTGTTTTTAAAGAGTGTAAGTTTCAATATCTACGTGTTTATTAGTTTTAGCCATCTACCAGAAGTTGTCAATGTAAACAAAGCTCCCCCTTTAAAAGAATAACTCTCGTAATCTATATAAGAAGGCAGCTTTCAAGGCCAGCGGTCTCATCAGTCTTTGAAGGAAATTCTATAGGGATAGCAGAGCCACTTTCACTATTTCGATCCTGAATTTAGAAAACGGCTTTTACATTTTAAATCCACACTTATAGTCTGAACTTACTGTTCATTTTGGAGCATACCATTAATTCAGACAACTGCTAAAATCACCTGATAGCAGGGTCTGGAGTTTGACCTTGGAAATCACACCCTCTTAATTTATCCATCACACCCATTAAAATTAACTGTAAAATCAACTTGAAGATGATCCCACGTACATTTGGTATTTAACTAAGATGTTCACATCTCTAAATATTGCTGCAGGTGCACATACAACAGCTCTGTTGAAATCATGAATGGTTTAAGTTCAAAGAGCACGCGTACAACTTTTGGTTTGGTTTTGATGACAAAAAAGCCAAAGCATTTTTGCAATAATTCAGTGAAATGCAAAATCAGAGGCCAGTCCCAATGCCTTACGGATCGGAAATGTTTTGGAGATAGGTACGGATGTTCAGGTGTTCCCTGGTTTTAAACAACACATTGGCTTAGGTGAACACAGGAAGCTATCAGATCTGTGGCTGGTGGTTCAGTATGTGGCTCTGTGGTGCAATATATGCCTGCCAGGAAATAGAGGCTAGTTTAATTTCTTTTCAAGGACTGATTTTATAAATGGCCTTCTCAAATACAAGCTCCTACCATGAGTTTCGAAGACACTCTATTGGAAGAAAGTATAGGATAGTAAAAAAGACATTTCTAGTTTCAAACTTTGTAGCCATGACTTCTTGACTGTGTTGTGATCAGAAGAGAGTGACTGAGCCACACTTGCCTTATCTGTAAAATGGGGTGAGAGCTACTTAGCACTCCAGATTTAAAGGCTTAAATACAAGGAGATCATGTTGAAGTATGCAGTAAAGTATTTGGCCTACAGACACTCAATATATTTTAGGTGTTTATTTATGTTGTTTTGTTTTTACTTTTATGACATTGGCTCAGAAGTCCTAGAAGTTGAGAGGAGGCCTGGCTGGCTCAGTTGGTGGAGCATGCAACTCTTGACCTAGGGGTTCTGAGTCTGAGCCCCACATTGGGTGTAGAGATTATTTAAAAATAAAAAATGCTTGGGACACCTGGGTGGCTCAGTGGGTTAAGGCCTCTGCCTTCAGCTCAGGTCATGAGCCCAGGGTCCTGGGATTGAGCCCCGCATGGGGCTCTCCACTCCGCAGGAAGCCTGCTTCCTCCTCTCTCTCTGCCTGCCTCTCTGCCTACTGGTGATCTCTCTGTCAAATAAATAAATAAAATCTTAAAAAGAAAAATGCTTACAAAACAACCCTCCTAGAGGTTGAACTGCCAAGTCAAGGGTAAATGCATACATATTTGTACTAGACATTGCCATATACCCCTTCACAGGGGCTGTGCCTTCTCTATTAGACCAGCAATACATAATAATATATAAAATGCCTATCTCCTGGGTATGCTTTTTAAGTACTGGACAAAGAGCTAGACTACTGATAAGAAATGAAGGCAAGTAATAATACAAAGAGCTCACTTGTTGAGCACTTCATAAACCGTTCAGTTACAGCAAGCAAAGAGAACACATACATTATCTCACTGAAACTTCACAGTAACTCAGTAGGCTTTTTTTTTTTCTTTTAAGATTTCATTTATTTATTTGAGAAAGAGAGAGAGTGAGAGAGAGAATGAGAGGGGAGAAGGTCAGAGGGAGAAGCAGACTCCCCATGGAGCTGGGAGCCCAATGTAGGACTCGATCCCGGAACTCCGAGATCATGACCTGAGCTGAAGGTAGTTGCTTAACCAACTGAGCCACCCAGGCGGCCCCAATTCAGTAGGTTTTATTATTATCATCTGGTTTTAGAAAGGAAGAAACCGAGGCATGGAGACATTACTAACTCGAGGTCACAGAATTTTTCAAACCCAGGACTTAAAACCCTTGAAACCCTTCTAACCCTTGAAATGAACTGCCACACTACCCTCCTTTTCTATATGCCTGCGTCTCCAGATAGGTTAAAAGTGGTTTCATCTCAGTTTGTTATAAACTGTCCAAGGGATTCGACATAGGGTGAAATCTCCAAGTTCACTTTTAGTTCCCACTGCTGCCAGGCACAGTCTCACAAGACTCGGTGAGGGAACAGCTGGTTAGTTCTTGTAAATAATTACAGTGGAGCATATATAAGTGAACGTAATCCAGAATGTGTCTCTATCAGTGACAGGCACTGATTTGGCAGGTCCTGAAGGGGATCTAGATGTTGAAGGAGACTGCTCCCCGGAGACCCTGAACAGAAAGAACACCACAGCCCGGAGACTAGGTCTGAGCTTGACCTCCATACTTAACTACACACTTACCTTAGGCAAATCAGCTCTCATCCTGCATGGTGGTAATCAGGTGACTTTAGGAGTTTCACAGGCCCAGACCTTGGCTTCTTCTAGAAAATCCACCCTGTAGGGGCTCCTGGCTGGCTCAGTTGGTAGTGCATGTGACTCCTGATCTCAGGGTTGTGAATTCAAGCCCTACCCTGGGCATGGAGCCCAATTAGTAAATGAATGAATGAATGAATGAATGGGAAAACAAGGTAGGTTAATGGGGCACCTGAGTGGTGTGGGTGGTTAAGCAGTCAAGGTTTGGGCTCAGGTTCTGATCTCTGGCTCGTGAGCCGGAGCCCCGTGTCAGGCTCCATGGTCAGTGCACCCTGCCTAAGACTCTCTCTGCCCCTCCCCTGCCCCTCTACAATAAATAAATAAGAAAATCCACCCTGTACATTTCAAACATTTTTACAATGATTCCCATTCCCATTAATGAGCTTCCTGTAACCATTTGAAAGTTTTTATCTACAATCAAAATTACATATGCAAAACTCATTTTGCTTATGATTAGCTCTGATTCTTTGGCAAACGTACATACTTCAGAATTTCTCACAAAATGAAAAAAAAAAACCTAATCCACAAAGTATTTTCAAATGTAATGGAAGTTTGTTAACAGTACGTGTAACAATTAGTGATGCTAACATAATGGTAGTTTAGAACAGTATTTCACTAAATTTTTACTAATTTTGATTTTGCAGTTTTTATTCATGGTTTAGCGCCACTCTTTTTTCAAGACTCAAATATTTTATATCTTCTTGAAATTCTCACAAGCTGGCCTGCCACCTGCAGCACACAGGACCTATGTCCTTAAGGGATTGCTGTAGGGTTACGTACGGTAAGGGGCTAGAAGTAACCTCCCATCTCTAGAGTGAAGGGTGAATATTTACTATTATGAATTTGTTGCTACATGTAGAAAAACCAACCTACTATTGATACCACAGAGAACTAATATATAAAGGTGATCCTCGAACAGTGTGGGGTTTTGGGGCACCAACTTCCCGCATAGTCAAAAAGCTAAATATAACTTTTGACTCCCCAAAAACTTAAACTACTCATAGCCCACTGTTCACTGGAAGTCTTACCAATAACATAAACAGATAATTAATACATATTTTACATATTTATATATACATATACACATATACATATTATATACGGTATTCTTACAATTAAGTAAACTAGAGAAAAGCAAATGTTATTAGGAAAGTCATCAAGGGGGTGCCTGGGTAGTTCAGTTGGTTAAGCAACTGCCTTCAGCTCAGGTCATGATCTCAGGATCCTGGGATCAAGCCTTGGGTAGTTGGGCTCCCTGTTCAGCCGGGAGCCTGCTTCCTGCTTTTGCTTGCACTCTCTCTCTCTGTCAAATAAACAGATAATCTAAATAATAATAAAAATAAAGAAGGTCATCAAGAAGAGAAAATACATTTCCAGTATTGTACTGTATTTATCCAAAAAACACACGTGCGGGGCACCTCCCATGTGAAGTTAAGGGTCCAACTCTTTTTTTTTTTTTACTTATTTTATTCACTTATTTGACAGAGAGATAGTGAGAGAGGGAACACAAAAACTGGGGGAGACGGATAGGGAGAAACAGGCTTCCCGCTGAGCAGGGAGCCTGACACAGGGCTCAATTCCAGAACCCTGGGATCATGACCCGAGCAAGGGGCAGACGCCTAATGACTAAGCCACCCAGGTACCCCTAAGGGTCCAAGTCTTTTTTTTTTAAGATCTTATTTTATTTATTTGTCAGAAAGAGAGCACAAGCAGGGGAAGGAGCCAAGGCAGAAAGAAACAGGGGAGCAAGGAGCCCGATGCGGAACTTGATCCCAGGACCCTGGGATCATGACCTGAGATGAAGGCAGCCACTTAACTGACAGAGCCACCCAGGCATCCCAAGGAGACACCTCTCAATCTCATTTCTTGATCTCGGGGTTATGACTTCAAACCCCATGTTGGGCTCCATGCTGGGCATGGAGTCTGCTTTTAAAAAAAAAGAAAATACACCAGTAAGTGGGCCTGCACAGTTCAAACCCTTGTTATTCAAGGGTCAATTATATGTAATATGCTGATATATATATATATATATATATATATAAATATACTGGTGTGTATATATATATAATATATATAGTACATTATCTTATTTTTATAAAACTGCCTCTAGAATCTTTAGTAATATATATTAATAGCTATTTATTAATATATGATATATTCCTTAATATATATAATAATATATATATAATATAGATATAAATGCACAGAGTAGTATTATATAGAAACATGTTGTCTTACTTTCATAGAGCCCCTGTGTAATCGTGTTTGCTGTGCTTCATGAGGCGTATGTTTCGGTATAGGGTAGTTGTTAAGAGTTTAGTTCTAGAGTCTGACTGCCTGGGTTTAGGTCTTGGCTCTCCTATTTACTAGCTGTGTGACTGTGGGCAAATTAACTAACTTCTCTGGGCTGCTCTTTCCTCACTCACAGTTGAAATGACAATAGTTAATATACAGCAAGTTGCATACACTCAATAAATGATAACCATACTAGTAATAGTAACAGCAGACCTATTAGAAAAAAGGGGCTGAGAATGATTCTGGATATAAGGGTTTGCTACAAAGCAAAGGAAGCTGTGAGTTTGCTCTGCTTTGAGCTGGACTCACGACTTGGCTCTCAGCCGAGAAAGGTCTTTTAAATCTACACATCAGTGCAGGAAGAAGGCAAGCATGGGCACCAGTTTGGCTTCCCTCAACCCTGTGTCTTCAGTGTAGAATGTCGCATGAGGAATATGACTGAGTCTGACTAACCAACCTCTCTGTGCTCTGGGTTCTCTACAGTTTGGGAGCTTTGTCAGTTTCCATTACTTGTTCAACCAAGGATTCATGTCAGACCCCAGTCAAGGGGCCCCCTGCTCTGTTTCTTGCCATGGCAAGTCCTAACTTTCCTGGTTACTTTGAAGTGCTTTTGAAGAGCCTATCCTATTATTGCACATTAGAAAGAAATCTGGTTCTGATCATGGGAGTGGGCCATTTTGCATTGCTTGGCCCAGAAATCAAGGATTTCGGAGGAAGGCTTGGAGGGAGCCCCTTGGCTTTAAGAACAGGGCAGCATGGCTCTTAGCCCAGAGCAGGCCTTACACAGGACTTTCATGCCAAGTTACTCTGTTTCCTTCTCTATGACTATTTTTTTTTCAACAAATATTTATTAAGAATCTATTGTACACAAGACATTATTAACCTAAGAGCTATAAGGGATACAAAAAAGAAAAATCATCATGTAATCTATCTCATTAGGCTAATCAACCTAGGGTGAGTCTGTGAATAGCAACAGTGCAATTATGTCAAATGGTATATTTCTTATCTTCATCAAACTGATGCTTCATCATCACACAGATCCAAAAATTTAAGAGTGACCCTCACCTGAGCCACTATGGTAGACACTATGCCAAGCTGACTCTTCAGCAACCTCACCTGTAAGCAAATTTTAGGCAAAGGGGCTGTGCTCCCTACACAAAATTCTAGTCCTGTGATAGTCCTTGACCTTGGGCTGTATCCACAAGACAGCACATTCATGATCTTCCTATGCTTTTGTACCAGTCCTTCTGGACACAGCTGAGCATACCCAGGCCATGGACCACAGCTTGGGGACTTCTCTATTTGAAACCAGTGGCGAAAGAAGAAGAAAGAAAGGAAAGAAAGAAAGAAAGAAAAGAAAAGAAAAGAAAAAAAAGGAAACGAAACGAAACGAAACGAAACGAAACCAGCAGTTTCAACAGCAGTTGAAAGCTGTTACTAGGGAAACAAGGTCAAGTATAGTATCAGTTTTTACGTTCTTATGGGGTATAGAGGTATTCTAAATATGGAGATGGAATAGATCAAATGAATGAGACATTATACAACCATTGCCGCCTAGTGAATATCCTCTACCATGAACTGATGTTGACAATTATAGCATCTCGGCAAACTTTTTGCTACAATGAGACTCGCTTAGAGCTCTTCTCTTGATAATACAGGAATCAAATACTGAGAGTGTCAAGTACTGATGGAACAGAATGTTTTGCTGATGTTAAAAAACAGCAAATACCCAATGCCTCAAGAGCTTGATAGTAATTCTTTAAGTTCTCCCACTCCTAAAAATGTAAGATTAACAGAAGAGTCACTGGGATCTTTTTAAAGTACATTAACATGATGACATTCAGAGTAGTGAAATGCACATCAATGTGACTGAGAGAAAAAAAAAGAAATATGAGATCATAAAACAGAAGAGGGGTGAAAAAGCTGTCTAGCAGAAAAACAAAATTGGTAGTGACCAGCTGATTTGGGGCACCTGGGTGGCTCAGTTGGTTAAGTGACTGCCTGTGGCTCAGGTCATGATCCTGGAGTCCTTGGATCGAGTCCCGGATAAGACTCCCTGCTTAGCAGGGAGTCTGCTTCTCCCTCTGACCCTCCTCCCCTTTTCATGCTCTCTCTCTCTCTCTCTCTCTCTCTCAAATAAATAAAATTTTCAAAAAAAAAGAAAGAAAGAAAGAAAGACCAGCTGATTTGAGTTGAAAATATTTAAGCACAACGTAAGGATCAGATGGGTCAGTCTTTCTAACCATTGCAACTGCTCTTTACCACAACTCTACTATTCTAACATAATTTTTTTTAAGATTTATTTTATTTATTTTATAGAGAGAGAGTGGAGAGACAGAGAGAGAAGCAGACTCCCTGATGAGCACAGAGTCCAACACAGGAATCAATCTCAGGACAGTGATATCATGACCCAAGCTGAAGTCAAGAGTCAGATGCTCACCGAATGAGCCACCTAGGCACCCCATGTTAATGTATTTTTTCAAGAATTGGAAAAACATTTTTAAAAGAGTAATCAAAATCATAGATATGAGACCGTGGCCCCAGAAGAGGTGTGGCTACCTCTACCCAAGAAAATAAACATATTTCTATAAGACAGAGAAGAGGAAAGATTTGGATGGAGAATTTTCTAGAATCTCCATTGTGTCCATTTTATTTTACTGGAGTAGGGGGCTTAAAATTAGGAAGAAGTAAAATTCCTTGATTAGCCTTTGCCTCTTTCTTACTTTATAACTATTCCTATGAATATCCATAAACTACAAAATTATAAAATAACAATGAGGACAGGGTATCCCAGCTGGCCATTAGGTAATCAGGCTCATTCTGAAGTTCATTTTGTGATAGTCCAGTTTTGGTTTTGTTTTTGTTTTTTAAGATTTTATTTATTTATTAGAGAGCAAGAGAAAGAGATAGTGAGAGACAGCACGAGTGGGGAGGAAAGGTAGAAGACAACTGCCCCCTGAGTAAGGAACCCGATGTGGGACTTGATCCCAAGACCCCAAGATCATGACCTGAGCCAAAGGCAGACACTTAACCAACTGAGCCACCCAGGCACCCCAGTCTAGTTTTCTTAAGGAAAGATCTGTCACCTTAGAAAGACATATGAACTGGTTTCAGATATACAACATATAACTGAAAAAAAAAAACAACAACTGTATTGAGCCAGGCAGGCACTGTGGAGGTACTGGATTCAGAGTTGGTTAAGACACGGGGTCTACTCTCTTGGAGAGACAGAAGTCTATAATTACAGTGCAGCGATAAAAGACATGAGAGGCACCTTCTAAAAGTTAAGAGAGGACAGGGACAGGGTAAATAATTCAGGAAGTTTTTACAGGAGGGATGATAACAGGTATGAGATTTAAAAGATGAGTAGGAGTTTGCCAGGTAAAGAAAGAGGACAAAAAATTACAGGCAGAGGGAATAGCATGTGGTCAAGATACAAGCAGGAAAATAAGTAAGAGAAAGGAGCAAAAGGTGTGTAGGAAGAGAATAGTAAGAAGCAGAAGAGAATGCATTAAATTATAAAAATGCTAACAGAGTTTGGGCTTTATTCTTAGGAATTGAGGAGCCATTGAAGATCTTTAACCTGGGGAATGCAATGACCAAGTTTGTCTCTTTAACAGATAATTCAGAAGACAGTGTAGGAAATGAATAAAGGTTTTGACTGGAGGGATAGAATCCTGTGATTATTATGGAAGACCCTGTCAAGACCAAGGCAATCCATGGGATTAAAGCGATTAGATTCATGGAATTGATGACAATTTAAACATGGATATGAGGAAGAGGAATGTGGGGTTACAAATTGGGTATTACCAATTTCTTTATTTTTGAAAGTTAGAATTAAATGTAAGGAGGGTCTATTAAATCAGAAAGAGTTGAGTTCAACGGAAGGAAGTTGTCAGCAAATAACCAACTCCAAGACAGAGATGCTGGCTATCTGTTGAAGGGAATCCCCATTAAGGTACATTTCAGGAAGCTTCTCATATCTAGGCTGAGGGGGAGGTTACTCTCAGCCAATCATCTACCCTCAGCACAGGAGAGGCCACACCCACTGCTCACATGTGAATGAATCAATTGGCTGCATCCGTGGTGTAAGTTTGAAAACTTCCAAGGAGATGGAGCCATATTCACTGACAAAAATGGGAGAGACAACCAGACTCCTGACTAGTTAGTATATGACACTTTCTGTGATCAACGAGCTAGAATAGTTGGACTTTCTGTTGTAGTAATATCTGTGATTATTATACCCATTTCTTGACTTCATTCTAAACCCCACTCTAACTGAAGCCAAGAAAAGTGTCTCTTTTCTACTGTTACCCAAAATGCCTCATTTCAGAAAATAAAGTTAGAAAATTAGCTCTGCTTAAAAAAAATAAGGACATAATTAAATGGAAGTAGCAAGTGAGAAATTTAATATCTGGTAGGGATTAGCATTAATAAATCTATCCACGCAAGTATATAACAGATCAATATTTTGAGACAAATATTTGAGACAAAGATCATCATGTAAGAACTTGGCAGCTTTCTAATTACCTCATTTCATGTAGTTGACAATAACAGCATAATTTGAGCTAATAATCCATGGAATGTTTTATATAAAAATCATAAATGTATGACTTAGTAAGTCATGAAATAAGAGAATTCATGTAGAAATTCAAGCAATATTTCAATATAACTTACATATGCCTGGATTTCATTCACATAATGTTATTACACACAAACAAGAAATTGAAAACCTGAAGAGAGGCAAAAGCAAGATAACTGGAAAATGATAGTCAAGTCAAGAAGGAAAGTCCAAAAATGTCTTTTAACCTTTTGGAAAACAAAAAAGGGAAAAGAGATAAAAATTTTCAATTAGAGGAAAGGATCTCATTTGGATAGCAATAAATATATAATATCTGTGATTTTTCCTTTGGAGTAGATTATAAAGACTATAAAACACTGTATTTTAGAAGAATGATTTTTTAACTCAATTTTTCTTCATAATATATACAAGAAATACAAGCTTATGATGGAAAGTCCAAATCTTACTTGGTTTAAGAAAAAAGTCTCCACAATACTCATCCAGTCACAATGTCAAATTTTTCTATATCCCTGCAGGTATTTTCTACACATGTACACAAACAGAATTATAATTACATAGTGTATACACAAACAAAATCATTCTCATTTGTTCTACAACTTTTTACACTTGACATTGTATCTTTTTTTAAATTTTTCTTTTTTCTTTTCTGAATTATTCTTTTTTTCTTAAGGTTTTATTTATTTATTTATTAGACAGCGATCACAAGTAGGCAGAGAGGCAGGCAGATAGAGAGGAGGAAGCAGGCTTTCTACTGAGCAGAGAGCCTGATGCGGGGCTGGATCCCAGGACCCTGGTATCATGACCTCAGCCGAAAGCAGAGGCTTTAACCCACTGAGCCACCCAGGCGCCCCTATTCTTTTTTTTTTTTTTTTTTTTAAGATTTTATTTATTTGAGAGAGAGAGAGAGATCACAAGTAGGCAGAGAAGCAGGCAGAGGGAGAGGGAGAAACAGGCCCCCTGCTGAGCAGAGAGCCCGATACGGGGCTTGATCCCAGGACCCTGAGATGATGACCTGAACCTAAGGCAGAGGCTTAACCCACTGAGCCACCCAGATGCCCCTTGACATTGTATCTTTAGCATCTGTCTACATTAGTATACATAAAGTTGCTTTCTTTCTTATTTTTAAGTAAATTCTATGCTGAACATGGGGCTTGAACTCAAACCCCAAGATCAAGAGTCACATGCTCTACCGACTGAGCCAGTCAGGCACCCCAAGTTATTTCCTTCTTAATATCTGCATACAATTCTAGTTTTATGGATGGCCATAGGTTACTTAACTTATTCCTTTATGGAAATTAAACTAGTATTTAATATTTTAAGAGCTGAAGTTCTTTTTTTTCTTAAGATTTTATTTATTTATTTGACAGACCGAGATCACAAGTAGGCAGAGAGGCAGGCAGAGAGAAAGGAGGAAGCAGGCTCCCCGCCGAGCAGAGAGCCGGATGCAGAGAGCCCGATGTGGGGCTTGATCCCAGGACCCTGGGATCATGACCTGAGCCCAAGGCAGAGACTTTAACCCACTGAGCCACCCAGGCGCCCGAAGAGCTGAAGTTCTTAATCTAGATCAACGAATGGACTTTAGAGGGTCCCTTCGATCATCTGAAATTATAATCTCAATTTGTATATGTGTACATGTGTGAATTATTTCGGGAGAAGAGCATCTATAGCTTTCAATAGATTATCTAAGAAGTCACAGACCCAAAATGTAAAAGGGCGTCTTCATTACAGAATTTGTAGAACTGCAACTTCAATGAAGTTTTAGAGAATAGGACTGATTATAGAATCGGGTTTCTAAACTTTTTAAAAATCCAAACCACCTTTTGATATACCTTACATATATACATATACATAATCATCTTTAGCATATATCACCTCTTCCCACTCAGAAATTCTAATAAACTTCCCCAAAAGAAGTATACAAAGCATTCCCCTTTCCCTATTCCATTTTGTCCCCCACCCCCAGTCACAGGAAGTCATAGTACCTCCAGCCAAAAAGATGTACCCAGGCTTGACTTTTAGTCACTGTAATATAAAAACCAATAAATATTTCATCTTACAAATTTAAAGTTACGTTCTCATAGGGTTTCACCTGCAGTAATATGGCAGGATCCATACATCTCTAAGCATACATATATATCCTTCAAAACATGCAAGATCTAGTGAGTTAATAAGGAGTTACTGGAAAGCAGGAAGTTAGAGAGGTAACTAAAACTAAGAAAAGATGCTTCTGCACTGGGGGCGTTTACTGAATTAGGCTGATCACAAGTTTAGGTTTTGATAATATCCTAGAGTAGGAAGAAGTGAGCAGATGTTAAAGCCCCAGTCCTCCCAAGGAAACATCTAATAAGAAAACTACCCCACAAAACTTGCACTCCAAAAGATTACACTCTATACATAAGCATGAACCAGAAGGTAGGTATATCCCTATGACCCACTTCCCCTCCCCCCGACTCCATACAAAACAAAGCAAAATAAAACACAGATACACCAAGAAAACTCCTATCTTGACACTAAAGTAAGGATCTTAAAGTCCATGGGATTCAGATGTTATAAATATAGTTAACCACGTGGACTTCTTTCACATCCTGGGCTCAAAGTTACATCAGCTGGGTGGTTCAAAGGACCTCAAGCTATGAATATTTCCATGATAATCCTTTACAGAAAACGGAATATTTTTCTAGGCCACAAATAACTTTGCAAAATAATTTTGCAAGGAACATGATCTTCTCGCTATCTAAAATGACTAAGCACACAAGGAAGCAAGGCACCATGAAGGAGAAGAGAACAGATGTACCAATTATTAAGATGTTAAATTATTAGAATTAAAATAAATAGGCTTTCGGCATCTGGGTGGCTCAGTCAGTTAAGCATCTGCCTTCGGCTTAGGTCATGATCCCAGGGTCTTGGGATCGAGGCCCATGTAGGGCTCCCTGTTTAATGGGTTATGTCTGCTTCTCCCTCTGCCTCTGTTCCCCCCACCCCCACTTGAGCACACTCACACATGCTCTCTCTCTAATAAAATCTTTAACAAAAATTTAAAAAAATAAAATAGGCTTTTTCTAAGAAAAGCAAATCTTAAAGTCCGTGGGATTCAGATGTTATAAATATAGTTATAATATACATATCCTGGCTATGTGTAAATAAATAAAAGATAAGCTTTAGAAGATCTATAGGTAAAAGAAACTAAAAATGATTGGATTTGTAAAAGTAGTTACTTCTGGGGAAAGGAGAGGTGGTTTAGACTAGGGAAAAGATGTAGAGGGGGCTGGGAGCTGGGTGCTTTTAGGGTGCTGATCCCATTCCAAATCATGATCCTGGGTGGTGGTTTGTAATTATTCTTTAAGAATATTATATAGAGAAAGAAAAAGCCCCTTGATAAAATAATAAAATAAATTCATTATAAGGTAACCTATCCTTTTTTTTTTTTTTTAAGATTTTACTTATTTATTTGAGAGAGAGAGTGCACATAGGCAAGTAGATGTCTAGGGGCTGTGGGGAGAGCAGAGGAGGACGGAGAAGAAGAGGGTTAAGAATCCCAAACAGACTCCACACTGAGCAGTGAGGCCAAGGTAGGACTTGGAGCTGGGTCCCACGACCCTGAGATCATGACCTAAGCTGAAACCGAGTCCCAAGTTCAACCGACTGAGTCATCCAAACATCTCCAGGCTTTACAGAAACTACCCCATGATCCATGTTTCTCCCTGAAGAGCCTGTTATACCCTCCTGCTGGAGAATCAGCAGGTGATGTTTCCGGCTGTAGAGAACAGGGGATGACTCCAGAGATAAGGTAGGAGGAACCACGCATGCTCAGACAGCCCCTTCTACCCCACGGATCTATAATGGGGGAAAACACAAAGAAAGACTAAAGAACACTCAGACTGAACAAATCCATTCCCTGCGTTTTTGTGCTTGGGACCTGGTCCTTGTCTGAAACCCTACAACTTCTGCAGTCTGTTTGTCCCAGGAACATACATAACCTAAAGTATTAGTCATCACACACAGAAATAATTGGTAAAAAAAAAAAGTTACTAATGCTAATAAAATATCAGGACTATTTTTATAGATGATGTAATTCTCTCAGAATTAAATGTTTAGCAGCTTGAGATGGAATTCACATACCATACCATCTATTTAAAGTATATAATTAGATGTTTGGGTTTTTCTTAGTGTATTCACACAGTTGTGCAGCCATCACCCACAATTTAAGTTTGGAACATTTTCATCACCCCAGTTAGTCACCCTTCATTCCCAGCCCCAAACCTAGGCAACCACTAATCTACTTTCTGCCCCTTAGAATTTAAATTTATGCTTCTGGTTTAACTGCCTTAAAGCAAATTATTTTGTATCACAAATCCTTGGAGCTGCTCCAATTCTTATCTCCTGGAACTAATTGCTAATTTGGCCTCTGACAATTTCACTTGGGGCATTTGTGTGGCATCACCTTGAGGAACATTACACATGGCAAATGCTTCACCCGAAGGTGGTCTCCGCACCACCATGACCCACTCAGGCCCAAACACACACGCAGCCTCTAATGACGTGTGAGGGCAGAAAATGCCAACACGGCAGCATATAGGTCTTGGCCACTAAAGCTAATAGGTGGAATAAGTCCATTCCTAAGATAACGCCACAAATAGCTGTAGAATTTTGCAGGCATGCAATCATAGGCGTATCATGGGCTACAGCTAGATTTCCATGGAGGAGGAAGTGAAGCCTGCTTGGGAGAGAAAATGAAGAACCATCTCCTTTGGGAAGCAGGCCAGTGATGACCACTTCCAAGAACCCTGGCTAGGTGGCAGGAGAGGCTCTGTAAGGTGGGCACTGGGTATATCCAAGGGCTTCTTGCTTTGGTTCTTCCTTTTCACACATTCTACGCATGTGGTGGGTCGACTTTCTTCTACGAGCATCTGTGAAAGACCATGATTTTGTCTTCTGGGATGGGAGGAGCATCCAGTGAGAGCTGCCTAGTCTTTGTAGTCTATTTCTTGGAGTTTAGATTATTTTGCTCCAAGACACTGTCTCTGCCTTTGGGGGCTGCTAGAACAAAATATCACAGTCTGGGTGGCTTCACAACAGACATTTGTTTCTCATTGTTCTGGAGTCTAGAAAGTCCACGATCTAAGTGCCAGCAGAGTCAACGTCTAGAGAGGCCTCATTTCTTGAGTTGCTGATAGTAGGCTTTTTGCTGTGTCCTCACATGACCTTTACATGTGGCAAGAGAGAGGGAGAAAGACTGGCATCTCTTCTTAGAAGGGCACTAATCCTATCATGAGGACCCCTATCCTCAGGACCTCATCTAAACCTAATCACCTTCCAACGACCTCACCTCCCAACACTATCATTTTAGAGGTGAGAACTTCAACATTTGAATTTAGAAAGGACACAAATATTCAGCCCATAACAGAAATGCTTAGGTGCATATGGCCTAAATCAGATGTAATAATAGGACAATCCCTCCCTTGGCTTACACAGAATAAATAGAATAAACTTGAATTAAAAGGGAGCAGGATATTTTCATCTGTTCGTTTTCCCTGTTCTTGTAATTAGTCTTTATCATGTCCTTTGGGGACATCTTGAATCTTTAAAAATTAAACTGTTTCTGCGGAGGTAAAATCAATACGCTTTTCCCTTCTAAGAAAGGTAAAACTTCAAATCTGTGGGATTCAGGTTTAAGTGTGTGAGCCACAAAGTAGTGCCCTAGAGCTCAGAGGAAAGGACAAGACAGAAATGAGTGGGCAGCTATGCCAGGCTGTTCCCCTTGAAATTCCAGAGGCTCCCTGCAAGACGCCCCCCGCCCCGCTCACAAAGGAACCGTTCATACCCAGGTCACCAGTGCCCACTGTGTTCATAGAAAAGGCTGGCGCGACCCGATCAAGCAGACGGACATGGGCTGGGCTCCTTTTCTGTGTCACAAGAAAGGAGGAGCAGAGATGACAGGGGGAAAGCCTGGGTTGCCCTAAGCATGGCATTTGATTCATTTCATCTCAAGGCTGTCATTCACCCAGAAAGGTCCTGAAGGCACCTCACTTCCGCTTCTGAAGCAGCAGGATGTGGCAGCAGCTGTCTGGGTGCTCTGGAGGCCAGCCCCAGGAGGAGGAAGGGAAAATACCGGAGCCACTTGGACCAGACGGTGAGGGAGGCAGGGAACAGCCAGCTCAGGGCCAGCCACGTCCGTCCTCCGGCTGCTGCGAAAAGTTCCAGCAGCTGGGAAGCGCTGGGAAACTGGCCTAACGTTACAGGTGGCGTTTCCTCGTCAGAGAGCCTTGAAGAACCTCCAAGAGAGGTGTTGTTAGCAGAACTTAAAATGGGTGAATCACTTGTAAGGATGAATTTGTGCTCTGATCCCTAATACATGTGAAGCCTGGAAACAGACTAAATCAGGGCTGGAGTAAATAATAGCGATTCGTTGCAATTAACAACAGGAACTATGTTTAATGACCATAAGTAACAATAGCACTAAGCATTTAGTTCATTGCAGGCCCTGCCCTAGGACCTTTGCATACATTATTTCACAAATCTCTCATCAACTCTATCAGAGAAGTACTTGTGCATCGCTGTTTAGAGACTCGGAGAGATTCAGAGCCTGAAATCACCCAGCTAATAGGAGGCAGAAGCGGGAATGAAATCAGTGTCTGCAGGATTCCAGAACTTTAGGATGTGGATGGAAGGGATGACCTCACTCAGGCCTTCAGAAGCCAGTACTTTCCCAATTAGCCAGTTCAGGACTGAGCCAGGAGTTGACAGGAACTAGCTACCCCTTCTGCCACACCGGGCTGGGCCATGGGTAAGTGGCCGGGTGAGGCTCTGCCACCACAATCTAGCCTTATTCTCGGGCTTTCCCACAGGCACAGGCTATGTGAAAGGGATGGGGACCTGCAGGGACATGGAGACTGAACTCTGGGCTCCCCCTCATCCCACATTCCCTCTGCAAACCCCATCTTGGGGTTGAGAACTTTGCCCATCCCTCCCAGATTCCAAGCTGAGCATAAATCATGAAATAACTAATCTAAGTTAGATTCAACAGGACCACACCCACTTTTGAGGGTCCCCAGGTACCCGTCATTTCTGAAGAACCAGCCCAGGTCACTTACTTTGCGTGAAACTTCTTGTGCATTGGAGCCACCTGAAGTGCTCACGGGGCCCACCCAGGGGGGTTTCTGGGCTGTGGCTGGAGAGTCTGAACCACAGTTTCCAGGTGGGTTGGGAGGCCACCTAGAGAATCACTTTAGGGGATGGAAGTGATTTAGGGGATGGAAGCTTTAGCTTTGTCTGTCATTTCATCACGGGGCACTTACCACTGCCCGTTTATACGTGACAGCCGCTCTTGCCAAGGACTTTCATCCCCACCACGTGGACTGGTTTCCCGTGGTAATAAGTTACCACAAACTTGTGACTTAACACCGATCGTCTTACAGCTTTGCAGTCAGAAGTCTAAAATGGGTGGGCAGGGCTGCCCACTGTGGAGGCTGTAGGGGAGAGTCCGCTTCCTTGCCTCTTCCAGCTTCTAGAAACTGCTTGGCTGCTGCTATTCCTGGCCTTGGGGCCGATGCATCTCCAAAGCCAGCAGGATGCCCACCAACACACCTTCTTCCCTGACCCTGACCCTCCTGCCTCCCTCATATAAGGACCCTTGTGATTACAATGGGGCCACCTAGATAATCCAAGATCCTTTGCCATTTTAAGATCCTTAACTTAATCACGTCGCCCAAGTCCCCACTGCTTGTATAAGGTAACACATTCACAGATTTCAAAAAGATTCAGAATTTGGAGACAATTATTCTATCTCCCCACCCACCCCACCACCTGTCTAGACAGCAGGTGTCCCTCCCATCCCATATCACCTTTCCCCAAAAAGAACACTAAAACAGTATCAGGATTTGTGTGATGCAATCCTTCTTACTTTCCCGGTAATAAAGGACAACAGGGAAGGAGTTACTGAAGTGCCCATCAAGATGAGCCTCTTAAGACCATGCCCCAAACACCAGCTAAGTCTCCCCATACTTGCCAGATGTTCTAGAATCTAGAGCCACGGTGCCTCCTCTTCTGAGCCAGGACTCCGGTGGCCCCAATGCCTTGTTCACTCCAGGCTCAGTCACCAGCACCACCTTCCAAACCTGCTCACAGACCACTTATGAAAGATGAAGAAAGAGGAACTAAATTAAAAAGCTCTCTTACCTTTTGAATTTCTGATTATTACCTTCAGAATTTCTGGGCTGAGGTCCCAACCTAAAGACTGAAATTTCTGTTGGTGGGTGTATTAATTTGCTGAAACTGCCATAACAAAGTACCACGGATGGGGTGGCTTAAACAGAAATCTATTTTCTAGCAGTTCTGGAGGCTGGAAATCCAAGGTCAAGGTGGGGGCAGGTTGTTTCTTCAGAGGTCCCTCTCTTTAGCTTGCAGATGGCTCCCTTTTCCCTGTGGCCCCACATGGTCCTTCTCTGTGAACATGTGCCCCTAGTGCTTCTTCTTCTTTTTTTTTAAGATTGTATTTACTTATTTGTGAAAGAGAGTGGGTGAGAGAGCACAAGCAGGGGACCCAGCAGAGGGAGGGGCAGAAGCAGGCTCCCCACTAAGCAGGATGCGGCGCTCAATCCCAGGATCCTGGTGGGATCATGACCTGAGCCAAAGGCAGATGCTTAGCCCACTGACCCACTCAGGTGGCCCTGCTTCTCTCTCTTCTTCTAAGGACACCAGTCTTACTGAATTCAGGCCCATCCTACTGACCTCATTGTAACTTAGTCACCCCTTTAAAGACCCTGTCTCCAAGTACAGTTGTTCTGATGTCCTGAGAGTTAGGACTTCCATATAGGAATTTAGGGGTGGGAATGGGAGACACAGTTTAGCCTGTAACAGTGGGCTGGGACCCTGGGAGATTCCACAAGTTTACTAGGTGGGCGTGAGGGTCAGGGAGAGGCAAGCTAGGCTGTTGACTCTAAGAGAGTGCACCTCAGCCCAGAACTACCTTTTGGTCTTAGATTAGGGATGGGAGGAAGGCAGACTGGGTCAAAGTAGCCCCCAAAGGGGCTAGTCTTAGTCTGTGTAAGCAAGCAGCAGCATTTAAGGCCCACTTACCTTCCCCAGAGTCAACTCCCTGCAAAAGGTTTTTTGCTTGATACATAATTCACAGCTAATCACAATAAGTCCACCCAGTCCCTACACACCACCGACACAGAGGAAATCAAGGAGCAGACACAGAGTGTGTGTGTGTTTGATGCTCTGAAAGGGTTGTATCAGAGAAAGGGATTTCATTCTCAAGGCTGGATCTGAGAGGGAAGTCAAACCCAGCACAAGTTGAAACAAACCCAACAGCCTTATCTTATTCTTGACTCCCAGGTTCCTCCTTCTTGAAAGCCATTTAGAGGCAGGGCACTGTGAACTGCCATTGTTAAGAGTAAGTGCCCTTGTGAGGTCCTTCCTGGGACATGTTGGGTATGTGACTTACAGGACCTGGAATCTCTGACATTTCTCCTGGACAAACCTTTGTTAGTTGCTGGTCAGACTCACTAACCAACATAGGCTTAAAATATATAAATATATAAGGACACACACACAGGCTCATAAGGAAATAAGCCAGTCCCAAAGGAGACAAATACTGTATCATTCCACTTACACGAAGGACCTAGAATGGTCAAATTCACGTAGACAGAAAGTATAATGGCAGTTGCCAGGGGCTGTGGGAGAGGGAAGGATGGGAAGCTGTTGGTTTATTACAGAGCTTCAGTTTGGGGACATGACAAGAGTTCTGGAGACTGCTTGCACAACAATGTGAATGTACTTATTGAACTGTACACTTAAAAATAGTTAACATGGTAAGCTGTGTGTGATATATAGCACAGCTTTTTCCCCCCCTTTCAAAAAGGCTGCTGGAAGCAATCATATAATGGAAAAAAACACATGGCTGGGGTCAGGCTAACCTAGGTTAACCCCTTATCTGCCACTCTCTAGTTTGAGGGCAATTTTTTGTTTATTTCCATGTAACGTATCACCCAAAAACTTAGTACCTTAGAACAACAGCAATCATCTTGTCAGTCCTGTTTGTAAGGGCCAGGAATCTGGGAAGACCTCCTGCTGGGTAGTTCTGGTTCAGGGGCTCTCCCAGGCTTGCAGTCTGGTGGGGGGCTACAACAACTGGGGGCTAGCTGGCCATCTCTCTCTTCTAATAGCCTCAAGGCTCCTCCATGTGATCTTTCCACGTGGCTGGCGTGGGCTGCCTTACAGATTTCGGCCTCGGGGGAACTGGACAGCTCTGAGGTGGCTCAGGGCTGGCTTCCGGCAGGTGGCTACCCAGAGAGAGAGGGAGAAATTGCATCGCCTTTTCAGATCTAGCCTCAGAGTTCATACAGTGTCACTGCCTTCACACTCCCGTCACAAACAAATCATACACCCACCGGATTCAAAGTAAGGGGAACTGGACTCCTTATCTTCCGACTCCTTATCAGAGTTAAGTGGCAAAGTTCCAGAACACTGGTTGGCCAGCTAAGCCCTCAGACCAAATCCGGCTCCCCTCTCCAAAACAGCCACGCCCACTCATTTGCATTACGTCTCCTCCTTTATCACAATGGCAGAATCAAGTGTTTGGGACCAGAGACTGCATGGTCCACAAGGCCTTTTTTTTTTTTTCTCTCCTTTAAGATTTTATTTATTTGTGAGAGAGAGAGAGCATAAGCAGGAGGCGGGGCAGAGGGAGAGGGAGAAGCAGGCTCCCCACTGAGAAGTGACCACCCCCCACCCAATGCCAGGCTGGATCCCAAGCCCTGCGGATCATGACCTGAACCAAAGGCAGATTCTTGACCAACTGAGCCACCCAGGTGCCCCAAATCTTTACAACTCTTGATAGAAAGGCTTCCTCACCTGTCAGATGGTAAATACAGTTGCATCCACCTCTGGCAGGTTACTAGCCTCTCTGAACCTCACCTCCATCTCCACATCTGCAAAATGGAATGAAGATCATGTAGGAAAAGTACTTAGCACAATTCCATGCCTACACAGGTGAAGTATAAAATATAGTTCTTCCCTTTCCAGGCCTTATTATGATTTAAGAGTCACAGAACAGTGATTGTGGCCACAATAGGTCTATTAGCAGTGCTGGAAATTCCCAATTTGAGACACTCCTTGGAATTAAGGCAGACTTTACAGAGAATCTCTTTTATTTATTTTTTTAAAGATTTATTTATTTATTTATTTATTTGCCAGAGAGAGAGATCACAAGTAGGCAGAGAGGCAGGCAGAGAGAGGAAGGCAAGCAGGCTCCCTGCTGAGCAGAGAGCCTGATGCAGGGCTCAATCCCACGACGCTAGGATCAGGACCTGAGCCGAAGGCAGATGCTTAACCAACTAAGCCACCCACGTGCCCCAGAGAATCTCTTTTAAAATAGTTTTTATTATTCTGAAGGAAAGAAATGTTCACAAGAATTCTTCTAAAAATCCAATGCATTTATCAGACTCGATAAGAGTTTCAACCTTCTTAAAAGAAGGGTGAAAGAGAACCTGGAAAATGTGGAATTGAGTGAGTGGGGAAGAGCAGGGTAGCAGCAGATCTCCCTTTAGCTATGGAGAGAAAGACAGGAAATTTTACCTACTTCATACATTTGTGCTCAGAGATGCCTCTGCCTCAGAAAGCAAAGAAAAACGTTTTCTTGGCCTCCCCTTACCCATCACCTCCCTTTCCCTTTGCTTGGACTAGCTAGCTCCACTCCAACTGCCTCCCACCTACCAAGGTGTCCCTTGGATTTTTTCTCTCGTCACCTGGCTATTGCCAAGGCCAATTCCCCAACAACTCCCCTCAAAGATTATCTGCTCAAGACTCAGCTCTCCTCCTTGCTCCAAATTCACAAAGGGGCATCCTAGAGCCTTTTATCGGGTGCCTCTGGATTCTATCTATTCTATAGAAGCAAGTTTCTATTCAAGAAACTAGAGACCCCCAACTAGCACTTACCATGGTAACATTTGACCCACCAGTCCCAACTCTTTTACTCATTTATTCAAAACCACCAAAGCTATCCAACTCTATGCAGCATATGAAAAATTATTTTCTATCTCCTCTCCAAGTTTTGTTTGATTCCCATCACTTTCAAAATCCACTTAGCTTTACCCTATCAATACTGGAAGAACTATTTCTTTTTCATGCAGCTATTTGTTGCCATGTTATTTTTATATCAAATATTATGAGTGTTTTGGGGTGGGTGGGAGAGGAAGTATGCAATTTGATGACTCGAGCCCATTCCCTTTGGCCCTACTAATTTTTACGGCATTTCCCCCTCCTATATGCCTGAATTTGCAATTTCATGCAAATTTTATAAAATTATCCCCAGAACCCAACTCAACATTAGCCAAAGGCGAACTCAATTTATGCTGCTCCAGGAAGAATTGTGGTTTGGAAAATGTACTCAACTGGCTCCCAAAAAAGTAACAATCATTAGAACTACTGCTGTTGTTCCTACTACAACATCTGCAGAGCACTTTGCAATTTACACAGGGCTTTCACACCTGCTGCCTTTCATGTTTACTGTAACAACTATCTTATAGTTATGGTCCCATTCTACAGATTATTATAAAATGCTACAGAATGCACTCTACAGATTGTTATAAATGAAGCACAGAAGACTTAAGTGCATTGCCTGAGATCATCGACCTACCAATTTACAGACCTGAAATTCCAAAGACTTTTACTTTATCCAGGCATTCTGTCATTTATAAATTCATACTTTTAAAAATTGTTTTATTTTTGTTTTTTAAAGATTTCATTTATTTAGTTGACAGAGAGATAGCCAGAGAGGGAACACAAGCAGGGGGGAGTGGAAGGAGGAGAAGCAGGCCTCCTGCCAAGCAGGGAGCCAGATGCGGGGCTTGACTGGAATCATGACCTGAGCCAAAGGCAGCCACTTAATGACGGAGCCACCCAGGAGCCCTATAAATTCATACTTTTTAATATATTTTTAAAGATTTATTTATTTATTTGGCACAGAGAGAGAGAGGGAGAGAGAGCACAAGTAGGCAGAGAGGCAGGCAGAGAGAGAGTGAAGCCGACTCCCCGCTGAGCCGATAGCCGGACACACAGCTCGATCCCAGGACCCTGAGATCATGACCTGAGCCTAAGGCAGAGGCTTAACCCACTGAGCCACCCTGGCACCCCAAATTCATACTTCTTATAAAAAAGGTTTACTTTAGGAGTGCCTGAGTGGCTCAGTGGGTTAAGCCTCTGCCTTAGGCTCAGGTCATGATCTCAGGGTCCTGGGATTGAGCCCCGTGTTCGGCTCTCTGGGAGCCTCTTCCCCCTCTCCCTCTCTCTGCCTACTTGTGATCTCTCCTACTCTCTCTGTCAAATTAATTAATTAACAAATTAATTAATTTTTTTAAAAAAGGTTTATTTTAGAGAGTGAGAGAGAGAGAGAGTAATGGGTGGGGAGGGAGAGAGAGACTTCCAAAGACTCGGCACTGAGCATGGAGACTGACATGGGGCTCTAATACCATGACACTGAGCCCAAACCAAGAGTCAGCCACTTAACTGACTGTACCACCCAAGCACCCCATAAATCCATACCTTCTAAGTGCCCTAGTTGGTTGAAGTGCCCTTCAACCAACACTGTTCTTTTTACTCCTTTCTCTAGAATGCCAACCCTTTTTTTCCTGAGAGAGTTTAGGTTGGTTTTGTTTCTTTTTTTAGTTTTTTATTTACTAATTTGAGAAACAGAGAGCACGAGCAGGGGGATAGGCAAAGGAAGAGGGAGAAGCACGCTCCCCACTGAGCAGGGAGCCCCATGCAGGGCTCAATTCCAGGACCCTGAGATCACGACCTGAGCCAAAGTCAGAGGCTCAACCAACTGAGCCACCCAGATGCCCCGGGTTGATTTTAGATCCAAGACCATTTATAGGATAGAGTGCTACCCACACTTTACTTAAGCTCAAATTTTTTTTCTCAACAATCTTTTCTAATCTAATCTCTCTTTTGTTAGTAATAGCAAAATGGGCTAAATGACAGACATTGAGGGTATCTTTGGCTTTGTTTATTTTGGCCTTGGAAAATAACTAAAAATGAAAATATGTCTGAGATGGTCAGTGTTTCAGAAGTACTTCTATGACTGAAACTATGAATTTAAAGGTCACATGAAGGAGCGCCTGGGTGGCTCAGTGGGTTAAGCCTCTGCCTTCCACTTAGGTCATGATCTCAGGGTCCTGGGATCAAGCCCCATATCGGGCTCTCTGCTAGGCAGAGAGCCTGCTTTCCATCCCCCTCTCTGCCTGTCTCTCTGCCTACTTGTGATTTCTCTCTCTGTACAATAAATAAATAACTAAATAAATAAATAAAATCTTTAAAAATAAATAAAGGCCACATGAAATCCAAAGTTTGAGGGCATCCCTGGCAGGGGTACTGCTAGTGAATATACTGAATGACAGTTTTAGCCTGAGGTTCAGTTTTGTCTCATCACATACCACCCACCTGGCACTGGACAAAATAAATGAGAAGCGTGGTTGTCATGGAGATGGATGGCATAATCTGACTACCTTCACATGGAACTATCGCTTTGGAGTGTCACAGGTCCTTTGCATAAGATGCATCTGGCTCAGTAGCTGCTAAGAGAAAAGGAAGGGATTTCTCTTATGAAATTGTTGACATTACTGTTGCTGTTAATGTATACTACTTATTGAGCACTTACTATGTGTCAGGGAATGTGCTGAGCATTTCTCATGTATTACTTCGTTTTATCCTTCCAACAACCTTCTCAGGAAGGTATTCTAATCCTCATTCTACACAATAAGAAACTGATATTCAAAGAAAGTAAACAACCTTCCCTAGGTGACACACTTTTAAATCAAGGTCTGCCTCTAAAACTTACATTTTGAAACATCATGCAAAATTGTCTCTCAGGTATGGAAAGCAGAGAAGTGGTTGTTTAATAGATTTCTAGTAATTGAAGTGGATAATTTTGGGGCTGGTATTCTACCTTATTACTATAGTGAACTAAGGAAATCTAGTTGACAGGCCTTAAACGGAGCTTGGGTAGGGTCTGCAACTTTAAATTTTCAAGTATTTGAACTTAGAGTAAGCAGGTCCCATTCTTATCCTGCCCTCCTACCCTCATCATCTCAGGGTCCTGGGCCTCACTTTGGGCTCCCTGCTCAGCTAGGAGTCTGCTTCTCCCACTCCCTCTGCCTCTCCCCTGCTTGTGCTATCTCTCTCAAATGAATAAATAAAATCTTTTTAAAAAGAAAAAAAGAATCATTTAATCCAACAAGTAAACAGTAGTAAACAAAGATCTGCCTGATCACTAACTTTCCTCATTCTCATACAAGAGCATTGGAGAAGGGCTGTAACAAGCAAAGTCTGGTAAGATTTTTTGGTTTTGGTTTTGTTTTGAGAGAGTATGCGAGAGCACAGGGAGGGTGGGGTGGGGGGCAGAGGGAGAGAGAGTGTCCTAAGCAGGCTCTGCACCCAGCACAGAGCCCAATGCAGGGCTCAATCTCATGACCCTAAGCTCATGACCTGAGCTGAAATCAAGAGTCAGATGCTTAACCAACTGAGCCACTCATGCACCCCTGCGGTGAGTTTTACGATAAAGATATGTAGGAGCTACTAATGGAACACAAATGAAGTGAATCTTGATGAATGAACAGGAGTGTTCATGCAAGCACGACACTTAGCATATATAAATTCATCTGCATAAGCCCAAGCCCAATAAATAAATAAGCAAATAAAATTTTATAAATAAAATCAAAGTGACTTAGATGGGAAAGGCATTCATTTTCTCAAATAATAGCAAATCTAGAGGTAAGGCAGCCACTGTATATATCCAAACCAGCTTCCTACCATCTTTCCACCTGTCATCCTCCGTACGGGTTTCTATGCTCAGGCAGACCCTGCCACAGGGTCCCCAGATGGCAGCCACACTTCAGGGTATCTCTTGCTGATGACAATGTCCAGAGGAACAAAAACAATGTCCTTGCCTTGTGTTGCTTTGACTAGAGAGGCAAAGCTTCCCAGAATCATTACGATCACACTTCGGTTCAATGAAGATTCAGACTCCATATCTAGGGGAGGGACTGACTTCCCAAAAAGTCATGGCTGCTTGGAAAAGTTAACAGCATTGAGGTCCTGTTGGCAAGGAGGGTGGTGACGAGAGAGTAAACAGCAATGTGTCCCAAAGGCAATTAGACATGTAAGAAGATGGCATTCTGGAAACGATAAGATGTTAGGTGTGAAAACATCAGTCCTATGCCAGTGTTCAGTGTTTATGGGTCAATGTTCCTTAAGCTCTTAAAGACAGTGAAATATCAAGCAATATTAAGAGGCTTTCATTTTTTTTTTTTAAATGTGGGATTCATATAAAATTTACCTCAAAACCGGGGCACCTGGGTGGCTCATTCGGTTAAGGAGCTGCCTTCAGCTCAGGTCATAAATCCTGGGATTGAGCCCCTCATTGGGGCTCCTTGCTCAGCAAAGAATCTGCTTCTCCCTCTCCTTTGAGAAGCCCAAAGAATAAAGTTAAAATCATCCATAAGCACACGTCACGTGGCTCTAACTGCTTGATGTCAGAGTACATAGTAGTTTTGTGCAGAATCACAGCAGTAACTTAGAGTGCACGTTCACATCAATTTCTTCTTATCCTAAGTTTCTGTCCTATTTTCTGCCAAACAAAGGCAAGCTACTGCTGGTCAGTTTAAGGAAAAAAACAGCACACTGGCTTCTAAATTACAGAATTTAAAATTGCTGTTTTTCTTTTTTTTTCCCTAAAAAGGTGAATTTCTGTAGCCCTTCCACTTAATGGAGCAGGTTCTCTAAACCCAGACTCCATAACATAAGTAAGTTTAAGGCACCCGGCGAAAAAACAGGGACTTCTCTTAGTGCGGTTCTGGCATGGGATTTTGGGGGCGGAGTTGCAAGAACTGGGGCCATGTCTCTTCCCAGCAAGATGCATAGTGGTGGCAGGGCCCCAGCACTAACGAAGGGATAAGGATGTGCTTGCTGGGAACTTCAGGAAGGTTGTGTCTGTCCCATGGGCTTTCGTGGAATGACCACTATCAGGGATCATTGGCATGTGCAGATTTCTTTATTTTTTTCATTTCCAATATAAAAAGGAATGCTTAACATCTCTCCATATAATGGCAAACAACGGCAAGACTATTCCTTTAAATGTCTGGACCTGCCTGGGCAGGAATCCATTATGAAGGCTGTTTTATTTTCTAAGTCCCTTTAACATTCCCGGGAACTTGATGGTTTTAATAATGAAGAGTAGAAGCAGTCAGGATGCAGAGTTCCAAGGCCCTTCTGAAAAGTGAGCAGGAGCCCAGTTACTCAGACTCTCCAAGCCCTAGACTTCATTGAGACTCTCCTGTGGGCAGACCTGTCGGTTGGAGAGTGACAGCTTCTGTTCAGTGTCTTCAACCCTTGCTCTAAGTGTATCCAGCAGTGAAGCAGGATCCTGAAGCAGGCATCAGGCAGACCCAATGAGAGCAATCAGAAAAGTATTTCTCGGAATATCGTGGCAAACAAAATCCGTTTTTACCTGTTGCCCAGAACGTACAGAGATCCGGATGCAAACACAAACTGCAACAAGTCTCACGAAACAGTACTTTTTCCTTTGTCTGATGCAATCTCACATTTTCTAATCTACTTCATTTTTTAAGTGGTGAAACTGCATGACCCGCCTCAATTGGTTTCATGACCCCTGAATAAGTCACAACTGGTGGTTAGAGAAACCGTGAGTTAGGAAGTTGCTGTGATCCTCAGGAGGGGAGTATTGTAATGGCATCTAGGAAAGCAGAAAGCTGGCTTGCAGGAGGTAGAAGGATTCCAGACGGATTTAAGAGGGGAGCGGACTCAAAGGAATTAGAGATAATGCCCAGTGTGGGTTTGAGCTCTGGGTAGATAAAGGGATCATTTGCAGAGATAGGTAAGGTTAACTGCAAGACGTATTACAAGGGTCAAGATAAGGAGCAGATGAAGAGGGCCCCTTTTGGGGGGTAAACACAAATGTATCCCTGAATTTGAAGCATAGCGAAGAACAACTATCTAAGGACATTACATAACGCCAGAGAGTGTTCAACTTTTACTAAAAGAGGGAGCAAAAACGGAGCGATGGAAAAAAAGAAATCATTAACAGGGAGGAGTGGGCTCCGAGCCTGGAAATTCTACTTGGAAAGGACAGTCCAGCTCTAATTCCCAGGGCAACAGCCCAGATCAAAGACTCACCTGGTGCTCTGCTATTGGTGCTAACAGGGCTTTTGTAGGGCTGAGAATAGGGTAAGTATAGCCTATGGCATTTCATTTAGCAAACCCGTTGGCAGGAGTTCACTTCTTATACACACAAAGTTGGCGTTGAATTTAGAATTCCCCATCCCCACTTCAGAAACTTAACAGGCATTTCTTAGGCACTTCTTATAAAAATGGAAATCCATTAACTTTATTCTTCATGCACGCTCTCTGACAGCATCGGGTCAAAGGGACTTTTTTCCTTCCTCTTTTCAGAGCTTCCACAGTGGCAATCTTTCTCCTTCTAAATCTTTTCTTTTACAAAACAATAGGGAGTGGTGGTAGCCTGTGGCTAGTTGAAGATTTCGAACAATAGGTGTTTCTGAGCCGGGTTTATTGAAATGGTCTTGTCTGTGTCCTGGGGGAGATTGTAAATGAGATGTCAACAGGAGCTCTTTTGTGCAGATGGCATTCAGCCTGAAAGAGAGGAATTTCCTTACTGTGCTAGTATTTAAAGTAGATTTGTTGCTGCTTTTGCTAAAACTTTTTATCCAACTGCCTGAGCTAACAGCACTGAATGAGTCACTCGGTGTGATTGTGACTTCCTTCCCTCCTTAGCAAAGCACTGACTGAGTCATTTACATTTAGAAAGGAAGACTCCTAAGAAGATTTCTTGGATTTTCATCAGCTTGAGCCTCTTTTCTAGACCGTCACGTGGACCTGAGCTGTCAGCAATCCTGTTACCCGTAGGAGAGGGCAGCCTGGCCAGGCTGTTTTCTCTTACTCCCAGGAAAACTCCTGGCTGTTTTGCTTGCTTTTTAAAATCCAAAGAGGGCGACAGTTTCCTGCCTTAAGCCTTTTCCTTTCGCCCTCTTTTTTTGGGGTGGGGGGGTAAATGACAGGCAATTTCAGTTTACTATAATTACCACCGAGGTTTGACTAACTCCACCCTTAGGAGATAAGGCAACTGTTTTATTACCTCTCAGCCAGGTGCCTGAGGGTGACAAGAGTTGCCTTTATCTGGAGACCTGACAAGGTATCACCAACTGCAAACCGGCTGAATCTTTGAGCAGCGGCTATCCAAATGCTTCCCTTCTCTGTGATCCATTTTCCTGTCTTTATTGGTAGTTACTTTCGATCCGAACACTGGTGCTGGTTTCCTCTAGTTTTTCCGCATTCCTGCACCTTGCCAGCTCTGCAGTTGTACTGCTATGTCAATTACAACCGGTGTAAATTACAAACCCCCAGCCCCAAGCACATAACACACAGACTGTATTAACATCTTCCATTTGGTAGGTTTGGTGTGGTCTAGTTGCCTCTTCAAAGAACTGAGACTTGGCTAAGTCTTTCACCTATGATCAGAAATCAAGAAACCAAATCATTCTGCCTTTACTTTCTCGGGTTCTTTTTGAAAAAGAGAACGTTTCCTACATCAGCCGGCGGAGGGGTGCTTTAGATCCTGAAATTTTCTAGTGCTTCATCTATATCTGTCTGTTCACTAACAGATCTAACTGCCCCTCGGTTTATTCTTTAACTCAAGCTCTTACATGGATTATCTCCTCTCTCCGGGGTTGGAAATGCAGTGTAAAATGTGCGTTTTGAAAATGATTTTGGGAGCGCCTGGGCGGCTCAGTCGGTTAAGCAGCTGCCTTCAGCTCAGGTCATGATCCCAGGGTCCTTGGATGGAGGCCCCGTGTCAGCTACCTGCTCAGCAGAGAATTTGCTTCTGCCTCTCCCTCTGCCCTGCTTGCGTTCTCTAATAAATAAGTAAAATTAAAAAAAAAAAAAAGAATTTTTAAACTGTGTATACTAGGTAGGGCTCCAGCGAGTCAAGAGTGCTTTTGCAGAGAAACTTTTAGGGGAGTGTCCTAAGCTGCTTGTACTTAGCATGGCACCCAGCCTGGACCTCGCACAGAGCCACCCTCCTGTGAGTACAAATTATGGTGGGTCAAAGAGAAGAATGTTGGTTTTATTTATTTTATGGGGAAGTAATTATAGCCTGAGGGCAGGGGGTCATAATGAGAATGATGGAAAAGATGAATGAAAACACATCCACACAACCTCGCAAATATGAGGTGTTTCTCTTCAAGAACACGTAAGACTATCCCACTCTGTAGTTTATGTACACATCATTCCACCTGGTGGGGAAAGGTTACTTGAAAGCCCCCCTATGAACACCCCAATTACCATTTTCACAAAAACCAGAACAAGATGTTTCTGAATACAGTGTGTGAAACCAATGAACACCCAGAACTCCAACACAAAGAGAGACGTCAGGAGTAGCATCAAACCTGACCTTGGATATCTCTCTTCCTTAAACATATGGAAATCTTGCTCACCTACAACATAAAGAGTCTGCCACCCCATCACCAGCCATCCACCCATCCCCCCCAATCCTCTCTGTAGGCTTGGATAGGACACAACTCAGGGCAGGGCCGCAGATGCCTCTGAAGGAGAAAGTCCTATGGCTCCAAGGCTTCCAAAGGGGCAGGGAAACATCATTCCTTCATCTGCAATTCTGAAAGCCATTGGCCAAAACATGACCTTGGAACTGCCTGCAGTGCGGCTGTGCTACCTCTTTCTGCATACAAACAGGTTAGAGTCCGTCATCAAGAGGCGCTGCCCTAGACCCCCAGGGAATGTCAGGTATATTAGCTTTCTACAATCCCCAAAAGTTCTGAATTCCAAAGACATCCAACCACGAGAGTCAGATAAGGGCTTTTAAAATTCAGCTAAGGTTCTTGTAAGAGTTCAAAGTAGAATCTTAATGACAAAAGGCAACTCTTTCAAATCTAAGTGGAGGTTTGGAGGGCAAGAAGTCAAGGCTCCAGTCAGACCCCGCCCTGGAGAACCTGGGCAGCCCACTCTCCAGCCCCCTCTCACTTGTGGAATTCGGATTCCAGAACAGTGCCTGGCTCTCTTGAACACAGTGAAGGTGGACATTGGTGGGGGCAGGTCGAGTAAATTGATACCATTCTAGTGCGGGCCTCTTCAGTTTCCTAGACCATTTTTATTACATTTTTGCCAAATGACAAAAACCCAACTGTAAAATAGAATTTATAATGCATTCTTTAAGGGGCCCTTTCCCTACCAACTGTAAACACTGATTGGTGGACTGAAGTCCTGTCTGGAGCTTGGTATGGACAGAGAGGCCTGGGGACACGTGGACAGGTCCTTCTCTAGATCTGTGTCCTCATCTGTCAAGGACACAGCTGGATAAGGAGGTGTCATTTTAAGCGCTGATTCAGTTATCTGAGACTCAGTAGTGGGCTGGTCTCCTTCCTGGGCTGAGTGGATTAATAGAAACTGTGTTCTACAGATTAACCCAGTCAGTTTTCCTGTTTTTCCTTTGAAAAGGGGGGTTTCAGAGAGGAAAGAGGAATGGAGTGGGATGAATAATTAACTGCCTAACTACACACACCAGGGCGTCCTGTGGCCTCCCACATGCCCTGCTCTCCAGACCCAGATAATTATTCCTCATCATGCTGAAACCAACAGGAAGGAATGGTGGATGCATTTTCTTTCTTCTTCACTTTCCCACACATCCTGTTTTCCCGGGTTGGAGGGATTTGAGCTTGCCTTGTGCAAAGCTTCTGCTCCAGGCCAAGCCCTCCCTGCAGACCCTCGGTCCATAAGGGCGGCAGAAGCAGGCAGCTTTGCTAGAGCTGCCCTCTCTCCAAAGCCTAGAAGAGTCTCCTACCAACACATCCAGCTGGAGGTTTCAGTTAGGACTTAGCCTGACTGGACTCGTGACATAACGCTGGTTTGCTACACAGCCAACTCGCTTTCTCAAGCAGGACAAGCTGGCAATCTGTGCCTGATAACCCGGCTCCCATCCACCCGGGGTTAGGTAGGCTTGCGTTCTACTTTGTTTACCAGACACCAAATAACCTGGCAGAAGAGTCCTGTTTGGTTGCGTGGCTCCATTCCAGATTTTCCCCTGTATTCCAGGCTCCAGGTCCCATTGTGCAGGTGCCACTAATTCCCATGAAGTAAGACCAAGAGGTAAAGAAAGTTCTTGGCTCTCAGATACCCATCTTGTGCAAGCAGAGAATAGAAGAATAGTAAGAGGGCAAAGAAAGGCAGATGCACGGGAAATGGGCAGTTAGCATCACAGGCCCCTCGCTAGGCCATTTGCCCAGGGCCCATGGGTAAAGCCAAACAGAAGATGGAGGAAGTTAGGACCAACCAGTCAGGTGATATTAGTTTGTGCTTTTGCATACTAGCTCATGGCAAAAGCTGGCCAATCACAATTGCACTCGGCCAGTCCTTGGCCAATGCCAAACAGAAGTGGGCACTGGTGATAGGAGATTCGATTATAATATCCAATGTCACAGAGAATGGCTTTGTTGAGTATTCATTTCACTTCTACCCTGGTGACTCCCTTTCCAGATTAGTAGTCCTTTTTTCTTTTTCTCCAGGAAAAGTTTCTCATCCCTGTTCATTCCTTCATTGTAACAAGTATTTTACTAGGGGAACCCTCCTACACTGTTGGGAATGCAAGCTGGTGCAGCCACTCTAGAAAACAGTATGGAGTTTCCTCAAAAAGTTGAAAATAGGGGCGCCTGGGTGGCTCAGTGGATTAAAGCCTCTGCCTTTGGCTCGGGTCATGATCCCAGGGTCCTGGGATCGAGCCCCGCATCGGGCTCTCTGCTCGGCAGGGAGCTTGCTTCCTCCTCTCTCTCTCTCTCTGCCTGCCTCTCTGCCTACTTGTGATCTCTATCTGTCAAATAAAATAAAATAAAAAATCTAAAAAAAAAAAAAAAAAGTTGAAAATAGAGCTATGACCCAGCACTTGCACTACTGGGTATTTACCCCAAAGATACAAATGTAGTGATTTGAAGGGACACATGCACCACAATGTTTATAACAGCAATGTCCACAATAACCAAACTACAGAAAGAGCCCAGATATCCATCAACAGATGAATGAATAAAGAAGATGTGATATATATATATATATATATATATATATATATATATATATATATATCTCCATCAAAAAACCTGAAATCTTGCCATTTGCAATGAGGTGGTTGAACTACAGGGTATTATGCTAAGCGAAATAAGTCAATCAAAGAAAGACAATTATCGTTATGATCTCGCTGATACAAGGAATTTGATAAACAAGAGAGAGGATCATAGGGGAAGGGGGGCATAAAATGCAACAAGACAAAACCAGAGAGGGAGACAAACCACAAGAGACTCTTAATCTCAGGAAACAAACTGAGGTTTGCTGGAGTGGAGGGGCAGTGGGAGGGATGAAATGGCTGGGTGATGTACACTGGGGAGGGTATTTGCTATGGTGAGCACTGCCAATTGTGTAAGACTGATGAATCACAAGCCTGTACCCCTGAAACAAGTAATACATTATATATTAATTAAAAAAAAAATACTTTACTGTGGTAGTCCCATGTGCCACGCCCACTCCAGTCACTGCTGTCATCGTGAACAGAACGGACCACAATGCCTGACCTACTGGTTCCCACATCCTTAACTAAATTCCTCTCTCAGAATTCCTAGTCAGGGGGAAAAAAAAAATCACCTACAGAGAACTATAGGAAAGTATCGTTGTGAAGTGACATCTGACAAGAAATGAAAGCTAGCTGATGAGAAGCTTAAAAGAAAAATTTCCTTCCCCGCTCCTGGCACCATCCTTACCCCAGGCCTCGTAGGCATTATGTCCTTTGGCAAGCCCCAGTCTGCACTAACCTGAGGAGTTGGTAGACCAACTGCCCAAACAGGAAACCTTATATAATTTGGTAACCCTGACCTTGGGCCCCGAATCTTCCCCTCCTGTAAACAATCCATTCAATCCAGGAAAACCTGCAGACTGGCTGGGACAAATTTTGAAAAACACACACAATGTTACAAACATTGAAAAAAAAAATCCCTAAGTCCTAGAGGAAGTGACATATCTGACTCAATGGTAGAAATCACTTCATAAAGTGATGGAACAAGTGGAAATTTAATCCTAACAGATGAAACAGCCAGGGCAGTCACTTCTGTACATGGATGACTCAACAGCACCTGCTGGAAAGACCGGGAAAATGAGCCGTGGAATCCTGATCACATTCCCTTCTGGAAGCAATAGCGCTGCCTTGCAAATTAGTAAGCCCAATGTTCTCAACATCCTGACTTCAATATTTGTGCCTAGTTCTTAAGAAGGCTATGACTCACCGTGGCTACTGGTCAAATGATTCTTACTCAGAGCCATGGGCTTTTAATCTTTAGTATTAAGTGGTCTAGGCAAATACTAGCCAAATGTCTGTCTACTTTCAAGATGTTCCTTTGAAATGATTGATTTCAGGCAACAACTGGTTTTCCATATGGCAACCCTCAATTTCTAATAGTATTTAACTTGCGGCCAAGCTTCATTAAAAGTCCACATTAGAAGTTTCAGACCTCAGTCCCTGGACCTGGGCCTTCTAAAATGACTTTCCTCCAAACATCATTTAACTTCCTTTAATTTAGTTAATTAATGGAACTTTCTGAAGAGCACAGTTACTTTGATCTAAACCTCTTGCTTAGTTTCCAGTTAACATTTGCAGAGAAGGAGAAAGAACGGATGCCCTGGCAACCGGCTAGAGCTATCAGCAGCTCCCAACCATAGCCTTCCCTCCAAATCAGAGACATCAGAAGGGGGAGTACCTGAGAGAAAGAAGACTAGTTAAAAATAGTGCCCTTGGCATTTCTGTGGGTGTTTGCCCCACACAGAGATAAAAGCTAAACTGGTACTGCAGGCCCTACTCTCTGGGAAGCTGGGCCGCCAGTCTGGGAAATCTCAATAATACTTGCAGGTAGACTAACTGGAAGCCAGAAATACGAATTAGAGATGCTTCTGCCCCAGAGAAAGATTTCCACACACAAGTTACATATACAAAATCACATAAAAATTAAAAATAGAAAATGCACGTCCCACCCAACAGGAATCCTCAATTTCTTGGCTATTGCTCCTTGCTGCCACCCACCTAAACACGTGGCTACAGCAGTTCTTGCTTTTCAACTCGCCGTCATAAAAAAATGTTACCCTAGCTGCTGTTAAAAAACAACAACAAAAAAACACAACTTCAACCCAGAGACCTTAGGCTGCAGCGGGGGTAAAATTTTTGTTAAAGCGATACGTTTTTAAAAAAAAAAAAAAAAAAAGGCAAGACATTCTGAATCCTGACTAGCGCTCTTGATGGGTGTTTTTGGAAGACAAATCTAGCAAAGATGTCCAGCCCTTTTCCTAGCGTGACTTACCTCGAGCTGAGCCGCGGGTTTCAGGGTACCTCGGTGATATTCCGAGTTTAGCCACAAGGCGGCACTCGAGAGCAGGGCTGCCAGGAAGCAGTGCCTTTTTCTCAGCTTCTTGGCTGGGGGGGTGGGGCGGGGTATGGAGGTGGTAGGGGGAGATGAAGCTGGCTTTAAAAAAGAAAATCCATTTGTTTCTCTCAAATGATGCCACTTGCCAGTTTATAAAGCAAAGGTTGCCACGTTACCTGTTGCCAGGTTCCTGGGAGGGCTTGGGGAAAATGTGGGCGAGAAAGGTACAGCACGAAACCCTCCAGCTTGCTGCCTTTCAAGCTCTTTGGACGGGGCTGGCGCTGACATTTGGAGAGCAGCTGCTGTGGACTGCCTGAGTATTGTTTGGTTGTAGTTCTAACAGAGGAGTGGCTGCCTGTTACATCATTTCCAGGCATGAAGTGCCAGGGGCTTTTTTTTTTTTTCTTCCTTTTTTAATGACTAACTCTGACCCCTCCCTCCCTGGATTTTGGTACAGTGCAGGCACTGTGCGCCACAGCCTCACCTCAGGAAGACCAAGTTTTGTAGCAACTTGTTAAAACAACTTGGGTGCCTCTTAGAAAAGAAAAAAAAAAAAAAAGTTGTGACTCTGAAACAAACCTTCCCATTCTTCCCGCGGAGAACAATGTTGTGTTTGATTAGCAGCAGAGTGCGGCTGCCCAGAGATCTGTCTCCCGCAAGAGCCGGGCTGCTATCAGATGAATAGATCTCCGAGCCAGACATGCCGAGGCTTGGGGCATTTGTCTGGCATTAGGAAGTGTCTGGAATACTAGTAACTACCAACTGGCAAGTCTTATGACTAAAGAGTTATTACACCACCCCTCCCTCTCTGTCCACATTCCCTGCCCTTCCCCTACACGCTCACACAAGCGTGCTTTTTTCTACTTCGACTGAGGAAAGGTTACCTAGTCTCTGTGGTTTCCGTGGAGGACGGCTTCAGTGGAAACCGTTCTCATGGCCACGTCCCCGGAGCCAACACTAACCGGGAGAGCCGGCGAGAAGCCGGGTCCCTCTCCCAGGACCCCCGCGCCGCACCCCACGGCCCTCCCTGCCAGCCCTCTCACCATGCGGCCGGCTCTGCATGGACCACTGACCGCCACACTTTGGGTGGCCTGGAGATGTTCAGCTGTAAATATTTTGAAACAAGGGAGCAATTTTTCCATGTATATTTTGTTTTGTGGAGTTCCTCCCTTTTAAGTATTTTCATTTTCATTTTATTTTGAGAGAGAGAGTGCGCAATAGAGCATTTACAGGATGGGAAGGGCAGAGAGAGAGAGAGAGCATCTTAAGCAGGCTCCGTGCCCAGCCCCGAGCCCGACTTCTACAGTATTTTTATTTTTTAAAGATTTTATTTATTTGACAGACTGAGATCACAAGTAGGCAGAAAGGCAGGTGGGGGGGAAGCAGGCTCCCCGCTGAGCAGAGAGCTCTCTGCTCAGCGGGAAGCAGGACCCCAGCCTAAGGCAGAGGCTTCAATCCACCGAGCCACCCAGGCGCCCCTCTGCAGTATTTAAAGATGCAGCTGGTGCACTGCTTTTTTGACCACTCCAAATTTTTTCATCATCCATACCCTTGACAGGTTCCTGCAGGGTGCAGACTACAGTGTTGGGGCCATCTGGGGGCATTTTCTCATGGAAAGCATCATGCTTTACAGGGCAAGGTATTTAATCGAAGGTTTAATGGGTGGATGAATACAGTGGTTTGGGGGAAGGAAAACAGCTGGAATTGAGGCCTCCAAGTTATGCAAACTCCACTACTTAGTAGCTGGGTAAGACAGAGACCAGTTACCTGCTCTGGGCCTCCGTCTTACCACCAAACAAGTGGGGATAGCCAGAGCTTCCTCTGTCCTAAGACCATGTCTATTAAATTCTTAGTACAGTGTGTTACAGAGTAAGGATTCACTCTCTGGTGATTCAGTTGATCTAATGCACATGGAGAATCCAAATTAAAGGGGCACCTGACCGGCTCAGCTGGTGGAGGACACAACTCTTGATCCTCAGGGTCGTGAGTTTAAGCCTCATGTTGGGGGTAGCGCTTTAAAAGAAAAAAAAGAGCCTCGACTAATGTTCCTTCTTATCCTCTTTGTTTTCACCTGGGTTTATGCTCTTACCCTGTGAAGGACTCAAGCCAGGACGCTGGTTTATCTGGGACTTGGTGGGTGAGGAGTCCAGCCTGTGTAGCGAATCACCACAGGGAGCTCAACCTCTGGTTCATTGTCAGTTCAGCACTTCTCGGCCGACTTGATGCGAAGCAGCAGCAGCAAATTTCTCTTATTAGCAGCTTTGCCCTCATCTATGCCAAAATGCATTCCCATGACGCCCGAACACTGGTCATTGCTACCAAACATCTGTGTTGGTAATGCTCCCTCACCTCTTCTCTTGGCTTCCTTCTTCAGCTTTTACACCTCACTCTCAATGGGTCTCTACTTCTCAAATTCTTTTCTACCTTTGATTAATATTCAGAAAACCGCGGGAGCTCCAGCGTGAAAGAAATCTTGTCACTTACTTCAGGCTCCCATCCCATGGTGGTACAATTTTAACAACTTCCCAGCCAAAGGATGAGCTGGCCTGTGCTTACCACCTCCGCAGACCAAGAAACTCACTACACAGCAAAAGCCCCATATTCCTCCTTTGAACAACTGACTACTACGGAATTATTCTTAGAGCCTCTCTGAGCTCTCACCTTGGTGGTTTCCCACGATGTCTTATACAGAACTAGTCCATGCCAACACACAGGAGCTTTTGAAATCATTGGAAATTCTCCTGTCTTCCTTCTCTTGCAAACTAAACATCCTCTCTCATTAATCCACTCCTCGTAAGATACGGTTTTTCTTTCCGTGGAGCACTCAGCAATGTCCCCTTAAAGAGAAAAGCCTGGAATAAAGCGCACATCACAATCCCCCTGTTGTTCTAGATGTCACACTTGTACCCAGACACACCCTCTTAGAAATAGGCAGTTTACCTGAGGCTAAAGCCACCAACTTGTATTTGTGCACTGGTCCCTTTAAATTTACATCCTTCCACATTTCTTTTTTTTCTTTTGGCCCCTTCACATCCTTTTGCTTTCTAAACTAGCCTGTAGTTTCAAGTTACCTTCCTCATATGTTCTTAATCCCACAGGCACTACCTCTGCCTTGTCCGCTGGATTTGCAAATGTTTGCTGTTAGTGCTTCTCAAACTGTCTCTGGGGATGGGGTAGTTTGTTGTTTGATGTCCAGTCTGTTGCAGATCAATATTTTGGTAAAAATGCAATAAATTAAATCACTGGATAAAGGAAATTTTAAAAACGAGGCACCTAAAACCAAGACCCAGTCTTCTTGTTGTTAGATTCAATCAATGAAATGGTCTTTAGAATTGCTGTAAAATTTTCTAGAAGTTTACTCTCAATTTTCATGGCATATCTTACTATATGCTCATCAAATAGTTTGTGACTCGACACCTGTCTGTGGATCACACTCTGACCAGTGCCATGCTATGCACACAGGTGTGCTGGAAATGCTTCACAATTTGCTCTCTGAGGCAGGGGTACTATTTCTCAATTTCCATTGTGTTAACATTGACACCAAGGTCAGTTTCAAGCTATCATTGAAATGTCACTATACAGAGACTGTGGAGGAGATTTCCACAATTATCTAGCAAGCTGATAAGAACCAGTTCTAGCACCCCCTCTGCTAACCCCATTTGATTTTTTTAAAACTTCTTTTGAGGGCTTGTTAAACTGTTGTTAGCTGGACCAAATCAAGAGACCTTTGCCCTCCACGGAGACAGTGGGTTGAGGCAGGCCTTCTCTCTCTGGTGGTCTTCAGCTTAGTAAGTGCAGACCATCTGATACAACTCAGCAAATCCAAGACTGCTTTGACCATGACTTCCTTATAGAAACCAGCCGCTACTAAAAGCAGATCAAATCACAGCTTGATCACAGCTTGCTTTATGGTTAATAACGTCTGAGGATAACTTGTTTACATCAAAAAGATGTTGTTTGGCTACTATAAAACTCTATGTATATGTATATTTTGAAATTCTTTTGTTGTCCTTTTATGGTTTTGATCTGTAGTTCTTATGGGCTTCTACTTGAAAGAGTTTCTAAAAAGTAACAAGGAAGTGCTAAGTAATTCCTCAATGTAGCTTTACGGTATATGACACATTAGCTTAACCCGTCAGAGGTTTTGGGTTTTTTAAGATTTTATTTATTTATTTTAAAGAGAAAGCACCAGCACAATCAAGGGGAGAAGTAAAGGGAGAGGGGCAAGCAGACTCCACACTGAGCTCAGTTGGTTGAGCATCTGACTGATGCCCCAGCCAGAATTAAGAAGATACAACACGTGGTTTGAGCCTACATCTGTTTTGTGGCCGCCTGGCACATGTGTGCTCTTGATCACAGAAGATAACCAGAGTGATAAGAAAGTCTAGATTTTTTTTTTTTTTTCAGAAAAACTTCACCACTACAGAAAAAAAATAATTCCTGGCACAGGCCTTCTGAGGTTTTCAACACTAGCATTATCTTTCCATACAAATAGAGACAATATTGAATTCTGGGCTAGAAGCTGAAATAGGATAGGAATTTGTTCTCTCTCTCTTTTTTTTTTTTTTTGCTTCTTTTCTATCTTTTCCTCTTCCCCTCCCCCCACCCTTTCCCCCCACCCTTCCCCCCTCCTCTTCCTTCTTCCATCACTTAAAAGCCAGTCTCTGGTCTCTACACTCTGCAAAGGATCCTCTGAATGAAAGTGATGTCATCAAAATGTGTAACTCTGCTCTTGCTGACTCTTATAAATAGGAGTTCTTTTTCCAACTTTGAGCTGGGGTAGTAAATTATCAGGATCCAAATAAAGAAAAAACATCAGTTTAATTGAAATGAACAAAGAAATACGTCAGGCAAAGGAAAGCAATAAAAATGGTTAAAGTACCATATCTTTTCTTTTTTTAAGTTCCAACTGAATAAAAGGAGCACTTGTATTTTTTAATCACTGTTTTGAGAATGTTACTCTCAAACAAGGGAAGTATTTCACTGATGATATATAAGTCACTTACTTTCTCTTTCTGTCCTGACCAGGCAAGATTTATTTACTTGTGTTTCATCTCCTTGAACCTCATTCTACTGCATCCTTCTTGTCACTCAAGACTCCAGTGGATTCTAAATTATTCCTGGTGCTGAATCATGAGAGTAGAATTAGGAGAAAAAAAAAAAATCTTAAGAGAGAAGAAAGAATTTAGCCTGCAAAACCAGGAAAGAGTGATGCTGGGAAAAATTGGGATTCTGGTTGTCTGAGTTTCTGGAGCAGGCTTGTATGTGAAAAAACTGGGGCATGAGAAGGAAGGGGGTTGTAGGAAGTATGAGTCGTCTTGGATCTCCTTTCTTCTCTGGCAGAGGGCATTCTGAAAGATTGGAATTCCTTTTAAATTTCTATCTGATAATTGATGGGTGGTGCTTCTTTGAGTGTAAGTCTGATAACTGTGGCAGAGTTGTGCCACGCCCCACACTGCAGTGAAACTTCATAATGAAGTCCCTCGAATACAACACCAAAGCACATGATTCCTGTCTTCTGTTCAGCTTCCTTCTTCGAGGTGAGGCAATCTCAGAATCTTACCTCCTTTGGGCACTGGAGCTGGGCCAGCCTATTGGGAAAGCTATGTCCCCTGGATTCTCCCTGTCCAATCGAACCCTAGTGGATTTCTAGCATTGCTGCTGTCTTGCTGGTCCCCATTGATCAAAGGACGCAGAGTTATCCCTAGTCATGCAGGAGGGGAGCTGACAACAGCCACCAGATGGCACCAAATTGCAGTTGGCCCTGGGGAGTGCCCCCAAACCCCATCATTACGCTGGAAATAAGGTGACACCCTCCTTTCTATAGTCCCCACATCACACATCACATCATGACAAAATCTCTGCTGTAAATCACATCAGAAGAAATACTACTCTACTTGGCTGCACTGTGCACTTTGGATTTTCCACACTGAAAGAGGAAACAGGGTAACTAACAACAAGCTATAACCAAGCCCAAGGATCAGACATTTCTTTGTTAGAATGTGGCGTTTCATTTCTTTGGAATACAAGTGGGCCGAATGTCCTGAGCAACCATTTTCAACAAAATAATGAGTTCACAGTGTTAACGACTTAAGAGAAGTAAGAAAAATGATCTGGTTTCACTAGATTTGAAGAGACTGATCCCATCCCACTTAGGGTCACTACCTCTCACATCCAGGCTTGTCTTCCAATGAATAACTGGGCCTCTTCCTGAGCAGGGTTATCCCTTCAAACCTTCCTGGGCAGTGGAAGGTAGGTCCTCAGTAGGTATGGTCCATAAAATGGAACTGAACTGGGGGAGGTGAAAAAGTCAGCGGGGCCATGTTGGCACTACTGTAGCCAGGTGGGAAACCCGAGCCCCAAGCCCCATCTGGCTCTGCTCCGGGCTCGGCCCCTTCCAGGCGGGCACTGTGAGCCTCCACTGGTTCCACTACCTCTGAGGCACCTTAGCTGAAAACTGTAGACGTTGGGCTGGGAGTTGCCGAGCTGTTCCAGTTAAAGGATGTATATGTGGTCCTTGCACTAAGTTAGGTGGAAGGTTTCCCCAGGTGAGCCTTGGGCAGTCATTCATCCTGGGTAACTGAGCGGTGGCTACATTTATATTGTTTACATTACCCCCTACCAGCGCATATATGTTCCATCAGGTAACCCTAGGAAACAGCAAAATATTTCTGCCCCTATCTCTTTGACAGTTAAGGAAATTACTCCAAATCATAAGCCAGTAGAACCGCAGGACAGCATTAACAGGATTCTTCTGTTTATTGTTCCTTATAGGACACTTCCTTTGAGTGGCCTCAGGAAACATCCTAAATATTAAAGCAAGTATTTCATTTAGTGAGATGGCCCCCGTTGCAGCTCAAATGAGAGTTGGGATCCTGTGGTCAGAAGTAGCTGATTTGGTGTAACAAGGACCGCCCACTGTGAGCAGGCAAGGCCTGGGGGGGTGGGGGAACAGGATGCTATGGAAACACAATAGTTTGAATCATTTTTTAAGAGGACTTAACAAAAGTCTTTAGAAAGCTGGTTCAGGAATTATTCTTTTCTGGCGGGGAGTTCACTTGAAAACTGAATAATTCTTTTTGATCTGTATTTTGTACATCACGCTCCACAAATAGAGAGCTGAAAACCAGTGCGTAAAGCTTTTTCATATAACCACAGAGTTATGATCAGGTAGTTGGAGAGAAAAGCAAAGGCTACTTCATCCAGAGCCTTGGGGAGGATTTTGACTAAACTGTACAGGTCCAGGAAGGACACCTTTCCGTACAGGCCGACGCCCCTGAGTTGATTAGGTTGGCTTGAAGGACAGCATTTTAGGGAATAAGCTCATACAAGCCATCCCCCCCCCACCAGCCACCACAGATTTAGAAACCGGGGAGACTACACTGGGATACTTTTGTGTAATGTCCTTCTTAGAGGACAATTTTGCTCAGAAATAACAACAAAAATTCAGAACACAAGCTCATATAGTGAGCATCTATCCAGAGGAAGGAAGGAGGGAAGGAGGAAAGGAAGGTAGAGGATGGGAGAGGAAGAGGGCTGGAGGGAGTGGGGGAGACAAAGATGGGAAGAAAGAGAGGGAGGGAAAGGAGGGAGGGAGAAAGAAAGGAAAAAACTGAGTCCAGGAAGCTTGGAGGGCTCTGTGCCCCAGGCCCACCCCAAGGGCACTTCCCACTGTGGTTAGGATTAAACCACACTTGCTTACAACCTCTTTGCTTTGTTCCCACCACTGCAATCTTCTCCAGAGTCACCCTGTTTAACATTAGCTATATTTTGTATTTTCCTGAGCAGGTCGAGACTATCCTGGGCTTATCTCCATGTATATACGTTCTCCCTCAGGGCGCACTATTGCCTGGGAAGATTTCTACAGATGGCTATCTTATGTTGATTCATATTAACTTCCATTTCAGAAACGTCCATCTCAGAAGGTGGTGTTTTTCCAGTCTTTTTTCCCCTCAGTCTTGTGGGAGCATCACCTCAGAGGAGGCTCAACTATCTTCCCGAAGCAGGGATCTCACTCTATCAACGGACTTGTTTCCATGCTCAATGTCTTCGTGTGTTTCATGTGCCCTGATTTCCAGTGGTTGTTAGTTACAATACAGAAATTAAAACCCACACAGAAATCACAGTGTCTCTGTTTTCACTGTCTTCCAGTGTCGTCTTGCATTACAACATATAAGAAGACACCACCTCCAGTCCCACCCAGAACTACCACGAAACCTTTCATTTCTATCACAGCCCAGAGTAGCACAGAGTCTGCCCAGGATGCCTACATGGATGGACAGGGCCAGCGAGGAGATATTATCAGCCAGTCTGGACTGAGCAACTCCACGGAGAGCCTGGACAGTATGAAGGCTCTGACAGCCGCCATTGAAGCTGCAAATGCCCAGATCCATGGCCCTGCGAGTCAACACATGAGCAACAACCCTGCCACAGTCACTACCACGACCACCATAGCCACTGTCACTACAGAGGACAGGAAGAAGGATCACTTTAAGAAAAACCGCTGTCTCTCTATTGGGATACAGGTAACAGCCTCCCTTTCTGTCCTTTGAAATAGGGACCCCAAAACTCAAGAAATGAAGCATTTTTATTTTTCCAGAAGATTTGCCATCTGGACATTTTGGGTGATAGGGCCATGTGTGGGACCAGATTTTCAAACAACTGGCTCTGAAATTCCTACATTGTTGAACGTGACTTTAAAAAATTATGAAGATATTTTGTGTGTAGGCATTATTAGAGGCTGTTATTTTTGTCCTCTAAATTGAATGCGTGACTCAAAGCATCAGGATAGCTAAACAAACATGAACACAATCACAGACAAAGTGCACTCAATAGCTAATGCACATTTTTGATTCTCAAAAAAGGAGTGGACATCCAAGAATAACCTGGGTTACTGGGTTGTGTTATAGTGCGTTCAACACTATTGAGTAACCATCTGAGAACAAAAATGTGAATCACTTCTCATACACGTGGGAGTGAGGGAGAGCAAGACCAAAGTGACTAGTAGTGTAGAAAGCAATCACTCACATCGCAGATTCATGAGCAAAGAATGTGCAGTAGTTTCAGCATAATTGTTGGTTATTTAATCATGCATTTCAAAAAGTGGTAGATAATTCAGCAGGCTTCTCAGTTCAGCCCAGTGTTTTCTGCTGCTCAAAGATAAGATCAAACTGATTCTTGTTTTTCACATCTGTTCAGCTTGGCTCACCCTGCTAGAAATTTCCTTCTCTCAATGGAGAAGAGTCATGCCTTTCTCCCTTTTTTGTTGTGCCATATCATGCAGGTGCCCTTTGAATAATAACTTCCTGACGTGGCAGCCAATAAATCTATTTACAATGAACCAACTCTAAGGCACATCTAAAAGCCAGGCGTGGGGTAGGTTTTCACAACGATGATGTATTTTCACAGTGCGTTCTGCACAGTGCACTTCTAAAGGGCAATTAAATTTTGTCTAGTAGCAATGAGTCAAATGGTTACATATATATATATATATATATATGTATATGCATATGTGTTTATATATATATATATGTAGCCTACAAGCTTCCATAGCACAAGCTGTCAAGTTCCTAAAAGAACTTGTGGCATTGGTGCCTGGTACTAGAAGACACAGCAGAAGGCACATGCGCAAAGCCAGCCTCCACCCCCCGTGCCTACTCCTACCTCCCCCTAGAAGCTAACTGCTCTCCCACCAGCCCAAGGTATTTGGAGGAGTAGGGAAGAGCAGAGGTTGGTCCTTCCTACTGTCCCAGGTAAATGATGCCATCTTCCTGAGCCTGTTCCCTTAACTATCTCTCACAGAATTATTTTGAGATTGAGTTTAAAAATTCCAGCTTTCTATGACGGTATAGAATTTCAGTTTGGGATGATGAAAAAATTCTGGACATGGAATGGTGATCCAGTACAACATTGTGAATGTACTCAATGCTGGCTGGAACTATACACCTAGAAGGGGTTAAGATGAAGAATTTTGTGATATGATTAAATGATTAAAAAATAAACTACCATCCTTATCTGGCACATAGCTGGCACCCAGCAATGTTAGCTTTCTTCTACTTCCTTAATGTTCATTTTTCTTTATTTTACATTATTTTTCAATAGATAATATATTTCTCTGGCTCAAAATTCAAAAGTTCTAAGAAGGCATTCAGTGACTAGTCTCGCTCCCATTCTTATTTAATAGCCTGTCAATTCTCCTTGCTGGAGGAAATTAATATAACCAACATTTGCATCTCTGTACAGAGATTCTTTGTGCATATTCAAGCAAATATATATTTTAATTTATTGTCCCTTTTTCACCCAGATGTTAACATATACTTCACACCATTCTATATCTTGCCTTTTGTACTTAATAATAGCATACTTTTTTTAAAAGATATTATTTATTTATTTGACAGAGAGAGAGAGACAGTGAGAGAGGGAATACAAGCAGGGGAAGAGGGAGAGGGAGAAGCAGGCTTCCTGCTGATGTGGGGCTCAATCCCAGGGACCTGGAATAGAGCCCCGGATTGGGCTCCCTGCTTGGGCTCCCTCTTCCACTCTCCCTGCTTGTGTTCTCTCTCTCTCTCGCTGTTTCCCTCTGTCAAATAAATAAATGAGATCTTTAAAAAAAAAAAAAAAAAAAGCTTCTATATATCCATCTTAATCACCTCCCAGGTCTGCCAGTTGGTCTCATAAGTTCTGCTCCAAGTAATTCTTTCTTTTTTTTTTTTTAAGATTTTTTTTCTTTTTAAGTAATCTCTACACCCAATGTGGGGCTCAAACCTACAACCCGAAGATCAAGAATCACATGCTCTACTGACTGAGCCAGCCAGGCACCCCTTCTCCACATAATTCTTACTCAGAATAAAGCATTCATATACATAAAATCCACCTTATATTATTGTCATTTTCACCCAGTAAAATGGAACTACTCTGAAATCCACATACAATACTGGGGAGAAAGTTTTATTTCAGATATCATCCCGCCACTTAAATATATGAATATTTTAGTGAGCAGAAAACTTGCTCTAACTCTTCCTCCAATCACTGTTCACTACTGTAGAAACTATATGAAAGGACTGAGTACTTTATGTGGTTGTCTCATTTAGCCCCTATAAAAACCCTATGGCATAGGGGGTATGATTATCTCTACCCTATAGATGAGAACACAGAGAGGTTGAGTAACTTGCCCAAGGCCACACATTCTACATTAACAGAGCCTAGATTGTACCTTGATGCTTAATGTGACCATGCCACACCTCTTCTTTGATGAAGAATAATAAGTAAAAATTCAAAATGCAAAATAGTCCTCAAATTTCATTACACTGTAACCTAATTTAAATCCTAATCCCCAAAATATATAATACTAGGATCCTGGACACTTTCCCAGCCTTTACCTCTTTAGGGTCAGAGTTTCCAAACCTTCCCCAACATTTTTAATTTAATCCATGCCTAACAACTAACATTACAATCATTTGCTTTATACCCTGTGTGAGTTTAGGCCAATTACTTAATGATTCCAGTTTCCTCACCTGAAAATTGAGAATAACAGTTGCTATCCCACAGGGTATTTTATAACAGGTATAGTAAAAACAGGCTGATAAATGGGGCACCTGGGTAGCTCAGTCAGTTAGGCATCTGCCTTCTGTTCAGGTTGTGATCTCAATGTCCTAGGATCAAGCCCCACATTTGGGCTCCATGCTCAGCAGGGAGTTTGCTTCTCCCTCTCCCTGTGCCTCCCCCCTCTCTGCTCATTCTCTCTCTCTCAAATGAATAAATAAAATGTTTTTAAAAACTTGACTGAGGGGCACCTGGGTGGCTCAGTTGGTTGGGCAACTGCTTTCAGCTTGGGTCATGATCCCAGGGTCCTGGGATCAAGCCCCACGTCAGGCTGATCTGCTCTGGGGGGAGTCTGCTTCTGCCTCTCCCTCTGCCTGCGGCACCCCTGCTTGTGCTGTCTCTCTGTCAAATAAATAGGATCTTTACAAAAAATTGACTGATACAATATATGTAAGGTTCTAAGTGTAGTGGGCTCACTCAATATCAGATCTAGCTGTTATTATTATTACCTTCCTTTAAAATAACAGCCAATCTTGCTGAAATTTTATCTGCTAAGGGTTTTCTTAATTTTTTTCAGGACAGAGATGTAATTACTACTCAATTACTTGAAGCATTTTGAAAGTCACTTCACAAATTTAAATAGATTACCCTAAGTACTATGTAAGAGTGGTGACATTTGTGCATTTTTGTAAGGGGGTAAAAGTCACTAAGATAAATTTACATACAATAGCTGAAGCTTGGAAGATGACAACACTTGGATGCAAATCAGCTGTAGGTTTAGATGGGTGGGGTGGGGCTCAAACACAGAGTACAATGTCCTCAATTCACAGAGTGCAATGTCCTCCATCCTTGTCCTTGAGACCCCTGGATCCTTTCTTTCTCCCTTTCTCTATGCATTGAGGATCATGGTTCTTAAGGGACTTAAGATACTTATCATGCATCATTGGGCAAAGTTTCATTGGGTAATTTTGCTACTGTCCTATACTGTAAAGCTGGAATATCCTTCTTTGGCTGACACTCTAAGCCTTCTTCATCAACATGAGTGTAGCCACATGGAACCAGTTAGAATCCCATTCAGGAAAACAGAAACCATGCTCAGTTCTCAAACAGAGGCAGTTTGATACACAATGTTGGTTCTACAGTTATGGGAAGGTTGAGAGAGCAATAATGTGATGCACTAAGCAATTACCACTTCTAGGACTAAGGGAGCAAAAAGGGAAAGGTGAGGTTCCCAGAATTAAGGAGTTCAGGGGAGAGTCCCTAGTGCAGCCAGCCTTGGACCACCATGGCAGGTGTGGTCAGCTGGTGCTGGGACATCCAAGGGAGAAGCACATCTGGTACATGGTTCAAAGGGGCTGAAACCATAGCTGCCCTCGCATGCTGGAGCAATGCCCACAGAAGGTGGAAACAGAAAAAAAAGTCCCTTCCCTCCTCCCACCTTCCTTTGTTAGAATAAAACTGGAAGCTGGCCAGCAGCAAAGCCTGGGAAATGTAGTTGGCAGAGTCCTGGCCCCACTGCCACAGACCAGATGGGTATAGAATATGGGCCTGGAGCTGATAGATAATAAGCAAGTCACCAGAAAAAGGCACTTTGTCCAATAAATAAACCATAAGCATGTGTATTAAAAAGCTTGAGATGGGTAGGGTGAATTTATAGTCTTAATTCACTTAGCTCTTAAGTCTTAGAATAGTTACTTGGCATACTAGTGGGAACATTTCATGGCACTAATTATGATTCTAGAATATCTTGAAGCATGTATTCTATTTATAATATAGTTCAAAATTCAAGTCAACTATTTTATCTGGTGGCTTCTTCTGGTGGTCTAGTGCTGGGCGGGTCACAGGAAAGGTAACTGGTTGCTTCCGATTTAGAGCAAAGTTGTAAGTCCTTCTAAAAAGTCAGGGGTCACATTAAGGGTAATTTGTTTCTCTTAAAATTACAAAAATAAGTAGTATATGCATATGGTATTGTTGTAAAGGATTCATACAGTATGAAAGGATATAGAACAAAATACGAAATGCCCCCATCTTTCTACTTCTGACTCCTACTCCCTTCCCCAAAGGTAACGCAGTTATACCATCTTTTAGTCTCTCAAGAGTAATTGCACATATAGATTAGTTTCATGTAGTAGCTTTAGACCTTAACCTCTCCACCTCCAGATATTAGATTGTGACTTCCCTCCATGGTCATTGAACTCATGTTGTAGGGCAACCTAAAAGAGCTTTAAGCTTAATCTTCACATCACATTGAACATGTGGTTGCTTTCTCATCCTTTGAATTAAAAAGAAAACTAAGTTATCTGAGATTGCACTCCTAAGATTTACTTATTTCTTTTAATACCTGTCCAAAAGTACAGAGATACGTTATGCCCCACGTGAAGAGATGAGTCCAAATGCCATGTTGAGTGAACTATTTCATAGATTGAGACACACAAAGTGAGCTGTTACTATTAATTAAAAGAGGGCCTTGAGAAATAAAAAGGTCACATCATCAATGATTCATAATCAATGGACTTAAACCAATGAAGCAAGCAGTGGAGGTAGTATTGATAACAAGACTCTCCTTGGCCAGACTCTAGTCAGGCTGCTCTGAATTCACTTCCTGACTAGGCCCTGACTCTTGTATTTGTGTGTCCATCTTTGCATCGCCCAATTTTAGTGAGAATCCTGCTTAGTCAGTTTAGCCAGAATGCCCCAAGACTGGTGTCCAGTTTCTCATCTGATCACATTCCCCATCCTCCTCGCCCACCAGATGATGCCTGATCACCCTGGCCTCCCTTCAGCAAGGACGCTGTGAGGTCCCCTCTTATCCCTGATGTCTCCTCTTTATAAATTTCTACCCACTGACACCATGCTCCTTGGCTATAAATTCTTACTTTTCCTTGTTGCATTTGGAGTTGAGTCCAAGCCCACTGTGGTCCCTATGCCTATCACAATAGTCCCCCCTGAATAAAGTGTACCTTGCCAATTCTTTAACAAGTGTCATGAATAGTTTTTCTATGACAGTACTCAGTACATTCAGACTTTGTAAATTTTATTTTGACGTTCTTGAAATCAGAATCGATGCATATTCAGGAAGAGATTTTTTTTTTAAAGATTTTATTTATTTGGCAGACAGAAATCACAAGTAGGCAGAGAGGCAGGCAGAGAGAGAGAGGTGGAAGCAGTCTCCCTGCTGAGCAGAGAGCCCGATGTGGGGCTCGATCCTAGGACCCTGAAATCATGACCTGAGCTGAAGGCAGAGGCCCAGCCTACTGAGCCACCCAGGCACCCCAGGAAGAGATTTTTTAAGGGGACTTATCTCAAGTCAAAATTCCAGAGATAATTTTAATGGATTCCAAAAAAGAAGAGATATTACATGGTTTCCAATGGTTTCCAACCATTACAAATTAAAACTAGAAATTAATGCTAAGTAGATAACAAAAACTACCATCTAAATATATTAAAAAGTATTCTAAACAACATTTGGATGAAGGAGGAAATCCAAGAGTATTATGAAATAAATGATGAGAATCCTATAAATCATCACTATGGGTTGTGGCCCTAGCTATGATCTCAGAAGAATTCATAGCCCTAAGTTCTTTCATAGTTATGCAAAGAATATAACAATATAAACAAAACACTCAATTCACAAAACTATAAAAGAACAGTAAATTGGAAGGAAATTATTAATGATGAAAGTAGAAATAAATGCATTGGAAAACAAAAACAGACCAACAGCAATAAAAACTAAAATAGAATTGATATATGAAACCAAAGTTAGTTCTTTGGGAAAAAAATATAAAGTTTGACTGAAAGGGAAAATACAAATTAACAATATTAGAAATTAGAAATCCTTTTTAAAAATTACAAAAAATTCTTGTGACAATTTTATGCTGGTAAATTTCAAGGTCAAAATAAAATAGAAAAACATGTAAATTAGTAATACTAATGTAAGAGGAAGTATAAAATCTGGGAGGAATGACTGGGTGGCTCAGCTGGTTAAGCATCTGCTATTGGCTCAGGTCATGATCCCAGGGTCCTCGGATCAAGTCCTGCATCAGGCTCCCTGCTCAGCAGGGAGTCTGCTTCTCCCTCTGCCTCCCACTCCCCCTCTTGTACTCTCTCTCTCTGACAAATAAATAACAAATAAATAAATAAAATCTTAAAAAATAAAAAATAAAATCTGGGAGAGGAAATCTAATAACCATAGAACCTCTATGTGTTTGTCACATAGGCTATCATTTAAATACAGACACATTTGCTTTCTTTTTTTTTAATTAACAACTAATGTATTATTTGCTTCAGGGGTACAGGCCTGTGAATCATCAGTCTTACACATTTCACAGCACTCACCATAGCACATAACCTTCCCAATATCCATAATCCAGCCACCCTATCCCTCCCCTTCCACCTCCCAGCAACCCTCAGTTTGTTTCCTGAGATTGAGTCTCTCATGGTTTGTTTCCCTCCCAATCCCATCTTGTTTCATTTTTTCCCTCCCTATCCCCCATGACACCCTGCCCTGCCTCTCAAATTCCTCATATCAGAGGGATCATATAATTGTCTTTCTCTGACTGACTTATTTCACTCAGCATAATACTCTCTAGTTGTACCCACGTCATTGCAAATGGCAAGACTTTGGTTTTCTGATGGCTACACAGTATTCCATTGTGTGTATGTATGTATGTATGTGTGTGTGTGTGCGTGTGTGTGTGTGTGTGCGCGCGTGTGTGTGTGTGTGTATATATATATATATATATATATATATATATATATATATAAAACACATCTGTCTATCAACAGACATCTAGGTTCTTTCCATAGTTTGGCTATTGTGGACATTGCTGCTGTAAATACTGGGGTGCACGTGCCCCTTCGGATCACTACATTTGTATCTTTAGGGTAAATACCTAGTAGTGCGATTGCTGGGTTACAGGGTAGCTCTATTTTCAACTTGTTGAAGAACCTCCGTACTGTTTTCCAGAGTGGCTGCACCAGCTTGCATTCCCACCAACAGTGTAGGAAGGTTCCCTTTTCTCCGCATCCTCACCAACATCTGTCGTTTCCTGACTTGTTAATATTAGCCATTCTGACTGGTGTGAGGTGGTATCTCGCTGTGGTTTTGATTTGTATTTTCCTGATGCTGAGTGATGTTGAGCACTTCTTCATGTGTCTGTTGGCCATTTGGATGTCTTCTTTGCCAAAATGTCCGTTCATGTCTTCTGCCCATTTCCTAATTGGATTATTTGTTCTTTGGGTGTTGAGTTTGGTAAGTTCTTTACAGATTTTGGATACTAACCCTTTATTGATATGTCATTTGCAAATATCTTCTCCCACTCTGTCAGTTGTCTTTTGGTTTTGTTGACTGTTTCCTTTGCTGTGCAAAAGCTTTTGACCTTGATGAAGTCCCAACAGACACATTTTCTATGTGAGTTGTAGTCTATACATAGCTACTTAGGAATCATGGCATGATATTCAAAGTCAATTTCTTAGTTTAAGGGGGAAAAAAATGAAGATACTATATAGTTTATCTTTAAAGGTTAGTACCTAAATCTCAATATCAACCATTCTAACTACAGTAAATAAAATTTCTTCCTTCTTTTGTATTTTGTTATCTGCAAATTCACAACTTCTAAGAACCCATTTCCATGCAGTGTTCCTTTCTAATATAGTGCGTTCACAGGTAAGCACATACAAATCGGTGGAGACTGTGGACTCTGAGAAACAAACTGAGGGTTTTGGAGGGGAAAGGGGGGGGGGGGGTTGGGTGAGCCTGGTGGTGGGTATTAAGGAGGGCACATATTGCATGGAGCACTGGGTGTAGTACATAAACAGTGAATCTTGGAACATTGAAAAAATAAAATTAAAAAAAAAATCTATGAGGCAATCATAGACATTTAAGAGCAAATAAAATTTCATTTTACTAAGATCAGCAGAGTCAAAGCACATGCTAACAGTGTAGTGATGGCCCTCATCAAATACATAAATATTGAACAAATAGGCTACAAATCACAAAATATTCCAGTAGTACTGCAGATGTTTCTGATAAAATGTGACATTTGTTTTTCAGGCAAGATTACTAAAATAGGGCACCTCTGCCTATTTGATTATTTCTTCAGGTGGATGATGCTGAAGAGACTGATAAAACAGGGGAAAATAAAGCACCCAGTAAGTTCCAGTCCGTAGGAGTGCAAGTAGAAGAAGAGAAGTGGTGAGTCTATTGGCATTTGTCATCTTTCGTCTTGATATTGGCAAGTATGGTACCAGTATTTCCCCCTGACATAAACCTACAAGATTCAGTGATATTTTCCATTAACTTTGGAAGTATTTAGCTGATACCTTCCTCTACTTTAATACTGGAAACCACTCAATTTAAGTTTTTGCTAGAATATTAGAGTAACCACATCACATTCACATATACATAAATACTCTGTGCAGTACTGTTGTGTTGCCAAACCATTCCTCTTCAAAAAAATCTTCCCATTTTGGACTGTAGACTTTTTAAAAGAAGAGGATTTATCTTATTCCTATTTTTATTCCTAGCACTTAATTGTGTCTGGTGTTTAGTATGCACTCGATGATGAAAAGGGAAGGAAGGAAGGATGGAAAAAAAGAGAAAATCTATCATTATCTTGAATCACCAGTTCCTTTAGATTCTTCTTTAAAACAATCTTACTCCTAGAGTCTGAATATCTAGAACTGGGAAATTAAGAGTTTCAGAAACCAGAAGGAATTTCTGAGATCACTACATTCATTTTATGAATGAGAACTTAATCCAGAGAAATATATGAGTTTCTCAATCAAACTGTGAGGTACATGATGGGTAGAACTGTATTTTATTAATAGTAGTACCCCCAGCTTCTAGAATTGTTTTTTCACATACTAAGCATACAATATATATTGGTGAATGAAGTAGAACTGCAGTTATAGGGTGAGAAATAGCTCTATATCATAGATCGGTGTATCATCTCAACTTTGTCACTAACTTTCTGTGTGTTCATTAGAAGGAATCAGTTGGAGGTCACCCAGCTATCCAACTATATATCCATCCAATAAGTATCTACAGATTGCATCCCAAATGCAAGGCTATATGCAACATAAACTGAGTATCTGGGAAAAGGTTATACATCAGTTTATAGAAGGGGTGTAATTTCAGGCCCTTGTGGTATTGACACTGCACTTGTATCTAGGAGGTTTTCATATATGTATATATAATATTTTTTAGAATTTCATGTAATTAAATAATCTTGGAACCCCAGAAAATCGATACAACCATGTGGAAACTAATATGACAGCAATATATGGTGAGTGCTGTGAAATGCAGAAGCCTGATGATTCACTGACCTGTACCCCTGGGGCAAATAATACGTTATATGTTAATAAAAAATATTTTTTAAAAAAGGTCAGCAATAGTTATATATGTATCCATACCCATTGACCCAGTAAACATATTCATTGAGCTATCCTGAATGAAATTACTCAAAGGATGGGAACCAATTGCAGAACATTATCTATCATTGTAAAAGAAAAATAATAACTATCAAATGTCAAACATTAAGAGAATATACCAGAGCATTCTAAACAAGGTCTGCCCTCCGGAGAAACTATTTTACCAGAGCCTAACCTGCTGGAGTTTTATCAGAGACAACCACCCAGGGGAAGGGAAATACCCAACTCCAGCTCCCTTTAGCCTTACATGTGGAAGAAGCACAACACCCAACCCTGCCCCCTCTAGCCATTCTGTCTTTACACAAGATGGAGAGAAACTGAAAAGTACTGTTGAAGTTCATGGTCCAGGGGTGCAGGTTTACCAAAAGATCTCCTAATCAATCAGCATGCTTCCCCTCCCCCACACCTAACTGTCACATTACTAAGGGCCTATTTACCATAGTTCCTTTTACCCAGGACACCATGCCTACTCTTCAATAATAATTTATAAAGCATACTAAAAGGTAAAAAGCCCAGTTTAGAGCAACTGAACAAGCATCAGAACCAGTCAGATATGGCAGGACTATTGGAATTATCAGACCAGAAATTTTTTAAAACTATGATTAATATGCTAAGTGCTTGATGGAAAAAGTAAACAGCATGTAAGAACAGACGGAAAATGAAAGCAAAGGGATGGAAATTCTAAGAAAGAATAAATAAGATTTGCTAGGAATCAAAAACACTGTAACAGAAAGGAAGACTGCCTTTGATGGGCTCATTAGTAGACCAGACACAGAGGAGCAAAGAATTTCTGAGCTTGACGGTAAAATAATAGAAACTCTCAAAACTAAAAAGCAAAGAGAAACAAACTGAGGGGGAAAAAAAAACCAAAAAACCAAAAACCAGGATTTCCAAAAACTGTGGGACAATTATAGAAGAAACATGCATAATGGGAATAACAGAAGGAAAAGAAAGGAAACAGTAACTGAGAATTTCTCCAAATTAATGTCTGACACCAAACCACAGATCCAGGTCTCAGAAAAGATCTAGCAGGATAAATGCCCAAAACACTACACCTGGAGATACCATATTCAAGGAAAATCAAAAGGAAAAAGTCCTGAAAGGAACAAAAGAAAAAAAAAGAAAGAAAGAAAGAAAAAAAAATCCTTTCTATAGTGGGGCAAAGATAAGAATGACATGCAACTTTTCTTCAAAAAAGCATGCAAGTAAGAAAAGAGTGGAGTGAAATATTAAATATTTGAAGGGAAAAAGCCCACCAAGCTAGAATTCTGTACTCTAAAATTATCCTTGAAAAGTGAAGGAGAATATATAGACAAATATAAATTGAAGAAATTTGTTGTCAGTAGAACTGCCTTGTGAGAAATATTAAAAAGTTTTCAGGGGCGCCTGCCGGACTCAGTTGGAGAGCACACAACTCTTCATCTTGGGGTCATGAGTTCAAGTCCCATGTTGGACACAGAGATTACAAAAGAAGAAAAGAAGGAAAGAAAGAAAGAGAGGAAGGGAGGAAGGGAAAGAAAAAGAAAGAGAGGGAGGGAGGGAGGGAGGGAGGGAAAGAAACTTTAAAATAAAAAAAAAAGATCTTCAGAGAAAAGGAAGATGATAAAGGCCAGAAACAAATCCACATAAAGGAAGAGTATCTAAAAGAAGAAGAAGAAAAAGAAGAAGAAGAAGAAGAGCATCTGAGAAAGAATGAGTGAAGGCAGAATAAAGAGTTTTTCTTTTTTTTTTCCCCCCCATTGGTGTCTTTTATCTCATAAGCTTCCCAACAAACCAGTGAGAACTCTCAACTCAAACACAGAGCTTGTCCAAAACCAAAGAGTTACTAAGACAGAGAAGCCTGACTTGGAATCCCAGTGTCCATACCCACACGCTTACATGTTTGTGACCCCCCCTAGAAGAAGCCTAAGTCATATGAGTGACTTGATCCAGAGAATGTGTTCTATCAAGTTCAAATGATAGAGACATCTGGAGATGCAAAGAGCTCTGTCCTAAAGGTATATAATAGTTCATCTTTTTTTAGCCTGAAAGGCTGTGGGAACTACTTGAATTAACTAACTAGCCTTTCTTTAAAAGCTAATCATCAGGGGCGCCTGGGTGGCTCAGTGGGTTAAAGCCTCGGCTCAGGCATGATCTCAGCGTCCTGGGATTGAGCTCTGGATCAGGCTTTCTGCTCAGTGGGGAGCCTGCTTCCCTCTCTCTCTGCCTGCCTCTCTGCCTACTTGTGATCTGTCAAATAAATAAATAAAATCTTTAAAAAAAAAAAAAGCTAATCATCATTAGCTCCTGAGAAATGAGTTAATTTTAACTAAGTTCTCATTAGTGTATAATTAAGAGGCTTGCCATTCCATAACTAGCTAATAACCAGAAATCAATGAGACCATAGCTGATGAGCCTTTCCAAACCTCCAGAGTCCAAACCTCTATCTGAACCTTCTCAAAATGCTCCAGGAACCTGGTCCATAGTCTTTTCCAAAAACAACAATGGAGCACTTTGCATGTTTGTGTATGCAGCCTATTTTCCATAATATGGAAGCATCAGAAACCTGTTAAGAACTCAGAGAGCACTTCTGCTACTACAGACTTCAAGATAATTGGAAGCCCGAGAGGGCTGCAGCCTGGGCTGGTCCTTAAACACCATCTTATCCCTCAGGCTCACAGAGAAGTGTCTTGCCCTGAATTATAGAGCACCCTGGTATTGAAACTAGGAGCCAGCTCCAGGCTTCACATTTCAAGTCTCATACCCTCTCTGCTCCATTCTGCTAACATTCATAGGTACTGTCTGAAGTCAAAGGATATATATATATATATATATATATATATCCATATAACAGCAATGATACAAAAATGGGAGGGAAGAATTAGGATTATTTAATCACACAGCACTTGCACCACTCCCAAAGTGGTACAGTGTTATTTGAAAGCATACTTGGGTGAGTTGTAAAATTTATGGTGCAATCTCTAGGGCAACTATTAAAAAGAGTAAAAAAAGAAGCACAGTTGACTCTTGAACAACATGGGTTTGAACTGTGCAGGTCCACTTACGCACAGATTTTTTACAGTATAGTATTGTTAAATGTCTTTTCTCTTTCTGGTGATTTTCTTAATAACAGTTTCTTTTTTCTAGTTTATTTGACTGTAAGAATAGAGTATACAATAGTTATAACATACAAAATATAGACACAATCCATGAAAAAAAGTAATTGATAAACTCTGGACCTCATTAAAATTGAAAGCTTCTGCTCTTGAAAGACAAACAGCGTCATGAGAATGAGAAGGCAAGCCACACACTGGGAGAAAATATTTGCAAAAGACACAACTAATAAAGGGCTGCTATCCAAAATATACAAATAACTCTTGAAACTCACTAAGAAGGCAAACAACCTGATTTTTAAAATGGGCAGAAGACTTTAACAGGTACCTCCCCTAAGATACACAAATGGTAAGTAAGCATATAAAAAGATTTTCCACATCATATATCATTAGGGAACTGAAAATTAAAACAACAATGAAATACCACTAATCACATATTAGAATGGCCAAAATCCAGAACACTGACAATACCAAATGGTGGTAAGTTACCATTAAGTCTCATTCATTTTTGGCAGGAATGCAAAATGTTTCAGCCACTTTGGAAAACAGTTCAGCAATTTCTTACAAAACTAAACATTGCCATACAATCCAGCAATCGCAGTCCTTGGTAATTACCAAAAGAGTTGAAAATGTATGTTCACACAAAAACCTGCATGTAAATATTGATAGCAGCTTTATTCATAATTGCAAAACTTGGAAGCAACCAAGACATCCTTCTGTAAGTGAACGAGTAAAGAGCCAGACGATGGAATCTTATTCAGCATTAAAAAAGAAATAAGCTCTCTAGCCACAAAAAGATGTGGAGGAAACCTAAATGCATATTACTAAGCAAAAGAAGCCAATCTGAAAAGGCTATGTACTGTGTGATTCCAACTACCTTCTGGCAAGGGCAAAACTACTGAGATAGTAAAAATAATGATTAAGAGAGAGAGAGGAATGCATAGCAGAGCACAGAGGAGTTTTAGGCCAGTGAAACCACTCTGTATACTACTACAATGGTGGATGCATGTCATTTATTCATCCATCCAAACCCGAAGAACAGACCCCACCAAGAGTGAACCCTAATGTAAACTATGAATTTTGGATGGTACTGATGTGTCAATATAGGTTCAGGTTGTATCAAATATACCACTCTGGTGGAGGATGTTGATAAAGGGGAGGTCCGGGGTTGGGGGAAGGGGCAGAGGGGATATAAGAAATCACGGTACTTTGTGTTCTATTTTGCTGTGAAACTAAAACTGCTTTAAAAAACAAAGTTTAGGGGCGCCTGGGTGGCTCAGTGGGTTAAAGCCTCTGCCTTCAGCTCAGGTCATGATCCCAGGGTCTTGGGATTGAGCCCCACATCTGGCTCTCTGCTCTGTGGGGAGCCTGCTTCCTCCTCTTTCTCTGCTTGCCTCTCTGCCTACTTGTGATCTCTGTCTGTCCAATAAATAAATAAAATCTTTAAAAAAAAAAAAAAGTTTAGGGGTACCTGGGTGGCTCAGTGGTTAAAGCCTCTGCCTTCGGCTCGGGTCATGATCCCAGGGTCCTGGGATCGAGCCCCACATTGGGCTCTCTGCTCAGCAGGGAGTCTGCCTCCCCACCTTCCCTCTCTGCCTGCCTCTCTGCCTACTTGTGATCTCTGTCCATCAGATAAATAAACAAAATCTTTTTTAAAAGTTTATTAATTAAAAAGAAGAGGAGTAGTAGATAATAGTGTTAACCTCAGAGTGTTGTCTTAGGGTATATGGTTTAATATATGTAAAACTTTTAGAAAAATAACTGACATATAGGAAACACCGTATAAATGTTTCCTACTCTATTATGTACCCACACAGAATCTCTCTAAAGATCAAAGTCTCAGAAAGTAATTATATCACTTTTTTCTGAAACAGTAAGAGAAAATTATCTCAATTTTAAAATTTTACTTCAAACATTTCCCCTGCAGTCAACTATTCTGTTTTATCAAATATTTTATCAAATAAACACCCTAATATGTATCCATCTATGATAATGCTAAATACTGCATTCTTTGGACACACCTAATAACAACCCCAAAACTTGGAATGAGCCACTTTTACCATGTTTTGAAAAAGTTGAACATTTAACGAATTACTGAAGTTTGTAGGATGGTCAGTTTCTCAGTACTTTGGTTTATTTCAGAGTCATCTCCCAAAAGGACTGGCAATCTCAATTTTCCTGTTTAATTTTTCAAAACATACCCTTCCTCAAAGGTCACTTTATAGTTAATCGATGTTAAAGTAAACAAATTGATGTTAATAATTGTTTTCAACCTCTCCAAAAGAAATCCACTGTCAAACAGGGATTACTTACAACTTCTGTCTCTAATTAGGATTCTTTTTTACAATTCTGCTAGTAGTAATTAATTTAGATAGGATTTTTTTTTTTTAAAGATTTTATTTATTTATTTGACAGAGATCACAAGTAGGCAGAGAGGCAGGCGGCAGGGTGGGGTGGGGGGAGGCAGGCTCCCTGCTGAGCAGAAAGCCCAATGTGGGGCTCGATCCCAGGACCCCAGGACCCCAGGACCATGACCTGAGCTGAAGGTTTTAGGCTTTAACCCACTGAGCCACCCAGGCGCCCTAGATAGGATCTTAAAAAGCAAAATTGGGCAGATGAGATAGTATCTAAGGACAGCTAAGGGAATTTTTTAAAACTATCTAGTGATAAGTTGTTACCGTGTTGAATGGCTAGTACAATCCATTGCTTTCTTTCTGAGATAAACAGACTGATAAACAACTGTAACCTAACAAAAAGTGAGAGAATGGAAATAGAGCCAGAGAAAAAGAGATCATACAAAGAGAGGAAGATTAACTAAGACTTTTAAGAGGCCAAGAAACTCATTATCGCCTTTTTTTTTTTTTTAAGATTTTATTTATTTATTTGACAGAGAAAGAGAGATCACAAGTAGGTAGAGGCGGGAGGGATGCAGGCTCCCTGCTGAGCAGAGAGCCCAGTGTGGGGCTCAATCCCAGGACCCTGAGATCATGACCTGACCCTCAGAGGCTTAACCCACTGAGCCACGTAGGCACTCCTCATTATCATCTTTTGAATCCATCACAATTTAGGAACCAAAACTAATTCACCCAAGTCCACCTGGCTGATTTGTCTACGAAGGGGTAGACTTTAAATCTAGGTGTTCTGCAGTGCTACAAATTAAAAGAGAAGGAATAAGTTAATAACTCATTAGTAAAATGTACTAAGTAACCAATCTTCTCCAAAAAGAGGAATCTAAATGGGAGTATTCTAAAAATCTCCCTGTTGTATTTGCAGACGGCCATGATGACCTCAAAATGCCATCCATAGTAGATGTGCCACATCCTTTCTTCAGGGCTACCTCGTGGTAGGGACCATGCCTTGAGGAATGCCGTCTAAAGGTCTCTGGTTTAAATGCCATGGCAGTGCCAAACAAGGGATAACAAATGCACACAACAAGACTGCTTCTCTTAAGCCAGGGAAGAAATTCTTCACCTCCATCAAACATTAGTTCTTTCCCCAACTCCTGTTTCAAGGATCAGCTAGCCGCCCTGTAGGATAGGATCCACACAGCATACAGTATTTGTTGTTATGAGGGACTGAATGATCTCAAGCAAATCCAGCAAATCTTGGCAACACCTCCTGCTCTGCCTCTGCTCTGTACCCCAATGCCTCCTAGCATCCTGTCCCCATCTCATCCTTCTGACTGCTCCCCTAGGAATTTGCATGAGGTCTTCTTGTCTTTTGAGCTAATAATTAGCAAATCCAGTAAACCAATCCTTCCTATTTACTACAGTGAGAAAGCAAAGGGGCTCCCACGGATTTCCCCTGTCCTTCCAAGTAATAATAGAGTATTAACCATGGTTCATACAAGGTTTTTGTTTTTTTTTTTTAAGACTTTCTTACATGATCCCACTAATGACTCTAAAACTCTAACAGTGGATACAAAAAGAGGAAGAATATATTTATTTTCATTATAAGAGTGGTATGTAAATTTACATGGAGGAAAACAAAGCAGTATGTGGGCAGTTTATACCTCTCTGATGGGATTTTTGAACAATGAAAAAACTGTGTGTATGTGTGTCTTAAGTATCATCTATCATTTCCATAATTATGTATTATTAAATCTAATTAATGATTAAAAAGTAAGATACTATTTATACATCATGAAAATTTATAAATTATAGAAGTAAAATTCCCCATAATTTCACTCATTAACCATGAATTAATAAAGGGGTATACTTTTTACCCATACTTTTTCCATAAACATTTTAAGTTACTAAAATTGTTCTATGTTATAAAATTTAGTGGGGTGCCTGGGTGGCTTAATCGGTTAGGCAGCTGCCTTCAGCTCAGGCCATGATCTCAGCATCCCAGTCAGGCTCCCTACTCAGCAAAGAGTCTTCTCCCTCTCCCTCTCCCTCTCCCCCTCCTCTGCCACTCCACCCCTGCTTGTGTTTTCTCTCTCCTCTCTCCATCCCAAATAAATAAATAAAGTATTCAAGAAAATAAAATAAAATTTAGTAATAATTTGGGATACCTGGCTGGCTCAGTCAGAAAAGGATGTGACTCTTGATCTTGTGATCATGAGTTTGAGTCCCACATCGGGTATAGAGATTACTAAAGAAAAAAAAAAAAAAAAAAAGCAAAACTTTACACAAAAATAAAAATAAAATCAACTGTTATAACAAAAGTTTTCTCATCACAAAAAATTCACAACAGATAATTCTTTTGATGGTTATACAATATTCAAGAATAAGTATGAACCATAATTTGCTTCCCCTGTCTCCCACTGTTAAATATCTCCATTATTTCTAGATTGACTTCTGGTTAAAAACAGTGAAAAAATTACATAAACCATCTTTGAGGCCTTCTGAAACTAAATGGCAGTAAAAGGATTTTTTGCTTCTTTGGGCATTAATTGCCAAGGATGATGAGAACAGGAGAGAGAAAAAGGACAGTGACATTCTGGAAACTGGAAGGCAGATAGACAAGTGATGCTGACTCAACTGACCAGAAAAAGCAGAGTCTAAAGCCAGTGATGCAAAAACCGAAGATGCAATTCAATTTAAACTTCAGAACCCACAAAAGGCATGGGGCCTATCAGCACTGGGAGCTCTGAGAAGTAGGAATGAAGGAGCTAAGAACTCTTTATACCTGCAGAGCCCAGTGACAGCCCTTCCCCACTCTGGCAGAAGACTGGAAGTTTCTTTTGTTCAGCTGCTAAAGCAAAGGATCTCAGAGCTGGAGGACAGCAACACAGTTGAGGGCACCCTTATGAGCCTGAAAATAGGAAGATAAGTGAAAATTAACAAACAGAATGCTAAAGCACCCTGCCCTAAGCCTCCTTATGCTCATACTGCTTCCAGAATCCTGGCAGCCAGATTTATTCCCTCTAAACAGAAGTATGAAACAATCTATTGTGGGGGAACTGACCGGTGTGAGTCCAAAGACCCAAGGACACACTGACATCAGAGATTTTGTAAGGTGAGAGCCCAGTAAGATAACCTACAATGAGGATCACAGGGGGTAAGCTCCTCCCTACAGTAGAGACTTCTGAGGAGGCTTTTACTGTGCCTTCCAAGCATGCGCAGACAGCTAAAATCAGCAAACTCAGATCAGAGTTGTAAGAAAAGAACCAAAAGTTTTAAGGAATGTTCAGAAAATTTAAAAGTATTTTTAAAAGAAAAGAAGGGACACGTGGGCAAGGAAAATTCCATGACAGAAGTGAAAACTGAGGGGCGCCTGGGTGGCTCAGTGGGTTAAAGCCTCTGCTTTCAGCTCAGGTCATGATCCCAGAGTCCTGGGATAAAGTCAAGCATCAGGCTCTCTGCTCAGCAGGGAGCCTGCTTCCCCCTCTCTCTTTCTGCCTGCCTCTGTGCCTACTTGTGATCTCTATCTGTCAAATAAATAAAATCTTAAAAAAAAAAAAAAGAAGTGAAAATTGATATGGTCTCTGGGGTGTCTGGCAGCCCCAGTCTGTTAAATATTGGACTCTCAATTTTGGCTCAGGTCATAATCTCAGGGTTGTAGATCAAACCCCACATGGGGCTCTGAGCTCAGTATGGAGTTTGCTTGTCCCTCTCCCTCTGCTCCTCCCCTGCTCATGTTATCTCTCTCTCTCTCAAATAAATAAATCTTTTTAAAAAAGAAAAAGAAAATTGATACGGTTTCTTACAGAGCATCTTATCCCCTTGGGAGGGGGAGGGGGTGGTGGGGTGGGAAGAAAAAAGTGCTCTTAGAAATTAAAAACTTAATAGCAAAACAGAAGAGCTGGAAGATAAATTGAAGAAATTTCTAGGAAGTACAAAAGGGGAAAAGCAAAGAAGTAATCCATGAAACAAGTAATCCAACTCAAGAAAGGGTGGAAGGGAGGCCTCAAGATGATGGAGAAGAGAAATCTCCAGACAACAGTTGTGCAGCAGGTCTAGAGAGTGACCAGCTGTGATGGAGCAGGTCAGAAGCTCTGTGAAAGATTAATTCAAGAAGACTTGTAGCATAACTATGTATTTGTTTCAGTGCATGCAGAGGAAACTACACATCTGGGAGAATTTTGAGAATTGAGTGTTAAGTACATAAAAAATTAAGCAAATTTCTAAAAGGGAAAAATGTGTAGAATGTAGAATATAATATGGCATACTAGTTTGCTAGGGCTTCTATAGCGAAGCATCACTGACCGGGTGCCTTAAACAGCAGAAATTTATTTCCTCACAGTTCTGGAAGCTAGAAGTCCAAGATCAAGGTGTTGGTAGGGTTGGTTTCTTCTTCGGCTTTTGGCTTATAGACAACTGTCTTCTCCCTGTGTCTTCAGAAGTTTTTCTCTTCCTGTCTGTGTCCCAATTTCCTCTTCTTATAGGGGTATCCGTCTCATTGGATTAGGGCCCACTCATGTAATTTTATTTTAATTACCTCTTTAAAGTCCAGTCTCCAAAAACAGTCACATTCTGAGTTACCAGAGGTTAGGGCTTCCACATCTGAATTTGTTGAGGGAGAAGTGCACAATTGGTAACACACAGTCAGCTGGATATACATTTCCTGCTCATAATAATGTAGTCATAAAAAGCAAGTTCTGAATATTGATTCAAATTTACAATGTAACTATATCAGGAGAATGGAAAAAAATACTAGACCAGACCAGAAGTGCGCGCGCGTGTGTGTGTGTGTGAGAGAGAGAGAGAGAGAGAGAGAGAGAAAGAGAGAGAGAGCGCGTGCGCAGAGACAGAGACAGACAGATGGACACACAGACAGACAGACACACAGGGACAGAGACGGAGACAGAGAGAGAATGATGAGGAGGAGTGAATGAAGATGAGGTGAGAGAAATCTAAAGGTTCATCTTTCCTAAAGACAAAAACTAAATTATTAACAAATAGTAATGTTTGTTATTTAGAAGTAGTATTTAAAAGTGGCTGTCAGCAGAACAGAAAATTACTACATCAGTGGACTAGGAATTACTATTTTTCATGCTAGCCTTACAGAACCACTTGATATTTTAAAATTGTGTGCATGTATAACTTCGCTAAAAATCAAAAGTGACTGATCAAAATAGTGATATATAGTATTGTGATAAATATCTTTGTGCACTCTATATTTTTGCTATTTCAGATTATTTGATTTCTGGGCTTAAGAATTCAAATATTTTTTTTAATGTTCTTGATACCCATTTGCAAATAGCTCCTGAAAAATCTGCACCACTTAATTCTCAGAGGGAGGCATTTGAGTGCACAGATACCTGTCCTCTTCAAATCCCTCATTGTTTTAACAGCTTTATTGCAACTGACATATAATAAACTATACATATAAATTATATAATTTGATAAATTTGTATGTATTTATCAGAAATATATATATGTGTATGTATGTATATAAATAATGGAACTATTACCACCATCGAAATAAAGAACACATCCACCACCTCCAAAGGTTTCCACTTACCCCTACACAGTCAGCCCCTCCTGCCCTCCCACCTCTTCTCCCCTACCCCTTTCCCCACTTGCTGACACTTGTGTGCATTTTCTAGAATTTTTTAAAGATAGAATATCCTTTTAAAATATTTACTGATATATGTATATGGACTGGTTTTTGCATTCTTCATGCTGTTCCATTGATCTAATTGCCTATCTTCATGCCAAATACTACACTATTCTAACTATTGTAGCTTTAGAGTAAGTCTTGAAGTTAGATATTGTATGTCCTCCAATTCCTTTTTGTCAGTTTTTTTTTTCCTTGCAATTCTAGGTCCTCTGCCTTTCCATAATGAGTTTTAGAAAGAGTTTGTTGTTAATATCCATTAAACACCTACCAGATTTTGATTGGCACTGCATTGAATCTACACATCACATAAGATTTCACATCTTAACAATCTTTCTTCATTCGTTTGTTTATTTTAAAAGATTTTATTTATTTATTTGACAGACAGAGATCACAAGTAGGCAGAGAGGCAGGCAGAGAGAGGTGGGGGGAAGCAGGCTCCCTGCCAAGCGGAGAACCCGATGTGGGGCTTGGGCTCTTGGGATCGAGCCCCCGGGATCATGACCAGAGCTGAAGGCAGAGGCTTTAACCCACTGAGCCACTCAGGTGCCCCCTGTTTGTTTATTTTAAAAGAATTATTTATTTGAGAGAAAGAGAGAGCATGTGAGCAGGGGGAGGGGCAGAGGGAGAGAGAAAGAAGCAGACTCCCCACTGAGCTCAATCTCACAACCCTGAGATCATAACCTGAGCCAAAACCAAGAATTGGATACTTAACCAAAAGCCACCCCCTCTCTTCTGTTATTTAGCAATATTATGTAATTTATGGTGTAAATGTCTTGCACATATTTTGTCAGATTTGCCCATAGATACTTCTTTTTGTCCCTGATCCTATAAATGGTATTTTTTACTTTACTTACCAACTGTCTATTGTTACATCATAGAAATACCATTGATTTGTGTGTGTTGATCTTCTATCCTGTAACGTTCTTAAACCAGCCTACTAGTTTCAGTGTCTTTTTTGTAGAGTCCATGTGATATTCTAGACTACCAAGTTATCTACAAAAAAGGGCAGATTTATTTCTTTTCATCTGGATGCATCCTTTTTCTTGTTTTATTACACTGGCTAAAAACTCCAATATAATTTTGAATAAAAGTCATGAGTATTGTCACCCTTGCCTTACTTCTGATCTTTTGTAAACATATTCAATCTTTCATCATTAAATATTATGTGAGCTTCATGGTTTTTGTAGAAGCCCTTTACTGAATAGAGGAAGTTCCTCTCTACGTCTAGTTTGTTGAGAATTATGATCAGGAATGGATGTTGGATTTTTGTCAATTTTTTTTTTTTTTTTTTTTTTTTGGTAACTAAAGAGATATTACAAGGTTTTTCATTTTAAACTATGAATATAATGAATTGCATTAATTTTTTAAAAATATTTTATTTATTTATTTGAGAAAGAGAGAGAGTGAGAGAACATAAGCAGGGGGAGAGGGAGAGGGAGAAGAAGGCTCCCCACTGAGCAGAAAGCCCAATTCGGGGCTTGATCACAGGACGCTGGGATAACGACCTGAGCCAAAGGCAGACGTTTAACCAATCGAGCCACCCAGGTGTCCCTTGACTGATTTTTTAAATTATGGTAAAATACATATAAAACAAATATTACCATTTTAACCATTTTACATGTACAATTCAGTGGCATTAAGTCATTTGCAATGTTGTACAACCATTACCACTATCTAGCTCCAAAATATTTTCATCACTTCAAACAAAAATCTGATAACCATTAAGCAGTCACTGTCTATTCACCCTACCTCCCAGCCTTTTGAAACTGCTAATCTGTTTTCTGTCTTTATGGATTTGCCTACTGGATATTTCTTATAAGTGGAATCATACAATATGTGGCCTTTTGTGTCTGGTTTGAGGTTCATCCATGTTGTAGCATGTATCAGTATTTCATTATTTTTTATGGCTGAATAGCCATTATATGGTTATATTACATTGTTCATTCATCTGTTCATGGCCATGTTTTCTCTTTTGGCTATTAAGAATATAGCTACTACAAACATTTGTGTACAAGTTTTTGTTTGACCATCTGTTTTTAATTCTTTTTGGTATTTACCTAGAAGTAGAATTGCTGGGTCACATGGTAATTCTATGTTTAGGATTCCCTTTTGAGGAAGCACCAAATTATATTCCACAGCAATTATACCATTTTACATTCCCACCAACAGTGATGAGCATTCCAATTTCTCCACATTTTGGCCAACACTTGTTATTTTCCATTTTTAAAAATTATGACCATCCTAGCGGATAAGAAGTGGTATCTCATTATGGCTTATATTTGCATTTCCCTAATGATTACTGATGTTGATCATCTTTTCATAAGCTTATTGGCCATTTATCTCTTTGGAGATACACCTATTCAAGTCTTTTGCCCATTTTTAATTAATTTTTTTTGAGAGATTTTGTTTATTTGAGAGAGAGAGAGCAAGAACATGTGAGCCAGGGGGAGGAGGAGAGGGATAGAAACAAGCAGACTCCGTGCTGAGTGCAGAGCCTGATGCAGGGCTCCATCTCATGACCCTGAGATCATCACCTTAGCTGAAATCAAGAGTCAGACGCTTAACCAACTGAGCCACACAGGTGCCCCAAATTTTGCCCATTTTTAATATTAGGTTGTTTTTCTTGATGAGTGCTGTATGTGTTCTTTATATATTTTGGATACCAGACCACTATCAGATATGTGATTTACAAATATTTTCTCCCCTTCTTTGGGTTGTCTTTTTACCTTATTGATAGTGGTTTTTGATGCACAAAATTTTTAATTTTGATGAAGTCCAATTTTTCTCATCACTTAAGCTTTCAATGTCATATTTAAGAAACCACTGCCAAAGCCAAAATAATGCAGATTTGCCCCTATGTTTTCCTTTAAGATTTACATAGTTTTAACTCCTAAATTAAGGCTTTTGACCTATTTTGAGCTAACTTTTCTGTGTGGTGTGAGGTAGGGATTCAGCTTCATTCTTTTACATGTGGATATTTATTCAGTTGTCTGACATTAACTGATTTTTTAATGTCAACCCAACTTTGTATTCCTGGGATAAGCTCAATTTGGTCATCATGTATAATCCTTCTTATATGTTTTTGGATTTGATTTGCTAATATTTGTATCTGTATTCATGAGAAATATTGTTCTGTAGTTTTCTTGTATTGTCTTTGTTGTCTTTAGTGTTAGAGTAAGGCTACCCTAATAGAAAGATTTAGGAGGTATTTTTCCTCCTCAATCTCCTAAAAGTGTTTGTGTGAATTATTCTCATTTTTCATTAGATATTTAATTGAGTTAGCCAGTGAAACTGTGTGGCTCTGGAGTTTACTTTGTGGGAAAGTTTTTTTTACTAAAAATTTAATTCCTTTAATAGGTATAAGGCTATTTAAGTAATTGATTTCTTCTTACTTGATCCCTAGTAGTTCGTCTCTCAAGAATTTGTCTATTTCATCTAAGTTATCCAATTTATTGGCATAAAGTTGTTCATAATATTCCTTTCAAACAATTTTAATAGCTATAGAATCTGTAGTGATGTCACCTGTCTCATTTCTGATATTGGCAATGTATGTCTTTTCTTTCTTTTCCTCATCAGCCTAGCTAGAGGATTACTAAATTTATCAATTTTTTTAAAAGAAAAAGCTTTGATTTCACTGATATTTCTGTTTTCCTGTTTTCTATTTCATTGATTTTTTTTGCTCTTATCTTTTCATTTCTTTTATTCTATTTACTACAGATTGCATTTGCTTTATTTTTTAATTTCTTAAAGTAGCAGCTGAAGATTGAATGGAGACCTTTATTTTTCTGTACTATTGGTGTCTAATGCTATAAATGTCCCTTTAAGTACTGTTAAAACCACATCCCACAAATTCTGATTATTGTGCTTTCATTTTCATTCAGTTCAAAATACTTCCTAATCTCCTTTTTTTCTTTAACCCATAGTCTATATGTTATCTAGCTCACAAATATTTTGGGACTTGGTAAACATCATTTAGTTATTGATTTCTATTTAATTCCATTATGGCCAGACACCATACTTAATGTCTTGAATCCTTTAAAATTCATTGAGATTTGTTCTATGGCCCAATATACTGTCTATCTTGCTAAATAGTCTGTGTGCAACTTGAAAAAAAAGGTATATTCTGCTATTTGTGAATGGACTGTTCTATAAAGGCCAATTAAGTCAGGTTAGTTTTTTAATTACTCTATAAATTTCTTTTTTTTTTTAACTCTATAAATTTCTGATCTTCTGTCTATATATTCTATCAGTTATTGAGAAAGCAATGTTGAAGCCTTTGACTATAATTATGAATTTATCTATTTTTCCTTATTGTTCTATCAACTTCTGCTTCATCCATTTTGAAGCTTTCTTATTAGGTGCACAAACATCTAAGATTGTTATGTCCTCTTCATGAATTGGCCCCTTTATGATTATGAAATCCCTACTTCTCCCTAAGATTTTTTGTTATGAAATCTACCTTGTATGATATTAAGAGAGCCAATTAAGCTTTCTTTTTTCTTTCTTTTTTTTTAAGTAAGCTCTATGCCCAACGTGGGGCTTGACCTCATGACTCCAAAATCAAGCATCACATACTCCACCAACTCAGCTAGCCAGGTGCCCCTGAACTTTCTTTTCATTAGTGTAAGCACGAGGTAGCCTTTTTCATTCTTTCACTTTTAAATTATTTATGTCTTTATATTTAAAATATCTTTTTATGGGTAGCATATAGTTGGTCTTGCTTTTTAACCCAATCATACAACCTCTTCCTTTTAATTGGGACACTTAGACCACTTACATTTAATGTAATTGTTGATGTGTTTGGGTTTAAGCTGCCAGTTTGTATTTGTTTGTTATTTGTATCTCCTCTTTGTCCTATTTTTTTATTTTTTCTAGCTTCCTTTGGATTATCTTTTTATGATTCTATTTTAGTCCCTTTATTGTCTTATTAGCTATAACTCTTCATTGTATTTTTAATAGTTGCAACAGGGATTATAATGTATATCTTTAATTATATTATACCTACATTGAAATTAGATCATTTCATATGTAAAAAACTTACTGTTTCCATCCCTCTACTACCCAGAATTGGCTACTGTTATCAAACATTTTATTTCTATGCATATTAAAGATCCAAAATATAGTATTAGTATGTTTGCTTTAAAAGTCAATTACCTTTAAAATGATTTAAATAGGGGCACCTGGGTGGCTCAGTTGTTAACCATCTGCCTTTGGCTCAGGTTATGATCCCAGGATCCTGGGATCAAGCCGTGTGTTGGGCTCCCTGCTCTGTGGGAGGCTTGCTTCTCCCTCTCCCACTCCCGCTGCTTGTGTTCCCTCTCTGTCTGTCAAATATATAAATAAAATCTTTAAAAAAAAAATGATTTAAACAGAGGCACCTGACTGGCTTAGTCAGAAGAGCATGCGACTCTTGATCTCAGGGTCCTGAGTTTGAGCTCCATGTTTGATGTAAAGATTATTTAAAAATAAAATTTTAAATTAATTAATTAGTTAAATGATTTAAATGAAAGGGAAAAAAGTCCTATTCATCCACAAAGTTATGATTTCCAGTGTTCTTCATTTCTTTGTGTAGATCCATATTTCTACCTAACGTCATTTTTCTTCCTCTTAAGACTTTTTTTTTTTAATTATTTATTTATTGGGACACCTGGGTGGCTCAGTGGGTTAAAGCCTCTGCCTTCAGCTCAGGTCATGATCCCAGGGTCCTGGAATCGAGCCCCGCATCGGGCTCTCTTCTCAGCGGGTAGCCTGCTTCCCTTCCTCTCTCTCTCTGCCTGCCTCTCTGCCTACTTGTGATCTCTGTCAAATAAATAAATAAAATCTTTAAAAATATATATATATATATATATATTTATTTATTTATTTATTCGACAGAGAGAGATCGATCACAAGTAGGCAGAGAGGCAGGCAGAGAGAGTGGGGGTGGGGAGCAGGCTCCCTGCTGAGCAGAGAGCCCAATACTGGGCTGGATCCCAGGACCCTGAGATCATAACCTGAGCCAAAGGGAGAGGTCTAAACCACTGAGCCACCCAGGTGTCCCTAAAAGACTTCTTTTAACCTTCCTTATCGTATATGTCTGCTCATGATGAAGGTTTTCTGCTTTGTATATCAAAAGAGTCAATATTTTGTCTTATTTTTTAAAGATGTGGTTTTTTTTCCAAGAGGAACAAAGATACCCCAGCTGTGCACAGGTTTCTTACCCCATGTGCTAAATGTTGATAAATACTCTATTAGGACCCTTTAATGCTAAAGTGTTGGGACACTTTTAACACTAAGGGGGAAAAACGCTGGTGTCAAAATGTAGTTGTGAATGACACCTGCCATTTCGGCAGGTTTGTGAATGCACACACCAGAGTCATAGGTGCTGAAGGCCCCTTCAAGCTATTATCAAGGTTGCTCCCCATTTCTAGAAATAAATGCCTCTGTGAATAAGGATAATTAGACTCTTGTTTTTTCACAAACATTATCTCTATTTCCAAAAAATTCTAAGTTTTAAAATTTTTCCTTGCTTCACACATTAAAGCTCAGGGCTTTATAACTTGGCATAACAAGCATGTGCAAAGCTAGCATTGTTTTCTCTTTTAGCATAACATCAACTACTATAAGAGATCTTTTTTCTGATCGTAAATGACTTAAATACATAAACATTTGGGCTTGTAGTGAGTTGTGCCTTTTCAACTAAGTAGGATGTGAAAACAAGAAGCCAAAATTGAGGGGCACCTGGGTGGCTCAGTGTGTTACGCCTCTGCCTACGGCTCAGGTTATGATCTCAGGATCCTGGGATCCAGCCCCATATCTGGCTCTGTGCTCAGCAGGGAGCCTGCTTCCCCCCTCTCTGCCTGCCTCTCTGCCTACTAACTCACTCTGTGAACTAACTCTCTCTGTGAAATAAATAAATAAATAAAATCTTTAAAAGAGAAAAAGCAGCAGCAGCAACCAAAATTGAGACAACTTCTGTCAGCCAGTTCAGGGACCACAGAGTTAGAAAGACCATTGGCAGTCAAAAACATCCCTCCTTTGCCAACCTTGGAAGCTTTGGATCAATTCCCACTCCTTACAGCTTTCTTGGAGTACTGCATAGCCTAGGACCCACCCTCAATATTACATTTGGCAAATAACTTCTTTTCTTTGCCAAGTTAACAATACCATGACCTAGCCAAATAATCCTTACAATACACCTGAGTTTTAAAGATGTGGCATTCATGCATTTCAAACTGTAAAAGCCTGAAACTTGGTATAATTTCTGATATGCCTCATACATTTTTTCCTCCTTTCCTTCCTCCTTTCCTTTTTTCTTCTCTCTGTCCCCTTCCCTCTCTCTACTTTCATCTCTCTCCCACCCTCTTTCCTTCCATCCTTACTTCTGTCTCTCCAGCTTCTCTCCCTCCCTCTCTCTCTTTCTTTCTTCCTTTTCACATGTTTTTTACAGATGACTTAGTTTGCAAAAGAATAATGATCTTCCAACTCACAAGCCTCTGGCCTCCATTTGACCCCAAAATAAGACAATAAAAATGAATTATAGGTGAGACCTCTCAGGCTTTTGTTAGTTACCTGGGGTCAACAGTCAAGGAGGACCTAATGCTCTGGTTGCGGGTCGCTGTCAGTTCAAAGATGTTTTGTTGAGACTCCTAACCAAGATTCCTATAGTGATACCCCATCAAGGATACTAGAACCTACCCAGAGGGCCTGAGGAAGGCTGGCAACGTGCCGGGCCCTCTCCTAAGGGATCTAAGGAGAACAAGCCCACTGTCATCAATGTCTGCTCCTTCCCTTTCTTTAACTGGCAATTGCATTACAATTACCTAGAACAGAGTCTTTATGTAGAAATTTTATTCCTTTTTCCTTTGCTTAAAGAGATCTTCAGGTAAAAGAAGGATGAACTTGATGGCTTTTGAATAATGAGTGGAAGCTTGTTTGGAGGTCATTTTACAATCTGTTGCGAGGACAGTGCTGACTATATAGGAATGGGGAGCAGGAGAGCCCCTTCCCCCTGCATTTGGGACCAAGGTTGCATCCCACCTAGGTTCCTCCATTCATTATTCTAACTGCGAAGCTAATCTGACCAGAACAAGAGAATCTCTTTTTTAGAAAGTTTTCATTCTGGATCTCAATCTCCTCTCACCCCCACACCTTGCTTTTGATCTATCTTTTATATAATGAAATGTCTTGGGTTTTTGCATCAGTTAAAGGGTGCCATTTCATAAAATACCCAGATGGTTGCACTTTTTGAAGAGTAGCATTTTCAGATCCCACATCTAGTCAGCCTTGACAGCAGGCTTACTGAAGAATGTCTAAAGCCTCCTACAAAGAAAAAGAGCACTGCACAGAACTAGTGTTTCTCCCTTTGAAACCACTGTTAGCCCTGAAAAGCAACCATTATTACGTGAATAAGAGGGATGAAGAAGATAACCAGGGGCTAGAGGGTTCAGTAACAGAATGACCGATTTCATCTCCTCGAGATAAGTTTATGCCTTGGGTCTCACACAGCTGAATGCCTTGTAAAGCCAAAGCATGGACATTCTAAACATACTGACTGCACTTCGGTTTTTTTGCTCATGCCTTAACTTTGTTTAAATGCAGCCTCATCAGACAGGGGGAAAGAGAAGGGCCTCTGTGATTAACCATCTATGTGTTGATTTGTAATGCCCTCTACAGAAAAGTCGTGGAGGGATGCGTGAGGGGGGCTGAAAATCCTCTAATTACACATACAAACTTGTTTCACAGAAGAGGCACATGGGGCACGTAGCTGGCTCACTTGGTAGAGCATGCAACTCTTAATCTCAGGGCCGTGAGTTCAAGCCCCACATTGGGCACAGAGCCTACACAAAATGAAATTTTAAATTAAAACAAAACAAAACAGAAGCATAAAGCAACAGCAGAGGTGAATGCTACCAAATGACTCTCCTCTTGCTGTTCAAAATAGAAAGGGTATGGTGTCCCATACTGGTTGATCCAGTCTTTAGTTTCATGGTTTTCTGCTCCTTAGGCCAGAATATTGGCCTGTCCTTTTCAGAAGTTGTAATTATTACCCATTGTGCCTTCAGGGCATGAAGTACCAAAGAAGCTTCAACCCTGGGGATTGTGGGTTTGGAAATGGCAAGCCACTGGGTTCAGCTTATAGGTTTATACCATCTACCAGCAACTGATCTATTCTTTTTAAAAATACAGAAAGCAATCCAATGATTCCTTTTGTGTTCCTATCAAAGTTTTAAAATAGCAATAACAACTTGATTGTACTCTTCACTCAGAGGGAACTTTGCACTTGAAAGACATAATGCGTTTTGTAGAGCAGAACATTCTTTGAAAGCTCTGGGTGGAAGAAAGCACTTGCTTAAGGAACTTAATTGAGAGAAACAGCGCAGCCTGGACAGGGCTGCCTGAGTTCAAAGGCACCGCTTTTAATCCCAAACCTTTTTAATTGTACTTAACTTTTATTTCTTTCTGGGTGACTAAACTGCAAACTTCTATTAATCTACTGCCAAGTAATTTTTCTTAAGAAGGTGGATACTTTACAAGATTCATAGCCAGGAGCCCTCTGTCAGGAATGCTGGTGGTACAGTTTTGCGTAGGTAAAAACAGAGGCCCAGGAGAGGTCACTCTGTTTTGTGTGTGGAACAGACTCTATCTCTGGCAAGTTCACTGAGATTGAAAATAAGGCACGCCTTTCAGTCTGGAATATGTAATGCCCCTGGCAATATATGATCTTGGAGAGTGAAGCCTAGTGTTTTCATAGTTGAGATTTTGTGTTAGTAGAACAGCCAAAATGTCAACTGTTGCAGGGAGAGTCATCCAATTCACACATATGTGTCTGGAAAGAAAGCTGAGCTTCAGAAGATGACATTTAACATTTGGAGGGGGGTGGGCCAAGAATAAGAAGGACACAGGAAAGGCCTACTGCAGCCAAGCAGTAAGGGGCTATTGGAAGAATAACATTAGCAAAATTGTTCTTTCTTTTGCTCTGGTACAAGACATTTGTAACATGGCTTTCATACTGTGTGATCTTTTTTTAAATCTTTAATTAATTTATTTTTTTGTATGGCCCATTCTAGAGTTAAAGAGCTTATAAAATGACCAGGTAAAATACCCTCAACAAAAGTAATTTCTTGAAAAGAGTGAACGATAAGATGGGCCAGGATTTTTTTTGGCTGGTCTATCTTCATGAAATGAGTGACCAGAATCATACTATATTTGATTATTTTGATCATCCTAACAACTAATACAGATCAAGAGTGCAGCCACCTTTTTTCTTGACATTTATTTTCTAGGGGAAAAAAAAGGATTTATTGTGATGATTGTACTCTCACCTTTTTGTAACTTCTAGTATTCCTACAGTCTTACAAATAACTACTTACCTGTATTGTTCTGGTTACTTTTTCTTTTTCATGGACTAGAGCATTAGTATTAATTGGCTTTAATAAGTGTCCCAGGAGAATTAAGAAAAAAGACATAATCTAGCTTATTAAATGTTGTGTATTGACATTGTTTAGAGCAATGTCCTGGAAGACTGGCACTATTGAATACAAAACAATTGAAAATCAATTGGCAGGGGCACCTGGGTGGCTCAGTGGGTTAAAGCCTCTGCCTTTGGCTCAGGTCATGGTCTCAGGGTCCTGGGATCGAGCCCCGCATCGGGCTCTCTGCTCAGCAGGAGGCCTGCTCCTCTTCCTCTCTCTCTCTGCCTGCTTCTTTGCCTGCTTGTGATCTCTGTCGGTCAAATAAATAAATAACATCTTAAAAAAGAAAAGAAAAGAAAAGAAAATCAACTGGAAAATCAACCAACTTAACATGGCATGATAACGAGCCAGTAAAGAAAACATACCACCTCATACACATTAGGATGGTTACTACCAAAAAGTCAAAAAATAAGTGTTGGCAAGAATGTGGAAAAATTCAAACATTTATGCATTGCAGATGGGAATGTAAAATGGTATGGCCGGTATGGAAAACAGTATGGTAGACCCTCAACAAATTAAAAATAGAATTACCATATGATACAGTAATTTCTCTTCAGCATTTCTACCCAAAAGAATGGAAGATTGGGGGGGGGGACTGAGTGGCTCAGTCAGTGAAGCATCTGCCTTTGGCTCAGGTCATGATCCCAGGGTCCTGGGATCGAGCCCCACATCAGGCTCCCTAATGGGAGCCTGCTTTTCCCTCTGCCGGTCCGCACACCCCTGCTTGTGTTCTCTCTGTCTCAAATAAAAACTTAAAAAAAAAAGAATGGAAGACAGGGTCTCAACAAGATACCTGTACACCGATGTACAAAGAAGCATTATTCAAAATAGCCAAAAGGTGGAAGCAACCCAAATGTCCATCTGCACACAAATGGATAAACAAAATGTGGTATATACATAAAATGGAGTATTATTCAGTGTTAAAAAGGAAGGAAATTCTGACACATGCTACAACATGGAAGAAGCTTAAAGACATTATACTAGGTGAAATAAGCTGATCATGAAAGGACAAATACCATGATGCCACCTCTCTGAGAGACCTAGAGAAGTCAAATTCCCTAGAGACAGAAAGTAGAGTGGTAACTGCCACAGGCTGGGAGGAAGGGGACAAACTGTTGAATGGGTACAGACTTTGAACTGAGAAAGATGAGAAAGTTCTGGAGATGGGTGGTGGTGGTAGTAGTTGCACAATACTGTGAATGTACTTAACACCACCAAACCTTAAAAATATGGTTAAAATAGTACATTTTATGTCATGTATATTTTTTCACAAGGAAAAATAAGTAAAATATTAGATCAGGAATTTAGTTACCTTTTTAAAAAAAGTACAGAGTAGAGTAACAGGCACATGATGCCTCCTTCAGTGGACTTACATTCTCTATCATTGTTGCCTCCCTGCTGTAGGAGCCAATGAAGTTTTTTGTGTGAGTTTTAACTTACTTCAGGCCCACACCTTTCTCTTGCCCTTTGTCTGAGGAAGAATTCACCACTCCTCTGTTCTTCCCCACCCCTCCCACCTTCCATATACCCTAACTTTCATTATAGGGGTCAACCAGACATGTATAGAGCCATCTGGTTGAGAAACACGGATTACGGGAATATCCTTATAAAATTTTCAAACTGAATCTGTGAACAAGCTGTCTTTTATTACCTTGGTACAAGGACTGTGGGAAGAGAAATTAAAGGTGCAGAGGAGAATGGTACCAGAGAACTCTACAACTGTGAACTGTTTTGCCCTAGAGGCTTTGTGCCAAATGATAACAATGACCTATTCGATCAGAATCATTACCAGGGCAAGGTGTTTTAATTTTAAGAGGAACCTCAAAGACAGATTTATAAGGCATTCCACATTTCCTGGACTCCTCAGACAGGATTTTGCCAAGGGATCCCTGAAGTTCTGTCTAAACTGTTGTGTCAGAATGGTGTAAGTTCCTCCCCTAGTCTGGGGATGGCAGGGCACTTTGCCTAGAGAGGGAACTTCAAAGGGATCAGTTGTGAAGAGAACTGTGCCACATGCCTACTTGAGAAAGGACATCAGAGATACCAGAGGTGTTAATTGAACTGATTATTTATAATATACATGTAAATGCACAAAGTTGAACAGATATAGAAATAAATAATAATGGTTGCTGATACGAATCATCCATGGATGGGGCGCCTGGGTGGCTCAGTGGGTTAAAGCCTCTGCCTTTGGCTCGGGTCATGATCCCAGGGTCCTGGGATCCAGCCCCATGTCGGGCTCTCTGCTCAGCAGGGAGCCTGCTTCCCTTCCTCTCTCTCTGCCTGCCTCTCTGCCTACCTGTGATCTCTGTCTGTCAAATAAATAAATAAAATCTTTAAAAAAAAAAAAAAAGAGGAACCTCACAACATTTTAGTCTGCTTTCAGAAAGTCTTACTTCGTAAGAGCTGTCCCTGGAAAAAAAAGGTGATTATGCAGGACTTACAAATGGCTTGGGCCAGGTTGGGTTGGTTTTGTTTCCCCGAATTCTAAGCAAATTATGCTGACTAAGATGGAATTGAATGGTTTCCTTACCACCTCAGCAACCTGACTACCAGAATTCAAGCCACCCCAGACTTGAGAAGGAGGTTGGATATGGGACGTAATATTAGCTTCAATAGTTGTACACATTGTTCTGCTTCTAAAATCTGCCTAAATATGCTTTAATATGGCATTGAATAAAGATGAGAGATCTGTGTTCTGCATATTAAAGCTAAGGCAACTGATAAGTTTGCATCAAGGGCCTACCTCCCCAGGCTGCGAGGATGAGGCTGCCTATGGTCACACTCACCAGGAAAAGTAGCAATGCTTTTGCTTCCAGAAACAGCCTTGAACTAACTCTCCTTTCTCTATTCCTCCAAGCTTCCGCAGGTTCACTCGATCCAACAGTGTGACAACAGCAGTACAGGCCGACCTGGACTTCCACGATAATCTGGAAAACTCTCTGGAGTCTACAGAGGACAATTCGTGCCCCGGCCCAATGGCCAGACAGTTCTCCCGGGACGCCAGCACCTCCACGGTCAGCATTCAGGGCTCAGGAAACCACTACCACGCCTGCGCTGCCGACGATGACTTTGATGCGGATTTTGACCCTTCGATTCTGCCTCCCCCGGATCCCTGGATTGACTCCATCACTGAAGACCCCCTGGAGGCCGTCCAAAGGTCAGTGTGCCACCGGGACGGCCACTGGTTTCTGAAGCTTCTCCAGGCCGAGCGGGACCGCATGGAAGGGTGGTGCCAGCAGATGGAGAGAGAAGAGCGGGAAAACAACCTGCCGGAAGACAGTAAGTAATGGCCGCCGTGCACGCCTGCGCACACGGCGCTTCCGGGCTGGGCTGACGCGGCATCTGTAGACGTCGTGGTTCCTTTCCTGCCAGGTTCGCTGGTCTAGCTGCGGTTCCACACCCCTTGCCGCGACCGGGGGCGGACCGCGGAGCTGTTCCGGCTGAGAGACCATCCGCCCCCTGCGCTGCCCAGGGAAAGGAGAACCACTGGGCAGAGCATTAGCTAGCTGTAGCCCGGTGCCTGCTAGCTCTAGATCCTTTCTTCTCTGAATAGGACCAAGCTCAACGTGGGGGTGGCCCCACGTTCTACACCGGTTCCTCTTTCCGGAGAGGTTTCTGAAGGGGTACTGATTCCCAGGGAATTAAATGCCCAATGCAGCGGTCCAAGTAGTAGAACAAGGCCAACAATGCATAGGCCAGTAGATACCACGCTTAATAAAATTCACAAACCTGTTTTTAGCATGCAGTTTCTCTCATGGGTTTCAGGGAGGCAAACCTTCAGCCACTAAATGAATTAACACAAATTTCAACTTGGTGGGGTTAAAATAAGTGATAAAATATGATGAATAAGTAAGATAAATAACTGAGGACTGGCACATCATTATTGAAAATAATTGCTTTTTAACACAACAATAATTCCCATTAACAACTGACAACAATAGGTAGCTGAATGGCTGGCAGACTGTTGGCTGGCTGGCTTAGTTGGTGAAGGTTGGGACTCTTGATCTCAGGGTTGTGAGTTCAAGCCCAAGCTTGGATATAGAGCTTACTTTAAAAATGAATAAATAAATAAGTCATTGACAACAACATGACCAGGTTACCTCAATTCTGAGGCATGTTTTTCACATTTTCAACAATTCTGAAATTGAGATATAGTTTGTAATCGGTGTGTATTTTAATGCTGTGTGTCTGTTTTCTCTGAAAAACCTTTTTTTTTTAAAAAGATTTTATTTATTTATTTATTTGAGAGAGAGATCACAAGTAGGCAGACAGGCAGGCATAGAGATAGGGGGAAGCAGTCTCCCTGCTGAGCAGAGAGCCCGATGTGGGGCTTGATCCCAGAACCCTTAGACCATGACCTGAGCCAAAGGCAGAGGCTTAGCCCACTGAGCCCCCTAGGCGCCCCATCTGAAAAACTATTATTAAATGAATGGTGGATCTTCCAACTGATGATATTTTTGAATCAAAGTAATTTAGGTATTTAGGGGTAGGCATTTAAGCCTGTCTTCATTTTTGCATGGGAACCACCTAGAAGAGTATTGTCATGATCCGGCTATTGGGGCCTATTTTTAATATTTTTAAAAAATTTTTAAATTTTTATTTTATTATTTTTTTAAGATTTTATGTATTCATTTGACAGAGAGAGACATAGCAAGAGAGAGAGAGAACACAAGCAGGGGAGTGGGAGAGGGAGAAAGCAGGCTTCCTGCAGAGCAGGGAGCCCAACTCAGGGTTTGACCCCTGGACATTGGGATCATGACCTCAGCCAAAGGCAGATGCTTAACGACTAAGCTACCCAGCCGCCCCAAGGGGCCTATTTTTAGATCATTTAACTTTTTCTCATAAAAAATTTAAAACATGCATGAAAGTATAGGGTTTAGTACAGTGAAACTCCATGTACCTATCACCCATCACAACTGTCCAGTCTCCTTTTCTTATCTTCCCTCACCTGTCATTTTAGCCACATTATCTTGAAGAAAGTCCAAGGCATGCATCATGGCACTTTACTATGTATCCACTGTTAAGGATTTTTTTTTAAACATAATCATCATATATCATCATCCCTAATAAAAATATTAATAATTTCTTAATAATTATGGAGCACCTGGGTGACTCAGATGGTTAAGTGTCTGCCTTGGGCCCAGATCATGATCTCTGGGTCCTGGGATTGAGCTCCCTGCTCAGCGGGGAGTCTGCTTTTCCCTTCCTCTCTCCTGCTCTCCCTGCTTGTGCTCTCTCTCTCTCTCTCTTTCTCTCTCTCTCTGTCAAATAAGTAAAATTTAAAAAAAATAAAAATTTTTAAAATAATAATTTCTTAATAATTAGACCCTGCACATATGTTAAATGATGTTAAATAGACTTACTAAATGAACCAAACCAAGTATGTCGAGGGACAGTGAGTTTTCCATAAAGGAAGTATTTTTATGAAAACTGAGTCTGGAAAATAACAATTAGCAGGTTGTGGAATTTCCTTGCTGTGTCTTGAGCTCAGCTCTTCCGTGCATTCATTCCTCCTGACTGAACCCTATCCACTGGCTCACTAGCCATGTTATCTTTATGAACAGATCAGAAAATCCATAAGTAGGTTTCTGTAACGTTCCTTTTGTCCTTTCATGTTATAAATGCAAACAACTTAGCAGTGGAAAAGTAAATCTCCTTGACACTTGCCCCTAAGAATTGGTGCCACTACAAGGTCACCTGAGTGTTAATCCACAAGCAGAATTAGCTTTTTGCCCTGGTGACAGGTGAAGGAGGCACCACCCAGCAGCAATGGATAGGGTAATTTTCAGTAAGAAGTCTTAGCAGTTACATCTTCTTATTTTCCTTTCTTCTTATGGGTATACCCAAAGCTTATTAGATTTTCCTAGAAAAAATGCGTGTCTAAGAAGCAGCAGCCTCTGCTCAACAGAACAAGCTAATTTTCAGATTCCAATAACTTCAACTCAGTAATTTGGGACTCATTCTAGTTTCCTGGTTGGCTTCCAATAGGATCCAGGAAAGCCGCTCATCTGTTTTCTTTTAATCTGTTGGGTGTTTTGGTTTTTTTCCCCCCATCTAAGACTATATTTGCTTCTCTCAACCCAGCTTTATAACAATGTATGAAGATAGTTATTGTAAAAAGATTTAGGAAAATCTTCTGTGATGCTAAAGGAGCTATGAAAACAAGTTTTGACACTAACACATGTATTTGAAAGGTGAAAATTTTGTCAGAAAATCAGGTTCTCATCTTGTGCTTGGGATGGAAGAGAAGTATTTTTGTATTTTGAAATTACACTATTAGAAAAGTTGCAAGGTAATGAACATGAAGGAGCAACCCATTCATTCACAGCTGTGGAATTTTACTTCACATGTTACTTAAAATATTGATTTATGAAGAGGACTTAACAAATATATCCCATATGAAGGTATTTTGCTATAACAAGATTTGTTCTAAAGAATAATAACTGCTGTCTTTGTACATGAAGTTTCCACAATTAATAAGCTATACACCTGAAGAACATTTTCTTCAGAGCAGTGATACATTTTCTCAGATCTACCACTTTATTTTACAAGGTTGTTGCCTGCAGGGGGAGGTGCAATGGTCATGGCTGCAGAACAGGCAAAGATAACTAGGGAGTATTTTTTAGTACTTTGCTTTAAAAGTACTGAACTAAATAAATCAGTCTTAGATGGCAAGTATGCAATGAAACCTGCTTCACTGGGGCATTGGTCTTACTTTGCAGTTTGAAACATATTTTAATATCAGAACCCTCTTTTCTAATTAAAAATAATTAACACACAACACCAATAAATATAACAGAAAGAACAGTGAAGGGGCGCCTGGGTGGCTCAGTTGCTGAGTGACTGCCTTCAGCTCAGGTCATGATCCCAGGGTCCTGGGATCGAGCCCTGCATCTGGCTTCTGCCCTGTGGGAAGCCTGCTTCTCCCTTTCCCACTCCCCCTGCTTGTGTCTCCCTGCCCCTCTCTCTGTTAAATAAATAAATAAAATCTAGAAAGAAAGGAAGGAAGGAAGGAAGGAAGAGGAAAGAAAGGGAAGAAGGAAGAACCGTGAAGCTGTCTTGTCTGAGCTCTGTCTGCTCAGCCTCTACTGCCCCTAATAACCTCCCCCATCCTCTCCCCTGACCTCAAAAAAGATCCTAGGGTTTCTACAATACAGTTTAAAAGCCAATGGTTTGTAGTGAAAAGTCCAAGTTAATTTTGTCAAATAGCTATAGATCAAACAGCTAACACAAAGTTTAGATGTAAATGCTCTTTATGTATGCTTTTTTAAATGTACAAAACTGATTCAAATTAGTAACATCTATTCATATACACCCATCCAGCCTAGAAAATATGACTCTTCCTTCAAGTCTCAGCTTGGGCCTCACCTTCTGGAAGTCTGCAGAATGCCTCCCCTCAGGCTGAATTGGGTGTGTCTCCCTGGTGATTTCCATAATAGCCTGTACATTTGTCTATCAACTATTTCCAACATAATTTTATAGTAGTCTATGTATCTCTGTCTTCCACTGAAAAATGAGCTCTCTGAGGACAGAAATTATTCTTACCTCGCTCATCTTTATATCCACTGCCCCTCTGATGGTTCCTGGTACATAGCAGGGGATCAGTAAATATATATTTGAGTACTGGAAATATTTTGGAAATTCTATTTTACAAAAGTATTTCATCTTGCAAAATATTTCCTCTTCAGGAGCTACAGAATACTCAGTGAGTAACTAGCAGTTGTTGTTGTCAAAAGTAGAAAGGGGGCTTCCCTGGTGAGGTGATGAGCTCTTCTGAAGCAAGGATGTGACAGAGAGACATGAGCACCTGCCACAGAAATGGTAGAAAGGACTTCTGTGTTGGTCAGCCAAATAATCTAGATGACCCTTCTATGTCCCATTCAGCTCTTGGGACATGATTCCATTCAACAAAGCACTTGAAAGCTTTATCCTTCATCCCCAAGAGCTTCAATCTACTAGCATTCCAGAATTCTAAATAGCACAGAGGTAACTTCCCAGCCCAAACTTTCCAGGGCCAAGAGTTGCCAGTTTCAAATGAGGCAAACTCGGATCAGTGAAGGTCTGACCAGAGAGCTGTAGCCACCCTGAACGGGAAGAAGGGAGACTAGAAGCACATGAGAGAATATTTATCTTGTCCTTACAATACCCCCAGCAGTGGGCTGGAGACTTTGACAGGTATTTTATTTGCCCTCAAAACAGCTCTCTGGCAGTATCTTGTCCAAGGTCACAGAACACAGAAGTGTCTGATGGAACAGATACAACATGAATAACAGTTGACAAGATAATAATACTCTGTGTGTCACTTGGTGCTGTCCTCTAAAGCTCTCCATACATATCTGTCCCTGGCTCCTTGGCAACCACAATTCTGTTCTGATAACTGGGCCTGGAGCTGTAGAGGGCCTTTGTTTTATTCATTCTCTAATTTAGCCTTTTCTTTTTTTTATTTAAAAAAAAAAGGGGGCAATCCTGTCTGGTAGGCACTGCCAACGTCTGAGTAACCAGCTTAAAAACAAAATTATGTACACCCAGAAAAATAGTTTTGGCAAATGAGTCGAGCCTGGATACATCTCTCTCTTGTCCAAGTCCTTATGTGTTTTTGAGTCCCATTCAAGGAGGTACATTCAAAGTATATGATGAAGGTGACTCCTTGACAGATCTCTTCCAGGAGAGATAGTCTTCAAAATCCTTAGGGAAGGAAAAGTAGTTTAGAGTGAGAGAAAGGAAAAAAAAAATTTTATGATTTTATTTATTTAAGAGAGAGTTTGCAAGAGAGAGCACGAACAGGGTGGGCAGTGAGAGGCAGAGGGAGAGGGACAAGCAGACTCCCTGCTGAGCAGGGAGCCCGATGCAGGACTCCATCCCAGGACTCTGGGATTATGACCTGAGGGGAAAGCTGAGACCACCTGTGCCACCCAGGTACCCTGAGAAAGGAAGATTCGGACTATACTTGCTTAATTTATTTTGGGGTGGAGGGGACACTAGAATTATCCCAGTTCTTAAATATTCAAAAATGTCGAATGCACTCAATGCCTCTGAAATGTACACTTCAACCTGGTTGAAATGGTAGATCCTGATATCTATTTTACCACACACGAAAAATCCTGCCCCCTTCCAAAAAAAAAAAGCTCTGCAGCAGCCGAAAGTAGTGGAACAAACATTCTAACACTCTAGCATCTTGTTCATAGTTATTTATCATGCTTACAAGAATGTAAGGTATTCCGCTCACTGTCTTCCTGAATTTGAAATACACAGTATTGGTGGGGGATAAAAAAGAAGCTAGGAGCAGAACCTATGCGCTCAGTGGGAGCGCGAGGTCCAGATTTAGGGTGTGGGACGGTTGCAGTCATCTTTCTTGTCTAGAGCGTTAAAAAGAAAAGGAGCCATCCAATTTTAAATAATTATTCGGTTATCAATTATTGTATGACACCATTGCCCTGACTCTGATAGCTGCTTCCTAGGAACATTGTTTTTGGCACTCTGGGACTGGAAGACACTTTCCGGGTTTACCTGAAGCTGTTAAATGTGCGGGACAAGGGGCAGAACAAGAAGGGCATTTGTGGTCGCCTGGTAACACCGCGTGATCTTTGCAAAGTGTAACTATGCATTCTCTGGGTGTGTGGAGCTATTATGCGCCCTGATAAAATAAAAGTGGGACAAGGGCTTCGGTTCTTGTTTTAAATGTTCATCCCTAACAGTCGTTAGGAGAGTTTTGGCTTGGTAACCAAATAATGAAAGTCTGCAGTGAGTGAGGTTTCCTCCAAACCCTGGCCGCTGACAGAATGCTTGTTCCCCCAGCACTTGAAGTAAAATGATACAAGCTTTCCTCAGACAATGAAACCCTTGTATGAAACAGCTGTCTCGGGGAGATGGCTCAGTGCTATTTGACAGTGGCTTGTATGTTACATAGATACGTCTGGTATTATCTGACCGGGAATGAAATGGCCAGATGGAACCAAATGCTCCTAACTAGGAATGCAGTCTAGCAATGTGCGTGAAAAACAGAGGCTCAGGTTTCAGGGGCCCTAGGATGAAATACTGGTCGATTGTGCTGGGAAATGTATCTTTGCCTCCTGAATTGTGGACAACTTATACGTGGAATTTTCAGGCTTTATCTGAAATGAACTGATAAACCTAGAGCGTGTGCAGGAGGCAGATTAATTCCACTTTAATTTTGCCTGGTAATAGCATCCAAGTTAGTGAAACTTGGCCCTGGTTCCCCTAGAAGGCTTGTGAACCTTGGCAGTGAATGTGGGGCTGGTAATGAAACCTGAAATGGGGTTTGCCTGGTTTCAGGTTGAGTTACGGAAGCTGTGCACAGTCATCGTTGTGACTGTCTATCAGTGAGATCGCCAGGGTTACTCGGCCCAGTGTTACCTGTGGCGTGTCCCTGCAGCCTGTGGGTGGCAAGCAAAGGAGCTCTCTCTCTGATTTCTGCATTTCATCTGCCTCAAGCCTTGTGTATTTCTAAACAGGGTGGGGTGGGTGCATCTTGGTTCCTTTCTATTTTATTTGCATCTTACTTTCAAAGTGATCTTCAAAAATTCCCTCCCTGCCCTAGCCCTCCACCCCCGCAAGCACACGTGCGCGTACACACACACTGCTTAGTCTCTTTTTTAAGGTCTGGCCAACCTGAAATTAGTGACCACAGGGGAAGTGGCAGTAATGAAAAGGAAATCCATGTATAATGTGCTTGATGTTTAACCTTCTGGAATGCTCAGTTTATTTTGCTCTGCACTGCACTGGGCAAAAAAAAAAAAGGGAAGGTTTTGATACCAGATGTACCTCACAGAGCATCCTTTCGTGGGCGTGTTTCATCAGGAGTGGTCTCTAGGCTGAGGGGGCTGCAGAGGCATGGAGAGATGGAAAATGTGGCAAAGTGAAGGGCACGCCAGCAATGGATCTCCCGTTGTCTAGGCCAGTGGTGTTCCTTTATTCCAGACTGCTTCTGCACTGCAGAGAGGGACTGGGGCAAGATTGGGGGCAAGATCTCCGATGGTTTTCTCCAACAATAACTATTTCTGTGGAATATAATTGCAATGGACTTCAAATACAGTTTTCAGTTTTCCTCTTCTGGATTACCAAGGGAAGTGTTATCTACTTTCATTTCATTCAGCTTTCAAAGGCTCAAGAACTGTATGTTCTATGTGACGTGTATGTTATCATTTCATAGCTCGTGTAAACTGAGATATGCATTAAAGCATAACCACCTTTTATGAGTAAGACTGCTGGAGGATGGACTGGATGGACTCAGCTAATCTCAATTAGCTGAGATTTTGAAAACTTGCTCTTTACAAACAAGGAAGTATTTCCCCCCCATGTTTTAACTGTGTGGAAGCTTTTAGTGTATAGGTTAATTTCTACTTGAGAATTCTATTCTCTATTCTTTGGCCACTGAGTTTTGGCTCCAAAAAAAAAAAAAAAAAGCACTCTTGTAAAATGCAGAGCAACCACTGTCAGCCAGGAATGAAACGGACCCATGTTTTCTATGGAGACGCTTTGTTGACAGTAGGTCTGGATCACAAATGTGTTTGAGGAGCAGCTGGGCAGTTGGTTGGAGAAATTATTTTCCATGAAGACACACTTGTAAATAAGAATGTCTCTACATGAATAATCCCAACTTGAAATCACACAGATTTGGTGTGGCAAATCCACATAAATTTAAAGTAAGTGGGTGGATCCAATTTTTTTTTTTAATTCCTTTTCCCTCTTCTTTTTTTTCCTTTTCCCTCTTTACCCCTATAGTCTACAACAGGGGTTGGGCAGGGGGAGGCCAAGTGAGTAAAAAGAAGTCAACCTACATCAGTCCAAATAGTATTATAAACAGAAACCCAAAAGGAATCATAACCCAGCTAAGACTATATTAGCTAATTAATTAGGACTGCAATTTACAAATTGAGGCTAGACATGGTAAAACCTAAAATAACCAGAATGCTTAAGGCCTGGAATGTTGTGGCTAATTTATTTTTCTGGTTAACTTAAACTTTGTAGATGAGTCCGTTAGTTTCAAAGCCTACCCCTTCAGCAAGATACCTGGAATTACATGGCCCATGTGTGCCATTGAAGGGCTTGAGGTCTGGTTAGAAAGTCAGACGTATAAATAGATCACAACGGATCACACTGGAAAGAATGTGGAAAGGGCAGAGACAGCTTTATGCATAGGGAATTTGAGGAGCAATAGGGAGGGAGAGGGGAAAGGAGATAGGGATTTCTGGAGGAGGTGCACCTGAGGAGGGAGGTGGGCTAGTGGAGGCACCTAGACAGGAGCCATCTCCCAGCTTGGTGTTTAGCCAGAGCAGGCACTGAGAAGAGAGACAGCTTTTAGATTTGGGCAACTGGAAACCCAGAACACTGAGGGAGGTGGCAGATGTAAAGCCGAACAGGTGGGCCTTGCCTGCAAGCCATTGAAGAGAGTTTCCTGCTTACCCCATGGATGATAGGCAGCCAAGGAAGAGTCTTAATCATGGGAATTATATGAGATAAAAAGGCCCTCCAGTTCCCCTCAGAGATTCGCAAGGATTGGCAAGGGAGGGAGAACAGTCATACTGCGGATGGGGTGATGAAGCCTTGTCACCATAATGGTAATCAACTAGGGAATCCTAAGGGAAATACGATTTGGAGAGACAAGAGGTGTCAGGTGGCTGTTTAGCTATGCAACACTGAAGCTTGAGGGATTGATATATGCTGGAGTTATAAATTTGGGAAACAACAACAAATTTCCAAATAGCTGAAACCGGAGAACGATGAGTTCATTTGAGCAGAAGAAGGGAAGTGGGCTCCGGACTGAATTTTGTGTTCAGCATTTATGAGGTGAATGAGAGAGCCCTAAGGAACAAGGAATGCGGGGTCAGAGCCAGAGACTGGGGGAGGGGGGGTGAGTTGGTGCCAAATGCAGAGCTATCCAGCAGAGGAAAGAGGGGAAGGAGAGTCAGGCGGCAGAGGGTGGAGAGAAAAATGGTGGCTGGGGAAGCAGAGGAGCAGAGGCTTTCCATCCTTTCGAGAGCATTCGCAGGAAGGTAGGACTCCACCAGGGCTGCTGTAACAAAGTACCATACACTGCTGGCCTGAACTACAGAAACAAGTGTTTTCATTTTGGGAGGCTAGAAGTCTGAAATCAAGGTGCTGGTTTCTTCTGAGGCTTCCGCCCTTGGCTGGTGACAGGTCTTGCTTCTGTGTGTCTGTGCTCTGATCTCTTCTTATAAGGACACAAGTTATATTGCATTAGGACCCTCACTAATGACCTCTTTTTAACTTAATTACCAAATCAAAGGCCCTGTCTCCAAATACAGTCAGCTTCTAAGGTATTGGGGGTTAGGACTTCAACATTTTTTTTTAAGATTTTATTCATTTATTTTGACACACAGAGAGAGATCACAAATGGGGAGAGGGGGAGTAGGCCCCCTGCTGAGGAGAGACCGATGCAGGGCTCCATCCTAGGACCCTGAGAGCATGACCTGAGCTGAAGGCAGAGACTTAACCCACTGAGCCACCCAGGCACCCCAGGACTTCAATATTTGAATTTGGGAGGACACAGTACAGCCCAGGACAAGGAAGAAGAGGCATTTTGTATTAGGTGGAGGGGACCTTGAGAGTGGGGAGGATATCTCTCCCTCCCTCCGAATGGGAGAGATGGGAGGGTGCTCACAGGCATCCCCAGTAGTGTTAGATCACAGAGAAGCAGAGACTACAGAGACAGACTTAGAGAGCCCTAGAAGGGAATCAGGCCAACGACACAGGTAGATGGGAGGAGTGAACGTAGAAAAGTCTTCAGGGTGGGGGAATATATGGGTGGTGGAGTGGTGACATTAGGAATGAACGTAAGCAGTTCTCTCCTGGCACCTGGCATCTATGCTATTATCCAGGTAACCAGGAGGGTCTGCTGCTTGCCCATCATGGGTGACCCCCACACTCTTCAGAGGCTTACAGGACTAGAAGAAGAGCAGGAGAGGCAGAACATTGAGAATATTCCTGCCTGATTCTGCTTTCTTCATCTCATAGGAGGCAAGGTTATTGCTGAAGATGAGGAAGTGAGGAAGTGAGTTACAAGTGAGTAAGAGTCCAAAAGGGAGGCTCAGAGAGGGCGGTAACAAAGATGGCCTCACAGGACTAATGAACAGCAATGGCAAATCGGCTGAGTTTGAAGATTATGGGTTCAGAATGGCACTGAAGCACATGACTAGACACTGTTTGGAGCACAAGGTGGGCATCTAGCTCTCCACACTAGCAGGATTTACCCAGCATGCTCTGCACCTGAAGATGGACCTTGTTTGCAGGGCAGCTGCTTCCCATGAGGAAGGTTCTGGCCCTTCTTTCTACAGTGAGCTTGCTTTCCACACAAGGCTCTGGCTGGGTAGTTTAAGTGTCTAGCAGTGGTTAGAGTTCTGTCTCCTCCATGTATCTTCATCACCCAGCAACCAGTTGGCCATTGTTCTAACTCTTGCAGGTGGGGAACTATGCCAGACCATGCCAGAAAGTCTGGGCCCCTGAATAATTGTGATGGATGCTTTAGACACACAGACCAAAGAAATTATTGACACTCACCTAAATCTGCCTGAGTGAAAGCACAGGAAAAAAAAAAAAAGGGACATTCAATCAGTCCACACTACTGAAGAGAGAGGCTGGATTATGAAGATTAGCAGAAGAAATAATACCCTACTTCAGCCAAAGCCACCTTTTAATTTCCCAGGTAAATGCCCAGGAACTAACAAATGTCAATAGAATAGAGAGGTTACAATTTCTGCTACATTCTAACAACTTTTGTATATTATTTCATTAAATAATGAGCAATTCTATGATGATAGTATTATGATTATTTGACAAATAAAGAAAACAGAGTCTCAGAGTGCCATAATCTCTCCCAAGATCAGCCTCTGATAAGTGGCCTCCCTGACTTGCGCACTACTCAGACAGGAAGAGTTAGACTGGAAAAGGAGTATGCTAGGTGAATTCCAGTGTAGGTGACCAGGCTTGGGGAACGTCCTGCCCACTGTGTCCACTGGACGTGAGGTGGGAAGCCTCCCCACTCACAGCCAGCTTCACACCTTGTACTGGTTTTAGTAATCAGGTTTCAGGGACATGCCATTGAGGGCATAGGAAATGTGTCTATCCTTCTCTGTTTCTGATGCCTAATGTGGGGGCCTGATGACTGTGAGGTTGGTCCTGAGAGACAAGAATCAGAAACAGTCAGAAAAACCACTGCTTCTGTCTTTTCAGTTCTAGGGACTTAATTCTTCTTGGAATATTAAAGGATGCATATGGTAATGACACGTAAGGACTCCTTTTTTCCAAACGAAAGTTCTCTCATGTTTATGACTGAGCCAACCTGCTAGGACAGAAACAGAAATAAATAGCAAAATCATTTTTCCCTAAACATATATCCAACTGTCCAGATAGTGGTGATGCTTGTGACCTTGAAGCAGCTTAAATCCATATGCGGTCTCACTTGTGAGTCCTGATAGACCCAGCCGGATTCTTCTCCAACATCCTGTTGGAGTTGTATCTGATTTTATGGCCAGTTCTCATCTGAATCCACTGGGGGAACACTTCTTGGCCGGGAAGTACTAGATCCTGAAAGTCTTGTGAGCAGGGAAGACACAGTGAGGAGCCGTCAACAGCAACCCCCAGGGTGGAGGAGAAAGGAAGAGAGAGCTATGCTCACAGTATGAGATGCTGATGTGGACGCCGCAGAAAGTCAGGTCTACCCCCAAAGGAAACGGTCTTTGTTTTTTGCTGCTTCCATAGCACAGTTGAGCTTTGCCGTGGACCTACTTACAGGATTAAAAGAAATTGCCATTCCCTTCACCCATGTGCCATATATACCACCTCCTTGTTCCCCAAATAAAAGTCACCACCCACGGGGGGTTCAGTGGGAGGGAGGAGGTATGCTCTTCTCTCAATGTCTGGGGTTTTATCTGCATGTGGCCAGATTTAAAATCAGAGTTTTCCTGAGACACCCATCTCACACTCCAAAATAGTCTTTCTCTGCTACTATTTTGATGTATAATCTTTAAAATCAAAACCCAGACTGAAACCTTACACCCACTAGCATCTCTTTCAAGGGATCCTTGGTTCCTACGTTCTTTTTACTCTGGAAATTTCTGTGTGCAATGATTACTTCGTGTACATGGGCTTTGTTCTTCCATCTGGATGTGGGACAGAAAGGGTGTGTGCTGAACGTCCCCATTCTTCCATCAGCTTGCTACAGCTGCCCCCCTTCTGTCTAGTGACACTGTCTAGAGAGTGTTGATCAAGGAAAGAAACCACCCTCAGATGGCTTCATGTAAGTAGATTCAGACCCAGTTTTCAATATGTGTTGAGAGAAAAGAGCACAACTGGATGGGGAGGGAGAAGACGGGGCCCTAGGCACCCTCAGGCCCCAGGAAAGGTACTTCTTAGTTTAAGCCCAGATTTTCTCACATAGAATGATGATATCTTCCCTGCCTCACAGGGTTCTGATGGGATCTGATTTAATGTGCATGCAAAATACAAGGCTATAATATGAATAGACAGATCTTCTCAAAAACCAGTGATGACCTTCCAAAAGATCTTCTTGGCTTTATGTGGTGAACTAACCCAGGCCTGTGCTCTCTATTCTGATCCCCCATAACCATCAACTGCAGGATGAGAAGTTTCTAGAAGTGTAAGTGGGGGAGTTAGTATGGAGGTGTCTACCTCTGAAATGGAAGGAATTTAGTTCGCCAGTGTTTTGGGTTGTCATTTTGTACTTCCACTGAGGAACAGACTAACAACAGGGGAGGAAAGGATAGGGTGAAAGGAATCTTAAAAATGAGCCATCAGGGGTTTTATAAGACACCTAGGGAGACCAGCCTTACCGACATAAAAAAAAGTGGCACAGCAGAACAAGACCTATAATATGACTAAATATTACATGAATAAATGGTATAGTCTTGGTTAAATGGCATGCCTGAGGAAATACAGCAGAGAAGCATGATTCCAGAAGACTAATGAATGAGGGGAGATGGATGGTACCAACTGCAGACTGCATTTGAGCTTAACAATCTGGAAAAGGTACATGGACCTGAGTGTGAAGGAAACCAGCTAAATGTAATCCCAGGAGCACATCGTCTTCATTAGCTTTTTTCTTTCTCATAACAAATATGAAATGTTCTATACATAACAAATGTGAAATTTACCTTCAGGGAAGAGAGTGATCTCATACACCAAGTGTATGTCTAATGAGAAAAGAGAACTCCATTAGAGCTTTTTTCTCTTTCTTTCTTTCTTTTTTTTTTTTTTTAAGATTTTATTTATTTATTTGAGAGAAAGAGCACATTTGGGGTGGAGAGAGAGAGAGAGAGAAGCAGACTCCTAGTTGAGCAGGGAGGCCAACGGGAAGCTCAGTCCCAGGATCCTGAGATCATGACCTGGGCTGAAGGCAGATGCTTAACCAAATGAGCCACTCAAGTACCCCCATTTGAGCTTTCTTCTTAAAAATTAAAGTGAGTGGGACACCTGGTTAGCTCAGTGGGTTAAGCCTCTGCTCAGCAGAAGCCTGCTTCCCCCTCTCTGTCTGCCTGCCTCTCTACCTACTTGTGATCTCTCTCTGTCAAATAAATAAATAAAATGTTAAAAAAAAGATTAAAGTGAGTTTTTAGGGGGCGATTCTTGGTCTCACAACTGTGAGACCATGACTCAAGCCCTGAATTGGGCTCCACACTCAGGGGGAGTCTGCTTAAGATTCTCTCCCTCCCTCTCCCTCTGCCCCTAGACACACACACACACACACACACACTCTCTCTCTCTCTCTCTCTCTCAAATAAATAACTAAATCTTTTTTAAAAAACAAAGTGAGTTTTTAGTTCTCTAGAAACAAAAGTGTGGAGGACAAAGAAGTAGGAATTACTGTCTGCTTGCCCCAAGCCCTCCTGTTGGGTGGTTTCACTGAAGGCCCACATCAGCATCTCCCTTCTCTCAGATACTGGAAACACACACGAGCCAGTAGGGAATTTCCACTCAAGAAACATGATGGCAAAAACCTGGAAAACAGAAAGGCCATGAGTCCACCCCAGTTATTTTTGCTCCAAATCTATAGCTCTCATCAGACCATCCTGAATGAGACAGATATCCCTTGTTCTACTTTCAAGAAGACATCTATCCGAGTTAACCCCTACCTACACGGTTAAGTGTTACCTGAAGGATTGTGTGGAGCAGTGCTTTATTCTCATTTGAGAAACACTGTCTTACTCAGCTGCTGTTGCTATGGTAGTCTATCATACAGCTTGAGTATTTGGGTGCAATTGAAAACCATTCACTCACAGTTTTGAGGAATATCAGAATAGCTTGAGTTTCTGTGGGATTTCCAGGAGTCATGCAAATTTCCCAGCCAGCAAATTGGAGACCCCTCAGTACTAGCTCTCAGCTCCCAGGATTCAATCTGAGATTTGCTGGTGTCACCATCCAATCCATCAGCAACATAATTCAGAGATGTTTCCAGAGACCTTAAAATTTGCCTAAAGCCATATGGTCACTTAGGAAATGCCAGCTCAGAACTGTCTCAGATCTGGGACAGGTCATCTGAAGCATATACCTGTCCCAGGCAACCAACCATGTCGGGTTACCTTTGAATAATCCAGACTTTGGTTTTTTTCTCTTCTCTTCTGGGCAGAGCAAGTGTGGGGCGCAGAGGTGGGACACCCAGAGAGACAGAATAGTGTCCAGGCCCTAGGTCATAACAAACATTTATTGGTCATTTGCTATATATCAGACACTGTCCTAAGCATTCCCCACTATTACTGCTTTCAACTTTCCTGACAGTCCTATGAATAGGTACCGTTAGCCCCACTTCACAGATGAGAGAGCAGAGATTAAGTGACCGGTCCAGGGCAGGGGCTGGGAAGTGTGGGAGCCAGAACTCTCCATGGCTCAGGGCCTGAACCCTTAGCTGCGAGGATGCCCTGTGTCTCCACATGCTCTTTCCTTTCTAATTCAGGGGTGTGCAAAAGGAAGAAGGGCCTCACACCACAGATGCATTGGTTAAGATGGTTAAAAGATAACCACCCCAAAAGAGGTTAAAAGCAGCCTGGAAAGAATAAACACTTAACCTGAGGAATTGCTGCCCTATGGCTGTCAGGGGAACCCCCAGCTATCACCAAGGATGCAATTTCTACGGAGGGGATGGGGGGAACATATGTGACGGGTGACAGAGAACACATGAATGCCCTGACTTCCATGGTGGGGGGGGTGTGTGTCGAAATATCTGAGTCATTCCGACGTGTAATGTGCTTCATAAACCCTTATCTAGGCTGGCAGTATTTTGGATTTGGGGCTTTTGGATTTTTGTTTTTGTTTTTGTTTTTGAGCCTAGCAGTTTTAAACAGAGGAGAAACTACTAGAAAACCCTGCGACAACATGAAGTTTCCTTTTCTTTTGTTTCCTTCTCAGACTTTGTAGGGACTGAGGTCGAGAAAGGGAGACCTCATTCCACCCTGGGTGTCAGGCTCTGTCAATTCACAACCGAACAACCGCGGAGCAAACGCCCCTTCGATCCCTTAGGTCACATCCCCGCGCAGATTTCCAGGCGGGGCAAGGGCCCAGCCGAGGAGTCTCCGGGTCTGGTTTTCTGTGCGGGGCCCGGGAGGGGGCGAGCAGGGTGCCTTCTCCCCTTCCTTCCCGACGGGGAGGGCGTGTTGAGAACTGCCTGGTGGCAGCGCTCCAGCCGGGCAGCAGAGCTCCGGTCCCCACCGGGTGGAGGGAGAGCCTTGGGACAATGCAGACTCGGGACAGCTCCACGCAGAGCCGTTCCGCCCGTCTCAGCACGCCCCTCGGTTAAAAGGTTCTCGCCTTACTTAGCCTGCACGGAAGACAAGAAGTAGCTTGCAAAGGAGATATTCAGCACAGTGCATAGGGAATTAAACCAATATTAACAATAAAATTGGTCTGTGGAGTGGAAAAGCTGGAACGGTGCTGGCGTTCCCTAGGCAACAGGCTGAAAATGTTCATTCCTTAGAAAATCCTTCAACTGGCCAAGGCACTTTCCTGACAGTCCCGGTGGCTGGGCTCCGGAAAAATACTGAAAGCTATGGATAGGATATGGTGAGTGTGCCAAGAGATCCCCCCCCCTCCCCAGGTCAGGAATGCTTTTCTTGGGTTTGGGTTTGCGTTGGAAAAGCGAGCTAGCAGACCATGATGGCTGACACAAATAAATTCAGAGATATAACTATATTGATAAACTCTTGAAATTCATCCTTGCTGTAAAAGGGGGAGGAAGGGAAACCTCTTCTCTTGTAACCTCCAGCGCTGTGATGGAAAACTCCGTTATTCCTAAGAAATACGCGGGATGAGCATGTAGTTTGTTTGTTTTTTTTTTCCCAAGCCGATTTTATACTTTACTCTAGGAGTCTGTTGTTCCATAAACTAGCAGAGTAACAGCGGCAACTGGGCAGAGTGTGTGTGTGTGTGTGTGTGTGTGTGTGTGTGTGTGTGTTCACGTGCTGTATGGGTGCTGTTTTCCCTAATTATTGCAGCATAACTTCCTCTTTGCTTTACCAGACTAAATCTCAACCATGAGACATAATGTGTAAACTTCTTGTATGTTTGCTTTTTTCAGTTCTAGGGAAAATCCGAACTGCAGTGGGCAGTGCCCAACTTCTCATGGCCCAGAAATTCTACCAGTTCAGAGAACTGTGTGAAGAAAACCTGGTAGGTAACATTCCCCATCACTACCACTTCCTAGTCAGGAGGAGAATGTGTTGTCAAGACTGGTACAACTAAAGTAAAACTGATTTTGAACCAAGTGAAGCCCCACTGGACTCTCTTACCTGCAATAGAATTTTCCGATGAATCTTATTTCCTGCTTTTCTTAAAATTAGAACTGTTTATTTTATACTTAAATAATCTTAGGAGAAAAATCCAATCAAGTTGAAACTCCATTTCCTGTTTTGTTTTGGTTTTCGTAACAGAAATTTTTCCATTTTCCTGGCTTTCGCATGACAGCCCTGATTTCATTATTCTTACCAAAATACGGAACACCTGATATTTCAAAAATAAGAACCATTCTGGATAATGATTTTCCTTCTGAAATAGCCGTCGGTAACTATTTCATCATCAGGGGTTTCATTCAAGGCCAAGAGGTGGACGGCAGGCCAAAGTGTAGATTTGATCTCCTCGAGACAGATGAATCATTCATCCTTCTTGGACATACCAAAACCAAATAAGCAAAACGAAGAGAGAAAAACACCACTAGCATCAACAACATTTTTTTTTTTTTTTAAAGATTTTTTTTATTTATTTATTTGTCAGAAAGAGAGAGAGAGCGAGCACAGGCAGACAGAGTGGCAGGCAGAGGCAGAGGGAGAAGCAGGCTCCCCACAGAACAAGGAGCCCGATGTGGGACTCGATCCCAGGACGTTGGGATCATGACCTGAGCCGAAGGCAGCTGCTTAACCAACTGAGCCACCCAGGCGTCCCAACAACATTTTTTAAATTGGCTGCAAAGTACAAGGACGAGAGCTTCCTCACATCCATACGCCTTTTTAAAAAAACTGCCTACTATGTCTGCAAGTGTCGTTCCACAGGAATAGCTTTTATTGGTCAATTGTTGGTCAAGCTTGCTCTAAAGTAAAGAACATGAAAAGCAACTTGTTTATCTTATACAGAGTAAAAGCATGATTATTTGCAATTTAATTGACTCTGATTTTAGGGTCTTAACCACATCTTCTTGTTAACAAGGACAAATATAGGCTGAATGGGATTTACCAAGATAGGGTTCAATCAAGAGAAAACGGAAAGCATGCAAAAGTTGGTGTTCTCTGTCCCTCTTCACCAGTCTTCTCTTTCCGAAACCTCCCTTTGGGATGATCCTTTCCCTTCTCCTCACACTCACCACCCACATCTGTAGTTTGTTTTCCCCTCCCTCAGCCAAAATTACCTGGCCCTTCCTCCACCTTCTCAGAAATTATAATCTGGATTATGAGACAATATAGGTTAGTAAATGCATTGATAAGTGAATTCAACAAATATTTTATTGAGCTTCACCATGTGCCACAAACAGAATTCCTGCTAATTTATAAACTTGCTAATGTGTCACAGATCTTAATTAACATGATCGTTGGCTCCTCAAATGTACAAAGTACAGATAAAGCTATTTTTCTCAAACTGGCTAAAGGATACAGGGAAGCCCCTCTAGGGCAAACACAGCACACTTTGTAACAGAGTTGTACAATAAACAGGTGTGTTATGAAGTAGAATGCAAACACTGTGAAGATTTTGAAGATGAAATCGCAGAGAAGACGTTTTGAAAACTTTGCAGATTTCTAGGAAAGGTTAACACTGTTAAAGCCAGCTTTTGACGTTTCCCAGTCCCTGATGGGTTCACATGCCTTAGCAAGTAGAGGAAGTTAGTTGTAAACACGGGTAGCACGATAGAGGTAGGAAGCAGAACCGTACTTCCGGCAGAGGGCCACTAATGGCTGCTTCAAGACCCGCCCCAGAAGGGAAGAAGGAAAGCCAATCATGTGCTGGTCGCCATGCTAAGGGCTTTTAGTTATTTTGATCTGGTTAAAACCTCAGAGAGACCCTATGGAGCAGATAGTTATTTTGATGACAGATTTACAGCTGAGCAAAACTGAGATGGAAAAGCTAAATAACTTGGCCAGGAATAAAAAATAATAAATAAATCAATAAATAATTTGGCCAGGGTCACGGGGTAAGAGGCAGAGCCAAGATTCAAATTCCAGTCTGTTTGACCTCTGTCCCATTTGATTTCCCCTCAACCCCCAAGATTCCCAAGATCTGAGTTCTACTCCTCACCCTCCTAGAGGGACATGGGGCTCATCAGTCAGCTCCAGCTCCTCTGCAGCAAGAAGCATGGTGGCCAGATGGTGGCCTTGCTTAACTCTGTAAAGCTGCACAAAAGTCCAGCTGCACAAAGTCCAGCTAACATTGGCCACAAACAGACCCAGCTCTCCTTCCTTGCGTTCTTATCCTGCAGAAAAGAACACCTGAAAACACCTGCATATTACCCCAGACTAGACTCTCAGGCACAGAGTAAATGGATGAGCATTACTTTATCCCAACAAAACTAAACTAAGGAACCCAGCCCCCCTCATCCTTCCACAACCTCCACCACCTCTGACCTACAGGTCTGGTTCAGACTAAGGCAAGAGCTGCAACTCCTTGTGCATGGAATGTCACATGACCCACAGATTCTCTTTCTCTCTGCTTCCCCATCTCTCCCCTTGATGATACAGGGACAAAGATATTCTTGGTGAAGAGGGAACAAATTGCCCATCATACGAAATTAAACAAACTCTTTGGGCCTACCGAACATTTCATGCATTGTTGCACTAAAACAATTTTGCCAGTAGGGCCTGTAACCTAAAACACTTCAGTAAACTCCAAAATGTGAACAATTTAGTTCTTAGTTACTGGTGAGAAAAAGAAGACCATAAAACTCCATTTGCAGGGGCGCCTGGGTGGCTCAGTGGGTTAAAGCCTCTGCCTTTGGCTCGGTTCATGATCCCGGGGTCCTGGGATTGAGCCCCGCATCAGGCTCTCTGCTCGGCAGGGAGCCTGCTTCTTCCATTCTCTCTCTCTCTCTGCCTGCCTTTCTGCCTACTTGTGATCTCTCTGTCAAATAAATAAAATCTTAAAAAAAAAAAAATTTCATTTGCGATGTACTTTGTTAAAGCTATTTTCCATCTTTTCTGAACCTAGGTGTTGAGTTAACTTACTAAATGAAAATACCCCAGAGAAATTATTTTTTTTAAAGATTTTATTTATTTATTTGACAGATAGAGATCACAAGTAGGCAGAGAGGCAGGCAGAGAGAGAGAGAGGGAAGCAGGCTCCCTGCTGAGCAGAGAGCCCGATGTGGGGCTCCATCCCAGGACCCTGGGACCATGACCTGAGCCGAAGGCAGAGGCTTTAACCCACTGAGCCACCCAGGCACCCCCCCAGAGAAATTCTTTAGTTGAATTCACAAGTCAGTAGACTAGAGTTAAAACCAAATACTTAAAAACTTCAGAAATTACATCTTCCAATCAATCCAGAACTATGGGTAGTTTGAGAAGTATAAGTTTATAAATACGTTTTTACTTGTATTCATTTTGAAACAAGACCAATAATGTTAGTCCATCAAGGGCTAAAAAGTTCTTTCCAACCTATTAACTTTGATGAGCACTGACTTTGTACTTTCTGAAAGTTGGTTTTTTTAAAGTACAGAATGGCCTTAGGTTATTATATGGCATGGGGTTTCATAGTATATCAGATTGCCTTGAATACCCACAGGAAACCAAAACTGACCCAGATGGAAGCCTGACATCTGGAGGCTCCCACCCACCTAACGATGAATACCTTTGGCTACCATTGGTGGTAGTGATTAACAATGAGCATGACCCCTTCAATCTCTTATATGTTTTGTCTGTTTTACATCATAAAAATTATGTATGTAATCATATAAAAAAATTATTATATGTATGTAATCATACATATAAATTATTATATGTAATCATATAAATTAAGTATGAGCCATACTTTGTAGTACCTGTCAGGGGTATATAGATAGGGAAAAAAAAAGTCAATCCTTAGACACTGAAGAATGTTTAATATTATCTAGAAAATGGGTCATTACAGACATCTATGTGTATGTATAGATATGTGTTCTCACATTTGCTATTTTATGATATGGTTGATTTAAAACGAATTCATTTACAATGATTTTGTCAAAGTACTTATATGATAAAATGACTTCTTATACTAGCAACATTGCAATTGCTAAAAACATAGTACTTTAAAAATCCAATTATTTTGTAACTCATCATTTGTTTACCTTATTGTTTTACTCAACACAATTGTTAAAACAAATCTTATTTTAGATTCTTTATCTGTTCTCTGAATAAGTGGGATGGCATGGAGTCAATTCCAATTCTAATAATAATATATTGTATTTTTTCCCCAGGGACAGTATCTTCATTTAGATATATTTCCTTAAAGATTTTATTTATTTATTTGACAGAGAGAGAGATCACAAGTAGACAGAGAGGCAGGCAAAGAGAGAAGGGGAAGCACCTTCCCCGCCGAGCAGAGAGCCCGATGTGGGGCTCTATCCCAGGACCCTGAGATCATGACCTGAGCTGAAGACAGAGACTTAACACACTGAGCCACCCAGGCGCCGCTAGATATGGTTTAAATGAATCTTGTCATAGTTTTTTGAAAAGTTTGGACTCTCTCCCCATACCACATTGATAGATGTACTACAAAAGAAGAGTTTTACAACCTTGACATTTGAGAATCACTGACTCAGACAGATGAGTGTATAAAATTACCATTTGAAATGGAATCTTTAAAAAAAAAAAAAAGCATCAAACTCATTGAAAGAGAGAATAGAAAAGTGGTTGCCAGGGGTTTGGAGGTGGAGGGGAAAGGGAGAGATTGGCAAAAAGATAGATTTTCAGTTACAAGATGAATAAGGTCTGAGGATTTAATGGGCAAGATGATGACTATAGCTGATAACACTGTATTGTAGAACTGAAATTTGCTGAGAGTGGAACTTTAAATGCTCTCGCACACACACAAAAAGATAAATATGTGATGTGATGGATGTGATTATTAATTCTATGGGATGAGTCCTTACCCAGTGTGTGTAAATATCCAATCATCATGTCGTACACTTTAAATTACCTTACTGTTGTCAATTATTCCTTAAATCTTTATAGATAGATGATAGATAGGTAGATAGATAAGATTGCCATTTGTAGCCTCACTCTTATCTCCTATTTGAAAGCCGAAAGGAACTCATCCCCCTTACATTATTTAAAATATTTAAAAATAGCCCTTTGGTCCTGCACTTGTTGTCACAGACTTTCTCTAAAGTGTGAATGTTTTTCTTTCTCTCGTACAGAATCCCAATGCTCATCCGAGGCCCACCTCACAGGATTTGGCCGGGTTCTGGGACATGCTGCAGTTGTCCATAGAAAATATTAGTATGAAATTTGATGAACTTCATCAGTTAAAGGCCAATAATTGGAAACAGATGGATCCTCTTGACAAGAAGGTAGAACAATGTAGATTTTGTATGGTTCATTTAAAAACCTGCACAAACACTGGACAGTCTAAATAGGCTTCTGCATTCAGTCCTGCTGTTTACAATGTGAAATGGAGCTGATATCATATTAATCTCATTGTAATGACAATGTTTACATAGTAATCATTTGGGATATTATCTGTAATATGTTTCAGGCATATTTTTAAAGAAAAACCTGTCTTTGTGAATTGGAAAATGGGAATGTGGCTTTTTTGTTAATTAAACTTTAAGTTAAATCATTTTAGTCACTGGAAGGAACTGCCTCCATTTTGCTTTTTAAACTAAAATAAATGACATCTTCAGTGCATGATTATATAGAGCAAGAGTTCAACTTCCTTACACCCCTAGGATGTGTTTTGGAGAAAAATAGGAAGCCCTGAAAAACTAACTGACTTTGATAATCATTTCATAAATATAGTAATAAAGAAACCACTGTTGTTCAAGTTTAAAAATATACTCCATAAAGCTTCACAGTAATCATAAATGTTGGGGTTTTTTTTTTTTTTTTTTTTTTAAGAGTTTTACTTTGGGTTGATTTGCCTTGGGGAATATTGCTCACTGGGTTTCTCATTCAACAGTCTAGAAATAAAGACTCAAATTCTTTTACTTTAACAAATAAACTGCAATTTTCACATTCGATTATGGTGGCTCCACCAGGCTCACACAGGTATCCAATATCCACCTCCCTAGGCCTCCTGTCATGCTTGACTTTTTTAACCCTTTGCTTTCCTAGGGCCTGAGGTCAAACAGTTCTGAGAGATTCAGCTTCTAAAAATTAGACTTGGCTATTCCCATGAAGTGCTGGCGGCCCTGCCCTTTTCAGATCTCCTTACCTCTCAGAGAGCTAACAGCAATCCAATCCATTCTGCTGCTCTCCATCATATTATCTGAGTTCATAGGGTCAGTAGACTCCCAGGAGAAATCCAGTCCCCAGGGCCATGCCTAATTGACAGGAGGGTTATTGTCATTGTCCCTCATCTCCAATACTATCACCAACAACCTGGGAGTTTTTAGTGTTAAGCATGAAAGTACCATTGATATATGTGTGGCCTCTCACTTGGGAAGCCAGACATCTGCACTCAATCTAGTTTTCTTTAATCTGTGTTTAAAACTGTCTACTAAATAAGCTTTTAAATTGTTTTTATATAAGAAAACACTACAGATGTACATACATACTGGTAATTTAGTTTCTAGAGTTGATCTAACTTCTCATTCATTGATTTTTTTTCAAATATTACTTTTTTTTTTTAAGTACAAGTAAAGGAGATATGACTAAAAAGTTTCCAATATTCTCACTCTTCAAAAATACCAAGTTACCCAACAATGAAGATTTAAAATGTCCAAAAAATTGTGATGCTAAGAATTGACATATGTACCCTGTTGACGTTTACACAGTGAGTCATTAGTGAACTGGATTTCTAAATTTTTATACACTTTGTCTATGACCAGAGCTTTTCGGCACCCCACGAACTTGAGGGGAAGAAACGAACAAGCACAATCAGAGTTGGCCAAATATCGTTTGCACTCTGTACTTTCCTTTTCTGTCCACCCAGACTCCACTTTAAACAGCCTGTGGGCAATTCTAATGTAATAAATTTATCCAGTCACTTCACCCAGGCAAGCGAGGAGGATCTGAATCAATGAGTGTGTGTTAAGAGACAAAGAGTGCCCCTTGGAGAATCACAGAATCCCTATTTTAAGATAACCTTCACAGTTGTGTCATGAGAATTGAAGGTATTTCACTAAAAACGAAAACAACAGATTCACACGGATCTTTTCCGGGCCTGAAAGATCACCAGCCTTAAAAATTCCTTCGTGGTTTAAGTTTGCTCCTTTCCCACTATGCCCCCCCTCGCCCCCCTGCCGGGGAACCAAGTGTTGAGTGGCTTTTGTCTGTGCAGTGGCATTTAAAAATTTCCGAACATTTCATAGTTTGCTGATGCTGAGGGGGAACTTCTTTCAGTCCTGTGTTAAATTTTCACCACACAGTGTCTGTCCCTGTGACTGGAATTGCCTTCTGGGCCACCACAGCCATCCTGAGGCCCCTAAGGAGTGACATCCCAGCGGGATGTTTTAGAAGCTATCCTGGAACTGATTCCAGCCGCCCCACCCCGCCCCCATCCGCCCACTCCCGCTCCCAGTATAGGAACTGTATCAGTGTCCTCACTCCAGGGTGACCCCGGAAAGAATATCGCTGTGTGTTTGTGTGTGATATGCAAACGGGTATAATAACTCACTTTGACATCGACAAAGCTAAAGAACACAGCTTTATCATCTCTTCTTCATTTGGCCATCTAGGTTTGGGTGGGCCCCGGGAGAGGGCGGGGATGTTTTCAAACTCTGAACCGAGCTTTGAGATTTCACCCGTTGCCTCGCCTCTTTAGTGGGGACGCAGAGTTCCTGGAGGCAGCCGCTGCCCCCCAACCCATCTCTGGCACCCGGAAGAGTCTGGAGCCTCCAGAGAGAACAACACTTAATGTGCTGGGAGCCTCAGCCTTTCAGAAGGGGGCATTTTAAATACCCACATCCTTCCCTTGGAAAGACTAGTTCTGCAATTCAGCCTTACCCTTGGCCTTAAGCTTACCCGTGTATTTTTCCCCCTGAAACTTTTGAATACCCAAGCCAGAATAATAAAGAAAAAAATATATATATATGCATATATTATATATTCACAGTGTGCAGATCAGAGCTAACCACCCTTAGGTTTAAAAAAAAAAAAAAAAAAAAGGAAAAAAAGTGTGCGTGTTCTAACTACTGACCTATCCCAGTTTTTCCCAAGCTTGTCCTGAGAAGCTGTGTAATGTCCTGAACCTTCTGCTTTGATCAGGAGAGAAGGGCCCCTCCTCCAGTGCCAAAGAAGCCGGCGAAGGGCCCCGCGCCGCTGATCCGGGAGCGCTCGCTGGAGAGCTCACAGCGCCAGGAGGCCCGCAAGCGCCTGATGGCCGCCAAGCGCGCCGCGTCCGTCCGCCAGAACTCGGCCACCGAGAGCGCCGAGAGCATCGAGATCTACATCCCCGAGGCGCAGACCCGGCTCTGAGCGCCCGGCCCTGCCGCGCCGCCTCCGCGCTCTGTCCTCCTTCCGCCCCCCTGCCCGCCCTCCGAGCCCGTCCGTTCCGGAGCTCAGTGACTTCCACTGTCGCGGTGTAGTTGTCGGTCTTGCAGGAGCCGTCCCCCAGTAGCCCCCGCCGCCCGGACCGGTTTGCCCATGTTCTCCACCGAGCTTCGCCACCCGTACCGACGCGTCACCCTGCCTCATCCGGAGAGCCGGCCCTTTCCTTTCTTGGCAGAACCGAACCCACCTGTGTAGAAATGGCCCCTTTAGGTCGCCCACCATCCTCAGTTCTCCGAGCTAGTCTATCCCTAGAGCTCAGCAATATAAAATCATAGGGTATTTCAGAAATCCAGTATCACAGGGTGATCCTTTGGGACTTAACCGTCTTCCACGTTGAAAGATACTAGGGCTCCGATTCCCTTTATTTCCCCTAAACGGTTATTATTTTGTAAAGCAGATGGAGCACTTTATTTCCAACCTCAGAAATCACGCCATCTCACCGGAATCGATGAGTGACAAGCCAAGAGGGGACCAAGTTGGGCCGGGGGTGGGGGACCTGGATACGTAGTGGGGAAGGGAGAAGCGAAATCCGCAGGTGCTGGGGGCACCTGCTTCAATCACAGCTGCACAAAACTGCCTCACTGTTATTCCATCAATCACTGCTTCAAATGTTTCAATCAGCAGAAGATTGTAAATTCGATCTTTCAGGGAAATTAATCTATTCTGAAAGGCAATAACATGAAGAAAGGCAAGGAAGCACTGATAGTTTCAGATATACTACATAAGGGGGATTTTTTTTTTTTGTCCTATTATTAAGAAAATTTAGACCTGAAATGTTTTATCAACTTTTATTGTACTGTGTGTATTATATTGTTGTTGTGGTGGGGGTCTTTAAAGGGAAAAGTGTCGGTCCTCTTATTTTGTTAGTGTCCATCCTGGGGGGGCCTACCTAATTACACGTATATAAGTACACATCCGCTTAAGAAGTGCTGGAAATGGCAGCTAGGGTGTTTTCAGAGAGAAGTTTGGATTTTCCCATCATCCCTTTGAATGCTACACATCCATCTGTTGTAACCCAGTAGTTTGTAATGCAGACATATTTTCTCCTTTGGTCTGCTCTCACTACTACATAGAGCCCTATCCCACCCCAGCATAAGGATCGTGTCCTACGTCAAACCAATAAAATCAATTTTCTACCCAAGCAGATCCGCAGCCTCATTCCAAAGAGCTGCCCCTCATCTTGAGGTCCCAGGTAGTGAGAGAAGAAATTTGATTTGGAAGGTTCAGCAACCAACAGGAAGTGGGGGGAAAGTCATGATCCAGAAGCATTGAAAGAAACCCAGGCTTTTGGCAGAGAATGTGGATTTACGCTTTTAGTCAGGACGGATAGGCAGTGTGCACTTTGCATCTAGCTGAAGTTATCTTTAAATGCCCTAACTCGTAGCAGTTTAAACATTTAGGAGGTGGTGATCTTAAAGAATCACTGGCATCTTATGTCCAGCTCCCACCCCCAAAGCATTAGGAATTACCATTGAAAAATGACAGATGAAAAATACACATTGAATAAGCTTGCACCAGAGCTCTTTTAAAAAATACACTCTCATAGCCAGGTGCTAATTTAATTTTATTTATGAAATTAAGAGAGGTGATGGGTTCTGGCAACAACTATTTTCACGGACATATTCTAAAACCACTAGGGAATTCGCTACCTCTCAGACCCATTGATGCTTTGAGCTATCTTTATAAACAGGGCACAAATGTTTACTGCTGTGGTTTACAAGAAAAGGGCTACTAACTTATTTAAAAACCTACCAACCACCTTTTAACTAGAGTGAACAAAGCACCTTGAGTGCTTTGCACAATGGGAGCTTACCGAGATTTTGAACTTCAAATGTCCACTTGTGTTAAAAAGAGTATACCTTTTCTTTGCTTTGTAGCAGCAATGGAAGGTCACACAAAGTTTGCATCAAGTAAGGCCAACTGCCACCTTGGGTAGCCTATAGTCACATTCAGTCTTGAAAATGACTTGGAACTCATAGACTAACTGAAGGAAGCGATCTCCACTAGAAGACCCATGTTCCCAACTACAGCTCCATGCCCTGAAGTAGAGATGAGATTGGGATTAGGAAATAGATTTCTAATACGATTCAAGATCATCCTACAGTATTTTCTTTGGAAACTGGTTTAGCCCAGGATATTTTAAAGAGAGACAAGAGAAGGCCTATTTATCTTGTCTACGTGAATGGTATTTGTATATTCATAAGCTATTTTTGGTAAGAATTTTAAATCTTTTAGCTGACTGCCTACAGGCATCATGACCTTTGCCTTCCTTAAAAACACAAATTGTACAAACACTTTATAAAAAGCTAATTATGGATCTTAAAACATGACCCCACATAAAGCTGCTTGTTAACCACTTGCCCCCTTAAGCTGACATCCATGAGCATAACCTTTGTTACATTGTTCTTTTTGATGTATTTGTAGAAATGTTTTTTAGTTCATAATGGAAAATGTATGTACCCTGAAAAATTAGTTATTTTGTTTAACTTTGGTATAAAGCTGTTTGGGCATTTTCTTGGGGAGGGGGGAATTACAAAAGAAGTTTGTCTCCCACATCAAAAAACGTTCAAAGAAATTAAGTATTTATTATATTTTTTGCAGATGTTTCCATACAATTCACATAACCTTTTTGTAAAGAGAGATGAAGAAATGGGTTAAAGATTTTTAATATTTGAAATGGTAAATAGAACTGATTTATTTGTAATATATTTCTGTTATTTATAGATGTTTCCTTAATGTTTTACTGTGCATTACCACTTTAATTTAAGCCTTATCCTTGTGAATTTACCATTTCTTTTTTAAAACATGTCTAGATGCATATTTTAAATAACTGGAATGTAAATCACTAGCATATCTGAATTCCCGATGTAATTTTTAAAAATTATTTTGGTTTGGAAAAAAAGATTCATTTGAAAGCCTTCAGATGGAGGGGTGGGGAACATTTTTATGGCTTTATGAAGTGGAATTTCATAGGCTTATTTACCTAGATTGTGTGTGGACAAAAAAAAAATTGTAAATAGGTGAATGTTTCCCATAATGTAAAAAGAAGAAATTAATAAAATAATAATGCACTGCTTTCAGGTCTGTGTGTTTTCACTACAAAGCCCTGCTTCTCCCAAAATAAAATTGTCTTTGGAGGGAATAATTAAGTAATTAAGAAACACTATCATTCTAACTTTCATTGTGACAACACATACACTAGCCGCTGTTGAACAGGTAGGTAGACCTTGTATCCTATGTAAGGGATCAAAACACTGAAAACCAAAAGGCCTTTTACTGGGAGGATCACATGCATCTGAAAGGTTCAGGTCAGGAGCTGTATATTTCATGAAAGAAATTATTAGCCTCTCAAACACGTGTAGATCTGTGTGTATTTTACCCACTTGTATCTCTTCTCAAACGTTTCATTCATTTTGTTTCCTACACAGCTTCTACCCTTGGAAGATCAAAATAACGCTTTGTGGTTTTTATTTCATCCCCAAAGTAATAAAAAACTATCCTCACTGAGGCTTAGTGACTTGCCCAGTGGGATACAATGATCAAGTGACACATTTGGGTCCAAAATCTAAGCCTTTGTTCAGCTTCCTCTTCAGTGGGGTCTCTGTCCTTCTTCCCACATTTAAAATTGATAATTATTTGGCACTGTCCATTTCCTCTGGCTTTCATCACGGTCATATTTATAAACCTTACTTTATACACAAAAATACAGATTTACCCCCAAACAGGTAAATTAGAATGTTTTATGAAGTGGACTTACACATCTTTGAAAATGCCAAACTCTGAAACCTGTGTCCACAGTGGTTTTTCCCCACCAAGCTCTTGGGCAAACCCACCCATGTATATGCAAAAAACATGGAAATTAAGCAGATAAGCCACTTTTTATTGTTTTTGTACATAATAGCACAATGAACCTTTGAAACATTTTTTTTAATATCTTATTTAATCATTTGAATACAGTGAGAGAGCACAAGCAGGGAGGGGGAGCAGCAGGCTTAGGGAGAAGAGAAGTAGATGCCCTGCTCAGCAGGGAGCCAGTTGTGGGTCTCCATCCCAGGACCCTGGGATCATGACCTGAGCGGAAGGCACATGCTTAACTGACTGAGCCACACTGGGGCCCCTTGAAACTGTTTCAAAAGAGGATTATTCAAGTGGCTCAGTCTCTGTGAAACTGCAAAGATCTCATTACTTGATTTTGTGCACTAACTATTCCACATAGTGTGACCCGCGATTATACTTCTTGCCTTTTACCTAATTAATTCTTATATCTCACCAGGGCTTCTTAAACATTTTGGCCAATTCCAAAACAAAATGAGTTTCTTTTTTGCATGTAAAACTTTGACTTTCAATGAAGCAAATTTCAACTTCCCATGTAAATTTGTTTTTTATAGAAATTGAACAAAATTGTTTGCTCTAAACATGAAAAAATTTTTTAATATCTTTGAAAGCCACCCCTTGAAAATACAAATTGATTTTTGTTTAAATAAATGGCATGTTAAAAATCATAGCGTCTGAATGTGTTCATTCTCAAATGCCAGTGATACTGAAGGGTGTGAAATGTACCTGAGGTTTGCTTACTAGGCTGTTTGACTTTCAGCTGCTAAACCAAGATCAGATCAGCTCTTTTGCAAACAGAAACTGGTAATGGTGTCTGAAAACCCTCTGTGGGTCCCAATTCATTTGCTGTGAGTTTACAGACTAGGTCTTAAATTCCTCTGTAAGTCACTGATTATCTCCCCTAAAGCAGAGAGAGGAAATAGTGTGCCACTTCCTGGTCCATATGCTTCCCTCCGGGCTTACTGCTGGCTTAGGGAGGCATCACCAGACAATCGCAGGAATGTGAAATCCCAGTACCAAGGATTCCTGATTCCTGGGTCTCCATTTAGCCTGCCAATGGATTATTTCATTATGTTTCTGTGTAAATGAGCACAAGCCTGAGTTTATAGAAAATGGCTGAAAGCAGGAAAGCCCTCTGATAAAAACCAAAAGTCAAGTTCTGCCATGTAGCTGATTCAACTCGCTATTCATTGCACAAATGTTTTTATCAGGGCATTTGAAGACTGCCATTCTTCCTCTTCACACTTGGAGGCTTTTTCCTCCTTCCATATTACTTGATACATGAATCATTGTCACAGGGAGCTTCTATGGAGATCACGATAAAGAGATTTTCCAGTAGAAAAATTCACCTTTTCACTTTGGAAAGAGAGAAAGGGAAGCAAATAGTCATAGTTTTCTTTTCTGCTACAAAGGAGGAAAATGCATTCTCCCTATTGACATTAAGGAAGGTGATATACAACAATTACAGGTTCTGGGACACCTGGGTGGCTCAGTGGTTTAAAGCCTTTGCCTTTGGCTCAGGTTATGATCCCAGGGTCCTGGGATGGAGCCCCGCATCGGGCTCTCTGCTCAGCAGGGAGCCTGCTTCCTCTTCCCTCTCCGCCTGCCTCTCTGCCTACTTGTGATCTCTGTCTGTCAAATAAATAAATAAAATCTTTAAAAAAAAACAAACAAACAACAATTACAGGTTCTGTAGTCTTAAGTCCTAGTGTTTTCACTGCTTCTGGGGGGTCAATGCTCTGCAAATAGAAAATACTCCTGCATAGCTGCCCTTCTCTCATCAGTTGCTGAGCCCTTCCTTCTTCCTAGGGCTTTCAAGTCCAATGCCTGCCAGCAATATCTATTATGAAAAATGAAGAGAAACATCTGGGGACTTAAATAATACTATACGGATGGCCCCATAAGGTGTATTGGAGGAAACATCTCTCCAGGGTAAAATAAAAACATTTTACTAACTTTAAAAGATGGCCCATTTGAAAGGATTTTTGGTCCTAGGAAATAACTCTTACTATTGCAATGTTTATTTACTTCTGTAAATTAATTTTTTTAAAGTAATCTCTACACCCAAGGTTGGGCTTAAACTCACCACCCCGTGATCAAGAGTCCAACTGAGCCAGCAAGACACCCCCATAAATTGTCTTTTTAAAAATATCAGCTTTGTCACCATTGTTTCCTTTCTAGAATAACCCCTAATGTACTTTGCAACCTTGGCCAATACAATGTCTGTCTGTAATTCCCAAGTATGAGAAGAAGCAGACCTCAAAGGCAGCACTTAAACAAAGGCAAGCCGGAGATAGTTTATATAATTTACTCTTAGATTCCTTTCCAGCTTGATTTAATGTAACACATTGATCAAGAGCCTCCCTTCTCCTCAACACACTCAGTGAAGGTATTTCTCTCATCTACAGCCTGGTCCCTGGCCAGAGCAGTACCTGGGAGATCTTGGTGAGCCTGGCATTTCCAGTGTTGAGCTGGACAAGCATGAAAGAGCAACTCAAGGGCTCCTGAATTATTTCCTACATTAGTCAAGCAAGGCAATGAGTCTAAAATGATTGAAGGACGATCCTTTCAAAAGAGCTCGTGTCTTCGTGTCTAGGCTTGAGTTGGTACACCAAGGATTCCTTGGCTAGCAGACCATTCAAAATGAAATCTTACAGAGAAAGGAAAAAACTGATCGATCGTTTGGAAAATTAGAACAGTGGAGAGATGTTGGTACGGGAAAATATTGTTTGTTTGTTTGTTTTAACTGAATGTGAGTGAGTATTAAACGCTTAGTAAATAGCGGTGAAATGAGGTATAATTATTCAGATAATTCTGAGTAATTCTGGAGACAGAGAAAGAAGTAAAAAACCCTAACCAAGCAAGCCTGAGATGTCTCTGTGTTAGACTCTTCAGGACCTGTCAGTGGCTGAATTCATCGCGTAGTTTTTCTCAAGGGCACTTCATTTTAAGATAGGTTAAGAGAAGGCCAAGGACTAGCTATTCTTCCAGCAAAGGCAACGCATTAGAATTGGGTTAAATATTCTACTGAGAGAACTTGAGTTAAATATTAAGGAAATGCTTACTGGAGGAAAGTATGAGGTCTTGACTACCCTGAGAACCTTGGTATAAAGAAGTTATTGTGACAACAGTGTCACCTCATGAAAGAAGGTGAGTCCCCGCGTGGTTCTTAGTATTTAAATTTGTTTATTAGGGCACCTGGGTGGCTCAGTTAATTAAGCATCTGCCTTCAACTCAGGTCATGATCCTAGGGTCCTGGGATTGAACCCAGTGTGGGGCTCTGTGCTCAGGGGGAGTCTGCTTCTCCCTCTGCCTGCTGCTCTCCTGCTTGTGCGCACTCTCTCTCTTTCTGTCAAATAAATAAATAAAATATTTTTTAAAATAAATTTGTTGGGGCGCCTGGTTGGCTCAGTGGGTTAAAGCCTCTGCCTTCGGCTCAGGTCATGATCCCAGGGTTCTGGGATTGAGCCCCGCATCAGGCTCTCTGCTCAGCAGGGAACCTGCTTCCCCCTCTCTCTGTCTGCCTCTCTGCCTACTTGTGATCTCTATCTGATAAATAAATAAAATCTTAAAAAAAAATAAATTTGTTTACTAGATAATAAATACAGAGAAGACAGGTCTCTTGCCCCCTCCACACCTCATAATCCCTGTTGGCTTCAGCCCAAAGTAATAATTTCCAAGCAGCATTTCTGTCAGTGACTACAGATTCACCAGCAGAGAGGATCCATCTGGGAGGAAACAAGGGCAGAGGGAAAGTCCCCACACCCTCCAGGGGAAAGACCCATGTGATATTTTGATTGTAATATTCTGACTTGGGGTTGGGTAGGAAAGAATTGCTATAGGCTTACAAATATTCCCAGCATTTCTCTCAGAAACTAGACTGACTCTCTGATCCTCTTCAGAACTGTGCCATGAGTGGGCCTGTTTGGCCAGCAGAAACAGCGCCATTCTGCAAGTGGGAAAGAGCTCAGGTTATGGCCAGACCACCTGTGTTCGAATCCCAGTTATACCACTGACAAGCTATGTCTTTGGGGGCAAGTTATCTAACTTCTCTGTACCTTAGTTTTCCCACCTGTACAATTAGGATGAAAATGGTACTTACCTCATAAGGTTATTCTAAGGATTAAATAAATCAATACATGTAAAGCTCTTAATATGGTGCCTGGCACATGGTAAGCACTCAAAGATTCATTCTCATTATTATCATCACCATTATTATTACACATTTACATGTACATTTATTGGAAAAGTGCTTTGCGTCCTGACTATATTGTTTCATATGCAGTTCGTAGCTTAATCTTCACAGTAACCCACACTGACATAGTCGCTTACAGGTAACTTATAGGGAGGATCCCAAGGTCCCTGGTAACTGACAGAGCTAGTCTTTCAATCCCATCTAACTCTAGATTCTTTGTTCATAGATGTACAATTTGTGCAAGCAAAGCCATTTATCTGTCAGTTTTTTACTGGCAAAAAAGAAACACATATGAAAATTTCAAACAGAACAAAAGGGTAGACGTTGAAAATAAGCCCATTTTTCCCCTCCAGTTCTGCAATATTCAACAGCTTTGAACAATTTATTGTTTTTCCTTTTGAAATTTGTCTATGCATACTGAAGCATATATATTTTTTATTTCCCCACAAACATGAAGCAGACTAGACACATTCCTTTATTATTTGCTTCCCTTCGTTTAATGACGTGTTGCGTCATTTCAGAACGTTATGACCCACCTATTCTCTTTATTGGCTCCATAGCATTCCATTTCACGGGTGAACCATAATATATTATTTAGTCCCCGGGTTGATGAACATTTAGGCTGTTTCCACAGCACGCTATGACAAACAAAATCTGCAGTAAAAATCGTTTCACAGTGTATCCTCAGTACATGTGGAAGCTGTATCTACAGGTTTTACTCCAAGACAAATAGACCAATTAGACGTGTACTTTGTTTTAAATATTGCTAATAACCTTTCCAAAAATACTACCTTGATTTTCAGTTCACCAAACATGGACGCGTTTTAGCACTTATTTTTGCAAACAAGAAAACAGATCGTTCATAAAGTGAATTTCGAGGCATGTTTAGAACAGCAACAACAACAACAAAAACCCAGGAATCTTCCAGTTGGCTTTCAACAAGGAAGGAGAAAAAGTCTCTGGAGATGTGGAGGTGGTTCCCATGCAATCTTTGATGTAACTCTCAGAACAAAGGTACCAGAACTGAAGGAAAAAGTAAACACAGCGTTAAGGTTTTGATTTATTTGACAGGTAGAGAATACAAATAGGCAGAGAGAGGCAGAGGTAGAGAGAGAAGCACACTCTCCACTGAGCAGGGAGACCAACGCAGGACTCATTCTAGGACCCTGGGATCACGACCTGAGCCAAAGGCAGCCATTTAACCAACTGAGCCACCCAGGCGCCCCTCTTTAGTTATTTGTTTATTTTTTCTTTTTTTAAGAAACTCCTAAAAAGGCTTTAAGATGATTTATGGAATGAAAACATAAAACTCCAAACAATTTTTTAAACAAAAGAAAGAAAGGAAAAATTGGTGGATGACTTCACCAAGCTCTCAGGCCCCCAGGATTCTGAGTTGTCAAATGAATACTCCATTTCTTTCTAAGCTTCCAGACAGCCACGGCAAAGTGGTCAGCATTTTTTTTTTTTTTAAGATTTTATTTATTTATTTATTTGACAGAGAGAGATCACAAGTAGAGAGGCAGGCAGAGAGAGAGAGAGAGAGAGGGAAGCAGGCTCCCTGCTGAGCAGAGAGCCCGATGCGGGACTTGATCCCAGGACCCTGAGATCATGACCTGAGCCGAAGGCAGCGGCTTAACCCACTGAGCCACCCAGGCGCCCAGTGGTCAGCATTTTAAAGGTTGTCTTGGGCAGCCTGGTAGGCTCAGTCCGAAGAGCAGGCAACTCTTGGTCTTGGGGTTGTGAGTTTGACCCCACGCTGGGTGTAGAGATGACTTAAAAATAAAATCTTGGGGTGCCTGGGTGGCCCAGTGGGTTAAAGCCTCTGCCTTCAGCTCAGGTCATGATCCCAGGGTCCTGGGATTGAGCCCTACATCGGGCTCTCCGCTCAGCAGGGAGACTGCTTCCTCCTCTCTCTCTGCCTGCCTCTCTGACTACTTGTGATCTCTGTCAAATAAATAAATAAAATCTTTTTTAAAAATTAAAAAATTAAAATTAAAAAAAATTAAAATAAAATAAAAATAAAATCTTAAAAATAAAGTTGGTCTTCCTTCAGTTTGGAGACTCCAAAACTTTTAAAGTTCCTTCCATGCTGAAAGAGCTACCAAAACAATTTTGCATATGTCACGGACCTAGTGTGTGAGTGCCACTGCCTTGCTAATCACAGCACTGACAAATGTCCACGTAGAAGGAAGTACAACTACTATTGTGTCTTTTAAAATCAACCCTCTTTTACTTAACTGATTTGAGTGACTTCTGGTTCTTGGCAAACAAATAGTCCCATAAGAAGACAGAGTTAGTTCGGACATCCTTGTTGAGACTGACATCCTTTGGAGTTCGATCCAAGAATATGTCCTTCCCTCTAGGAAGTAAGCAATATTTTAGTGGGTACTTTTTTTTCTTTTCTTTTCTTTTCTTTTCTTTTCTTTTCTTTTCTTTTCTTTTCAAGCAGACCTCCTGACAAATAAGAAATCCTCCTTTTCCTGTTCAGACAGGACCATATCAGAGCGTGTGACTTTCAAGACCTATTTGTCTGTGAGCAGGAACTCTTCATTTCCCAAAAGCATCCCTTTGTCTCACTAAAGGTTGCAACCCTTTCTTCCCAGCAGGCTTGGCTGGTCTTGCTGGGCGGAAGTCGCTGCTGTCCCTCAGGGCTGTTACCACCTGACAGCGTGTTCACGTTGTGACCCAGAGGGCAGTTTCAGCCGCGTTTAGGCAAACAGCCCTGTGTCTTTTAACACACATTAGGACAGAGGACTCTTCTTCAGTGTGGGAAAGTCCACAGAGGACTTCAGACAGCAGCTAGGGTTCTAAGGTCTGGTTAATACTTTAGCCCCAGCCCTCGAAAGACTATACTTGGATGTTGAATGTAAAAGGCTATTACTTTATTAAGTGTAAAATTCTGGGCTGAGCTGTCCCTACCCTCTCACAGTCACATTCTACTGTATGGAAGCTGGGAGAAGGGAAGGGAAGAAGACACACTCTGCAAATGCAGAAGAAGAAAACTAGACGATAACCTGAAGATACACCAAAGCATTCTGCCTTTGACAAAGTACATAAGGTGATTAACTGCAGGGAAGGAGGCAAAGATTTATGGAAGATGGGGTTTGACTTGCAGACTTTTTTTTTTTAAAGATTTTATTTATTTATTTGACAGAGAGAGACATAGCAAGAGAGGGAACACAAGCAGGGGGAGTGGGAGAGGGAGAAGCAGGCTCCCCATGGAGCAAGGAGCCCAATGTGGGGCTGGATCCCAGGACCCTGGGATCATGACCTGAGCTGAAAGCAGACGCTTAACAACTGAGTCACCCCAATGCCCCTGGACACCTTATTTCAATCAACCCTCACAACAGTGAATTTTGTGGACAGTCAGATTTCTCTCTGGATATTTTATATAAGAATGAAATTTGAACTATAGTTCACCCTTGAACAGCACAGGTTTGAATTGCATATATCTACTTATACACAGAGTTTTTTTTTATAAATACAGTACAGTACTGTAAATACATTTCCTAATAACATTTTCTTTTACCTAGCTTACTTTATTATAAGAATACTGTATATAATACACGTAACATATAAAATATGTGTTAAAGGATTGTTTATCTTATTATTAAGGCTTCTGGCCAACAGTAGATCATCAGTAGTTAAGTTTTGGGAAGTCAAAAGTTCTATGTGGATTTCCAATGGTGCAGGAAGTTGACACCCCATCCCCCATGTTGTTCAAATACACAGGTCCTGAACTTTCCAGAACAATTTAGATACTACAGATTTTGCTTATAGTTGTTGATATTTATGTGTACACAGATCAGGAAAGAAAACTCCTTTGCCAAACCAAGTGATTTAATATTTGGTTCAGAAACATATTGCTCTTGCCTTCATCAAATCACCACTATTCCTCCCTCACCCAGAAATCTGTGCAGTTTTCTACAGATTATAATTTGCAAATCTAAATGGCCTTTAGAGTCATCCTCTCTGTCCTCCTTGCTTTTAAAAGAGCTCTAAGGCCTGTTGGTCCTTTGTATATGTGTATGTGGTCTTACGTATATATAAATATCAGTGATTATACCAGCTTTCCATGGCCCTGGAAATTATTTTGGGCCATCCACTCTGTTCTCCCTCCTTCCCACCCCAATTCCCAATCTGTAGAAGTCTGAAGTACCTGGCCTAGATTTCTTTTAATTTTGAGGAAGGGGCTTAAAGTGTGTAGTTTTTGAAGCCTTTGGGTTCCTGTTTACAAATACAATGCTTAGGGCGCCTGGGTGGCTCAGTGGGTTAAGCCGCTGCCTTTGGCTCAGGTCATGATCTCAGGGTCCTGGGATCGAGTCCCGCATCGGACTCTCTGCTCAGCAGGGAGCCTGCTTCCCTCTCTCTCTCTCTCTCTCTCTGCCTGCCTCTCTACTTGTGATCTCTCTCTGTCAAATAAATAAATAAAATCTTAAAAAAAAAAAAAATACAATGCTTATATTTGGGATCATGTTGAATCAGCCTCATATCAGTCCCTTTTTCCTTTTCCATACACATCTACACACCCACAATTCAAAAGGCTTCATGAATTCAAGATGTGGGCCATGAGAAGATAAACTGAGTGTCAAAAGCACAAAAATAGTACTTGGCATAAAATGGTTCTTAAAGTATGGCAGGGTTCTCAAAGTATCCTTCAGCCATCTCTCCTCCACGGAAGCCTGCAACTTCCCAGAAGTCACAGTAGAAGATGTATAAATAAAATGCTTTCTTTCCTTCTCCCACCTAAAATGTAACCCTCGGGACAGTAGGGAATTTTTTTTTTTTTTTTGGTCTGTTTTATTCCTTTCTATATTTCCAAGCAACCAAACAATGCCTAGCATATAGAAGGCACTCAATAAATATTAGTCAAATGGATGACCCTTGAAGTTATGTCTTGCCTATTCTGTAATAATCTGTAACACATTATTCTGTAATATCTGTAATAAATTATTCTCATCTCTTCTGTAAAAAGTTGCTATTGTTTTTGTGTTCGTTTAGATAAAGAGGAATTATATCCAAAGCACATGGGATGACTTGAGATGAGGAGAGGGTATTGATTGTAGGAGGAAGGTGGGGAATGGGGAGAAGGTATAAGTATAGGAGGCAAGTGATACTCAGGTGAATCAGTAACTCAGAGTAAAGGATGACAAGGAGTATTTAAGCCCTGGCTCCTCTTTTCTGAAGTTCTGACAAATGTTGGTTGGAGCAAATACATAAGCCCCCATCAGATGAGACGGAAGCTGTAGTACTTATTTATTTATATTTATTTGAAGTAGACTCCACACCCAACATGGGGCTTGAACTCATGAGCCTGAGAACAAGAGTCACGTGCTCTACAGAATGAGCCAGTCAGGAACCCCTGATCCAACTTTATAAGGTACATCACAAGCATTGGTTTTACCATTAATCAGTCTTGCCCTAGTTCAGGAGCTGGGGGACTTGCTTCTCCACCACCATTGAACCTGTCCTCTTTGGGAATGCAAGAGTTGGGGTGTCCATGCAGGGCCCAATTTATTTAGAGTTTTAATTGCAGGGTAAGCCACAGGCGCTGTGTCCTGGCAGCTGAGGGAACTGCTGTCCTGATGCCTCAACAGTACAGGAAGGTGATTTTCTCCACAGTGGAGCCTGCGGTCAGGTGTAAGTGGTGCGTCTCATGGGCTTGGCTTGGAGACTTCTGACTGCATGACTTTTTCTCTTCCCCCTTCCTATCAGCACCTCTCATTGACAGCCCCAGCCATCTCCAAGGCCACAAATGCCCATCTCCTTTCCCCTCCCCATCGCAGCTCACCTCATTACCTCATCTCACCACACCTACCAGCCCTTGTCTGGTAATCCCTTGCTGATCTTCAACTGCTGGTAGAGCATAAACCCAATGCCTCCCTGTTCCTCTCTCTCTCTTTTGATTCTCAAAAGTATACTTTGAGGGGTGCCTGGGTGGCACAGTCAGTTGAACATCTCATTCTTGGTTTCCTACCCAGTCATGAACTCAGTATGTGGGGTCGAGCCCTGTGAAGAGCCCCCTGGAGTCTGCTTGAGACTTTCTCCCTCTGTCCCTCTGCCCTGCTCTCTTTCTCAAATAATAAATAAATCCTTTTTTTAAAAAAAGCATACTTTGAGAGTAAAACCAACCAACAACATGTATGTGTTTTTCTTTGCTTTTCTGCTATCATACTGCTCATGGTCCTCAAAGCCTGTAGATGCTTCAAGCCAAATGCAGAACAACAAGCAGCACAAAAAAGTGTGAAGAAGGAAAGCACACAAAGTCTTACTCCTTTTTCACACAGGTAAGTTTTGTTGCCTCAATTTACATATGAAGGCACCGGTGTGCAGACTCCTGACTTATACAAGATCAAAGCCAAACCATTCCATGAAACTGAACTGACCCTCCCACATATAGGCAATGAGCATTTTAGTCCTCAAGGTGTTTGCTCAAAAGCACACTGAGGTTGGCTAATATATTCCATTTATATAACCCTAATTTTCCTGTCTACTTCCTGACAGAATGTCAGTAAGACTGAAGCAGCAGGTGGAACAGGACAGAATAGTGGGCAAGAGCAGGCAGGGAGACCAGTCAGCTCAGAATTCAAACCCCAGCTGAGTCAGTTACCAACTCCATGACCTTGGCGAGCTCATTTTATAGCTTGTTAAGCCTCCATTTCCTTGTCTGTCAAAACCAGATGATAATACCTATTTTACCTACTTTAGAGATTGTCGTGAGGATTCAACTGGATGACGTGTTTCACAGAAAACATTCAACACAACAAGAAAACGAGTGCTGGTGAGGATGTGGAGGAAAAGGAACCTTGGAGCACTGTTGGTAGGAAGGCAAACTGGTACAGCCACTGTGGAAAACAGTATGGAGGTTTCTCAGAAAGTTAAAAATAGATACACAATCCTGTAATTGCACTACTGGGTATTTACCCAAAGAATAGAAAACACTAATTTGAAAGGATATATGCACCCCATATTTATAGCAACATTATTTATAACAGCCAAATATGGAAGTAGCCCAAGTGTCCATTGATTGATGAATAGATAAAGAAGATGTGGGGTGTGTATACATTATTATTCAGCCAAAAAAAATGAATAAAATCTTGCCATTTGCAACAACATGGATGGAGCTAGAGAGTATGATGCTAAGCGAAATAACTCAGAGAAAGACAAACACCATATGATTTCACTCTTGTGTGGAAATTAAGAAACAAAGCAAAGCACAAAAGATAAAAGAGAGAGAGGCAAACCAAGAAACAGACTCCTAACTATAGAGACAAACTGATAGTTACCAGAGGGCAGGTGGGGGTGGCAACGGGTGACAAAGGTGATGGAGATCAAGGAGTGCACTTGTAATGATAAGCATAGGCTGATATATAGAATTGTTGAATCACTGGGGGGCCTGGATGGCTCAATTGGTGGAGCATGCAACTCTTGATCTCAGGGTTGTGGGTTCAAGGCCCACGTTGGGTGGGAAGATTACTTAAAAAAAATAAAATCTTAAAAAAAAAGAATTGTTGAATCACTATATCACACACCTGAAATTAATATTAAACTGTATGTTGACTATACTGGAATTAAAATTAAAAACTTGGGGGCGCCTGGGTGGCTCAGTGGGTTAAAGCCTCTGCTTCAGCTCTGGTCATGATCCCAGGGTCCTGGGATGGAGCCCTGCATTGGGCTCTCTGCTCAGCAGGGAGCCTGCTTCCTCCTCTCTCTCTCTGCCTGCCTCTCTGCCTACTTGTGATCTCTGTCTGTCAAATAAAAAAATAAAATCTTTTTTAAAAAATTTAAAACTTGAAAAGAAAAAAGAAAACATGCAGCAGAGTCCTGGCACACATAGTAAGCATTCAGTAATTGGTACCTTAAAACTATTGCAATAGAAGAAGTTTTAACCTTTTGTTTCTTAAAAAAAGGCCTGAAACCTTTTAGTTACAACATCTTAGATTAGCTATTAAATCTAACAGCTTCTTAACCAGTTGAACAGGTTATTTCATGTTGTTCATTTTTTCTGCATTAGTCATGAAAACTGGAGGCCCCGTCACTCATCTTTTCCCCAACGTTTCCAAAGCAAAATTTCAAACATGCAACTAACTGAAACACTTTTACAGTGAACACCCCAACATAGGCCCCCTACCAAGAACTTACAACTAATATTTTACTGGACTTGCTATATCACCTAGCTATCCATGATCCATCTGTTTCTCTACTCAGTGATCTTTCTTATATTTTATGCATTTCAAAGTAAATTACAGACACTTCCTTCTGAATACTTTAGCATAACCTCACTATCTCAAGTTTAGGGTTTGTTTACATTTTCTAATCATTGTATTATGATCTAGAAGCTACATTGGAGATGAGTCAGTCCCGATCCCTTTGCTCCACAGACAAAGTGGAAGCTGAGCCAACACACGAATCTCCGGAAATGGCCTTAGCTTTGAGACTGGAGACCCCAAACAACACACAGAGCCAGGTTTTAAGAATTTCTCCATTTCCTTTTTTGTTTGTTTGTTTTATTTTATTTTATTTCTTTTCAGTGTTCCAGCATTCGTTGTTTATGCACCACACCCAGTGCTCCATGCAATACATGCCCTCCTTAATACCCAACACCAGGCTCACCCAACCCCCCCACCCCCCTCCCCTCTAATACCCTAAGTTTGTTTCTCAGAGTCCATAGTCTTTCATGGTTTGTCTAAAGTAGTCTTTGTTTCTTTTTTTTTTTTTTAAAGACTTTTTTACGAGCAGTTTTATTTTTTTATTTTCTTTTTAAAGATTTTATTTATTTTATTTGACAGAGAAAGAGAGAGAGAGAGAGCGCAAGTAGGGGCTATGATAGGCAGAAGAGGGAGAAGCAGGCTTCCCAGAGCCAGATGCAGGGCTCAATCCCAAGACCCTGGGATCGAGACCTGAGCCAAAGGCAGACGCTTAACCAACTGAGCCACCGAGGGGCCCCTGAGCAGTTTTAGATTTGCAACAAAATTGCAAAGAAAGTACAGAGATTTCCCTTATACTCCCAGCCTCCTTATATGAACAACCTTCTCTATTATCAACATCACTTACCAGGATGATACATTTTTTACCAAGGATGAACCTACAATGACACATCATAATCCGTAGTCCGTAGTTTACCTTAGGGTTCACTCTTGGTGTTGGACATTCTATGGGTTTAAGAAAATGTATAATGACATATATTCATTGTTATAATATCATATAAAGTATTTTCACTGGCCTAAAAATCTCCTGTGCTCTGCCCATTCATCTCTCCTACGAACCCCGACCCTGGCAATCACTGATCTTTTTACCGTCTCCATAGTCTTGCCTTTTTCAGTACGTCATATCCTTGGAATCAGGTGAATTTTGGAATTAGGTGACTTTTCAGACTGGCTTCTTTCACCTAGTGATATGCATTTAAGGTTCTTCCATTTCTTTTTGTGACTTGATAGCTTGTTTCTTCTTGGCACTGTATAATATCCCATTGTCTGCATGTGCCACAATTTCTCCATTCACCTATTGAAGGGCGTCTTTGTTGTTTCCTGGTTTTGGCAATTATGAATAAAGTTGCTATAAACATCCACGTTCAGGTGTCCGTGTGGACGTGTTTCCAACTCTTTTTATTTTTATTAATTTTTTATTTTTTAAAGATTTTATTTATTTATTTGACAGAGAGAGACCCAGTGAGAGAGGGAGCATAAGCAGGGGGAGTGGGAGAGGGAGAAGCAGACTTCCCGCCGAGCAGGGAGCCCAATGCAGGCTGGATCCCAGGACCCTGGGATCATGACCTGAGCCGAAGGCAGATGCTTAATGACTGAGCCACCCAGGTGCCCCTTCAACTCTTTTTAAATCAATACCATAGAGCACAATCACAGGATCGTAAGGTAAGAGTATGTTTAGATTTGTAAGAGCTGCCAAACTGTCTTCCAAAGTGGCTGGACCATATTGTGTTTCTACCAACAATAAATTAGAGTTCCATTGTTCTACATCCTTGGCAGGACTCAGCGATATCAGCATTTCAGGTTTTTGCCATTCTGATAGGGTGTGTAGTGTTATTTCATATTTGTTTGGATTTGCATCATTTGGTTTGTTGAAGTCTATCTTGGATACTTCTAGGTGGTGCCATGGACTGATTTGTGTTTCCCCAAAAGGTGTATGTTGAACTCATTCCCTCCAGCGTGATGGTGATCAAACATGGGGACTTTGGGAGGTAATTGGGATTAGAAAAAGTCATGACAGTGGGGCCCTTGTGATTGGATTAGTGCTCTTATAAGGAGAGACACCAGGGACCATGTTTGCTCTCTTTCCCGTTTGAGGACACAACACAAAGGTGACCATCTGCAAGTTAGGAAGAGAGGTCTCACCGAAACCTGACCATGCTGGCACCATGATTTTGGACTTCTCAGCCTCCTGAACTGTAAGAAATAAATTTCTGTCATTTAAGCCACCACCCATGCTGTTTTGTTATAGCAGCCAGAGCTAAGACCAATGCACTATAGATATATTGAAACTATTGGCTCATCTTATCATAGACTGTAAATTAGTGCCCTGCAGAAAAGACTAATGAAATCTCAGTTTGTTGAAAATACATTAGATAAAAAGTATAAATTAAAAAATTATAAATAGGGGCACCTGGGTGGCTCAGTGAGTTAAAGCCTCTGCCTTGGGCTCAGGTCATGGTCCCAGGGTCCTGGGATCGAGCCCTGCATCCGGCTCTCTGCTCAGCAGGGACCCTGCTTCCTCCTTTCTCTCTGCCTCTCTGCCTACTTATGACCTCTGTCTGTTAAACAAAAATAAAAAAAACTTTAAAAAAATTATAAATAAAAAAATGCCATGTATTTACAAATCATGTATCTAATAAGAGGTTAATATCCAGAATATATAAAGAACTTCTACAACCTAATAACAAAAAACAAATAACCTAATTAAAAAGGAGCAAAGGTCTTGAACAGACATTTCTCCCAAGAAGATATGTAAAGGGCCAATAAGCACATGAAATGATGCTCAACATCACTAGTCATTAGGAAATATAAGTCCAAGCCAGAAGACACCACTCTTGCTAATTAGGATGGCTATTAGCAAACAGAAACTAACAAATGTTCATGAGGGTGCTAGAGAAACTGGGACCCTTGTGCATTGCACACGGGAATATGGAATGCTATAGCCACTCAAAAACAGTGTGGTAGATCCTCAGAAAATTAAAACTGGAATTACCATATGATATAGTAATTCCTCTTCTGGGTATATAGCCAAAGAATGGAAAGCAGGGTCCCAAGGAGGTATTTGTTACATCCACATCCACAGAAGCATTACTCTAAATAACCAAAAGGTAGAAGCAACCCAGTTGCCATCAACAGGCAAACAAATGAACAAACTGTTCATTCAGCTTTTTAAAAAAGGAAGGAAATTCTGTCACATGCTACAACATGGAAGAATCTTAAAGACACAATGCTAAGTGAAATAAACCAGTCATAGAAGGGACAAATATTGTATGATTCCGTCTAAGTGACTGACTGAGAGAACAGTCAAATTCATGGGGACAGAAAGTAAAATGCTGGCTCAAAGGGGCTGGAGCAGGGAGAATGGGAAGTTATTGCCTAATAGTGACAGAGTGTCTGTTTTGCAAGATGGGTTCTGGAGATGGATGATGGTGATAGTTGCACAATAGCGCAAATGTACGTATTTCCACAGAACTGCACACTGACAAATGGTTAACTGGATGGCTCAGCGGGTAAGTGTCCAATTCCTGATCTCAGCTCAGGTCTCAATCTCAGGGTTGTGAGTTCGAGCCCCACATGAAGCTCTGTGCTGGGCATGGAGTCTAGTTTAAAAAAAAAAAAAAAGGTTAAGATGGTAAATTTCATGTTATATGCATTTTACCACAATTCCCCTCAAAATAAAATATTATCACATAATAACTAATTATTCTAAGATAGGAAAGAAAGGATGAGTGAGTTACTTTTTGGTGAGTGTCTACAGGCCTTTAAAAAATGTTCTACCAAAATTTTTTTAAAAATAAATAAATAAATATTGCTTTACCAGTAATCTGCTGTGTCCGTACAACGTCTATGGTTTAGGAAGCACATCAGCACCCACTATCTCAGTTATCCTTACAAAATCTCTGTGAGGCAGATAAAGTATGTTATTCCAACTTTATAAGAGAAGAGACTGAGGCTCAGACAAGGTCTTGGAGCCAGGAAACTATAGAATCAGCTATTAAGGGCTGGTCTCCTGTCTCTAAAATGGTAGCCAATATACTTTTAGAAGCTCCTGGCTGCTTCTAGAATCTTTTGTGGTAAGTCACCCCAACATCTCCTGGAGCTTGTGGTGTGTCACAGCACGAGTGGTTTTAACTCGGTTGGTTCGTAAGCCTCGCCAACTGGCCGGTGTCACGGGTCTGCTTCCTGTAGAGCCCAGTTCACTTCACTGCACTCATGGTCAGAGACAGTGGGTCTAACTCTGGCCAAACATCTTTCAAATGGAGACGCTTTTTTTTTTTTTTTAAAGATTTTAGTTATTATTTGACAGAGAGAGACACAACGAGAGAGGGAACACAAGCAGGGGGAGTGGGAGAGGGAGAAGCCGGCTTCCCACTGAGCAGGGAGCCCGACCTGGGGTTTGATCCCAGGCCCCTGGAATCATGACCTGAGCTGAAGGGAGATACTTAACCGACTGAGCCACACGGGCGCCCCATCAAATGGATACTTTTAACAACAATTCGGTATAGATGGAAATTTGGATAGATTTTTCCTTACTGCTACTGAAAAACTTGAAGTGCTTGCTGGAGGTATATCAGTATTAGGTGCGCAGGAGAATCGGAACCTGTTAGAATGCAGTTACAATTAAGAGGAAAGGTAACTAGACCTGGTTTAAGCTACAAAATGATTTTGTTGGTTCCCATAAGTGCTAAGTTTAAAAACCATATAAGACTCAGGTCTGGAATCATCTAGAAGTTTGTGAAGAATCGGGGTCCTGGACTCCATTCACTTGCTGGGCCCTCTTCCAAGCATTGACTTCCTCTACCTGACTTCTGTCATGATGGCTCACTGGACATAGCGGTGGTCTCACCTCCACACACATGGTCCAGAAGAGGAGGGATTGCTTTGTCCCAGCATTCTAGGCATGAGTTTCATTTGATTGGACTGATGAAGGGCCATGCCCCACCCGGTCCCTGAGGGCTGGGGAATAGGTTTACCAACTGACTTAGCTCATGTCCTGTGCTCACCTCTACAGGCCAGGGATAACCACTTCTCCCTTAATCCCCTGGAAATGGAAAATGTATGCCATTAGAAAGTAGAAACGGGTAATGACTTTCAGGAAGGATCCAACAGGTATTACCTTAGCAGAGCTTCCCATGCTGGGTGCTGCAGCCTGTGGAGTGGTTAGGTAAGGTACACTGAGTGCTCAGTAGGCCTTGGAGACCCAGGCAAGGTTGGAGGCAGCTGGAGTTCCCATGGACGCTCTCCAGCCCTGAGCTGAGCCTAGCTGTATATGGTACACAATGTGACCGCTTTCTGTGTCTGCCGTGGGAAGAAAGGATTGAGAAATACTGTGCTACCAAGTCATTTGGATACTTCTCAATTCATGAAAGCAATTTATCAGTCATGTTAATAGACTTAGGCAATCTTCTCCTGAAAGCACTACCTTTGTGAACTGCAATCTTATCTCAAATTTCCATTTTCAGAAAAGATGATGCAAAAACTAGTTTGGATACTGCCTCATCTAGGTTTGGGTCTGAATATAGGGTAAAGTGCACATTGGCTTTGAGAGCAGGAACAGAGTATTCTTCAACATTTCCTATATGTGGGGCTTAGGATTGATCTAGCTGAATTTGATTCTAAACAACAGTGGATCTAGAACAGGATTTCCTTTGTTGGGGTGTAATAGGTAAGCCCCTGACCTCAGCCTGGCTGCTGTCATGGTCCTTTGACTTCCAAGAGTTGAAGGCAAAATGCATGGTGGGAGGAGGGATATATCCCTCACCAAAGCCACACATGGTCCCACCTCTCTTCAATTCTTAGCATTGCAAAATGTTGGTACCTCTTTGGAGCTTCTCCACTGCTGGTCTGTGGCTTAGTTGTGGTGAACACACACCGACAATGAGGACACAGAATAAAGGAGAAAGGAAGGGGAACCTGGAATTCCCTTTGCCTCTTCACCCAGACCTTTAGCAACTTTGATGGAACCTGGCTCTTCCTCACTTCCCTCACCTTGCCTTCATTTTAGAGGCCCTGGCCATAGAATCCGGTAACTTACAAGTTAGAAATAAAGTCTAGGGTGGGAAATATGGACATGGACATGCTCCATGCTCAGGAGAGCCCTGTGCTTGGTTTATTGCTTTTTTATAACCATCTTAACATTCTTTTTTTTTTAAGATTTTATTTATTTATTTAAGAGAGAGAGAGAGCGCGCAAGCAGGGGGAGTGGGAGAGGCAGAAGGAGAAGCAGGCTCTCTGCTGAGCAGGGAGCCCGATGCAGGGCAGACTCCATCCCAGGACCCTGGGATCATCACCTGAGCAGAAGCCAGATGCTTAACCGACTGAGCCACCCAAGTGCCCCCCAACGTGAAATTCTTAATAATTATACCTTTGTATTTGTGTTTTGGAGGTGAAGTCCAATGGGACAGCAGTGGATGTTCATTAGCTGAAGAGTTAGGTGTCACGTGTGTCCTTGCTGGCTCATTCTCATGGAGTGTGCAGTCTCATGTCCCAGGAGCACAGGATTTCAGTGGACTCACCAGAGATCCCCACTGGAGATAGCAAGAGACTGGGCAGACTCCACATAGATGTCAGATAGGGTGCCAGGTCTACGACTGAGTAACTGGAGGGGTTCACCCCCAAGAAGCCATTCTTTCTCTTCGAGCCAGAAAGCAAGCAATGGCATTCTCAGAGTCATGAATGAATGAGGACTGCTATCCTGTTTTCTCTTGCTCTCGTTACTTCTTTACAATAGCCAACCACATGCTTCAAAGATTTTATTTATTTATCTCATTTTAGAGAGAGAGAAAGGGAGAGCACATACAAGTGGGAGGAGGGGCAAAGGGAGAGGGAGAGAATCGCAAGCAGACATGGCACTGTACCCAGAACCTGATGCAGGGCTGAGTTCGTGACTGGAGCTGAAACCAAGAGTCAGTCCCTCAGCCTACTGAGCCACCCAGGTGCCCCAGCCAACCACTCACTTCGAAGATGGTGATACAAAAGGAAAGGGAAAGGAAGGGAGATCCATAGTTCCTTCTCCTTTCAGTCCTTTCTTGCTCAGGAAGCCAAAGGTAGAGAATGTCGGTAGGATGTGGGCATATTAAGAAGTGAAAAACGACAAACAACGTTTGGTTATTTTTCTGCCATGTTTCCACTATTCTCGCTACAACAAAATATACATGCGTGTACAAACTATGAAACAGAAACGGTGTGATCTGGGTGATTCTGCATATGTTTCATGCTCTTATACTTCCATCTAAAGCTGCCATTTGTGGGGCGCCTGGGAGGCTCCGTCAGTTAGGAGTCTGCCTTTGGCTCAGGCCATGATCTCCAGGTCTTGGGATCAGGTTCCTTGCTCAGTGGGGAGCCTGCTTCTCCCTCTGCCTGCTGCTCCCCTGCCCTGCTTGTGCGAGCGCTCTCTCTCTGTGAAATAAAGAAATAACATGTTTTTAAAAATAAAGAAAGAAAAGTAAATAAAACTGGCATTTGTGATATAAAGATGAGTGGTAAAAATTCATGCTAATAATGTACAATTGTAGTTTTTCTTTACTTGAAACATTAAATAGCAACTGGAAAACACCATGACAGGTGAACAAAAGGAAGAAACATTAGATTTTAGTAGCTTTCATGGTGCTTTTTTTCTTTTTCTTTGGTCCTCTAAGTTAATGGGGCTCGTCCTGGCTGGAGCCCAGATATCTGCATTTCAAAGCTCCCTGCCAGAAGATTCCAAAGCACAGCCTGAAGGTAGAATCTGGTATCTCTTTCCCTGGCTTCCCAGGGCTCTATTCCTGCTAGCCTGCTCCAGCACTCCCCCACCACTGCTTCTCCACCTTCGCCTCCAGAGTCCTGAGCACAAAGTCAAGGTTCTCTGGGCTCCGGAGTTGTCTGCCCCGCATAGCACGGCTCCCTTTCTCTCAAATAACATTGACGCTGTGCTTCAGATGGCCTTAATGTGAAAGCATACAGTTGCCCAGCTACTCTGAAGGGACAGCTCAGTTTTGAAAGCACTACATCCTAACTTCCAAGGCTCCACATTTTTGCTCCCTGAAGTCATAAGGTTCTTTCCTACCTGGTTTCCAAATGCCCCTCTGACCTCTCCCTCAGTTTAGAATTTCAGTCATTTTCCTAATCGACTACAGGTTTTCCTGGAGGCCTGTAGTCTTCAGGAAATCCTTGAGATCCTCCCCACTTGTCTCCAGTGGAGAACAGACATGACAACTGGGCAGGCCTGGCACTCTGCCCGCCTCTGCTCACCTCCACCTCCCTCTCAGGGCAGTAGCCCATTCTGTCCTCTCCTCCCTCTGCCGCCTCACTGCTACCTGAAACAAAACAAAACACTTGGCTTTTCCAATTTAATAGTTTATTATCTTTTTAAAGAGTCTATTGATTTATTTGACAGAGAGAGAGACAGCGAGAGAGGGAACGCAAGCAGGGAGTGGGAGAAGGAGAAACAGTCTTCCCACTGAGCAGGGAGTCCGAGGGGGGACTTTGATCCCAGGACTCTGGGATCATAACCTGAGCCAAAGCCAGACACTTAACCACTGAGCCACCCAGGCGAATAGTTGAATGTAGGCTCTTCTCCTCCATGAATGGAAGTATCATCCCTAAAGTTTACAATCCCGCTCTTGATAGTTTTGCCCAGGGAAGAGACATTTCCAGTCATAAACTTTTTACTTGCATTCTGTCACATAATCTTTTACTTAAACTTATGATTATCAGTATTTTGTGGACCTTTTACTGATTTCAAAGAAACTACATTGTTATTAGATCAATAGGTATTATTGTTCATGTCCTTAGAAGTTAGTGCTCTCAGAGGCAGGCCCGATCATTTACATCACCCTATCCTCTGCTTTACTGGTGAGAAAACCAGCTTGGAGAAGCTAGTGTTATGGGGCCTGGTACAATATTTAGTTCTTCTGAAGTCGAGCTCAGTGTATCAAAGTCAGAAAAGGCAAGAAACCTGTAGGTTGGTGAAGACATCTGCGCACAGTGCGAGGCGGGGTGGGGGGCACACTGCAGGTTGCGGGGACAGAAGCTCCTTCACTCCTCTCCCCTCTTCTGGACCTCACCCGTTACCCCTTCACCCGGCTGTTCATCTGTATCCTTCAAAATGTCCTTTATGAGAAGCTGGCAAACAAAAAAGGGGGATAAAGAAAGAGAAAAGGAGAGCAAAGAGCAAAGAACAAAGAGCTGAAGGAGAGATACTGTCCTTGAGTAACTGGGGAATGAAGCAAAAGCAAGACATCCAAGAATAGACAAATGAGATTCTATTCAACCAGTTATTTTTTCTAGTAAAGGACCAACTCTGGTAATTTAAAAACATTCTCTAGAAGATAAACAAGGAGATGAGGGGACTCAGGCTTGGAGAGGTCATGTAACTTGAAAAGGTTAAGAGAGGAACCAGTGTTCGCATCTCGTTTAAATGATCCAGTAAAGTCCTTCTGCCTCCAAGAAAATGAAAAAGTATACTTCTGTTTCTGTTCCACGGTCATCATAAATTTCACATCTTTCATGAGAACAACAACAAAAAAGCACAAAAGGCAAAATGAGATCTTTTCGGAGTGTTTTTCTTTTTTTCTTTTTTTCTTTTTTTTTGTTTGTTTTTTAAGATTTTATTTATTTATTTGACAGACAGAGATCTCAAGTAGGCGGAAAGACAGGCAGATAGAGAGGGAAGCAGTCTCCCCGATGAGCAGAGAGCCCGAGGCAGGGCTCCATCCCAGAACCCTGAGCCAAAGGCAGAGGCTTTAACCCACTGAACCACCCAGGTGCCCCTCGGAGTGTTTTTCTTAAGGGAACCCAGAGGAAGGAGAAAGCAAATCTCTCTGGGTGGGTCAGCCCCTTCGTAAGGAGGAATCGGTGTTATTTTGAACTTTGCAAGAGGGATGCCCGTGGTAAAAATTCAAACCGTTTTGAGAGAGAGAGAGAGAGAGGATTACCTCATCTTCAGTAGAAGGGCCACCACTCTCTCCAGCCTACAACCCATTTCTGAAGCTTTCACACAACTTCCTTGTATAACAAGAGAGAAGGAAGGAAGACAGCACACAAGGAGTGGGGGAAGGAAATGGAACGGCTGCTATTGTAAGACAGGGAGAAAGGCAGCCAGTAGGTGGGAAGAATAGGTGGGGTGGGGCCTGGCCAGACAAGATCAAAGGCAGCAGCAGGATTAGGAGCATTTACCTGGCCTGAGGCAAGTGGAAGCAGGACTCTGAACCCCGCCCAGGGAATGGTGGGTGTGTGGAGGTAGGTCCTGTTTATCTAACACGCAACAACCGCATATCTTTGTAGGCCAACCTGTTTTGCTCTAAAACTTTTAAAGGGTTTCTGCTTTAGGTATTTATTTTTACCAAATTTAGAGGTGACATCCAGGTTTAGCGGGATGCCAGCTAGCTTGCTTGGAGCTTCACAAATTCAATTGTCTTTCACTTATGGCCCCAGTTCTAAAACACCTCTCAATGCAATGTCAAAAACAAAACAAAACAAAAAAAAACCAAGCGGGGAGACTGGGTGGGTCAGTCGTTAAGCATCTGCCTTAGGCTCTGGTCCTGATCCCAGAATCCTGGGATGGAGCTCCACACCGGGCTCCCTGATTGGCAGGAAGCCTGCTTCTCCCTCCCCCACTCCCCCTGCTTGTGTTCCCTGTCTCGCTGTGTCTCTCTCTGTCAAATAAATAAATAAAATCTTTTTTTTTTTAAAGCATTTTTAGAAATCCAAATGCAGAGGCACAAAATCTTTTTTTTAAGCATTTTTAGAAATCCAAATGCAGAGGCACAAAATCTTGGCAGCCAAAATTGTATGGGCTTTGAAAGAGAAATGGAGCCCAAGGATACGTATTGACTTGTAGTTGAGTGCCAAAGGATGAGAGATCAATTTTTTTAAAAAAAGAGTAAGACTGGATGTTATCTGACCATTCACTTTTGAGCTGGTAATATACTCGGGATCCCTTGGTAAGGGACATGGCTGTTTGTAACTTAGAATACCCGATCCACTGTCTGAGGCCCAGTTCATAATACCCAGACCTGTTGTCTGGGTGTCGTCTTCATGGACAAAACATGTTGCACTTCCTAGCTGCTTTCCCGCTAACAGAATTCCCCTAAACCAAGGTGGATCTTCTGGTTACTTCCAGCACCAGGCCAGCAGGCATTGATTTATATCATCACATAAATGTCATCTCAAAAGAGCCAGAGAACCCTCCTTGACTTTCCATTTGCAAAGATTGAGTTACAAAAAGCACCCCCCCCCCGCCCCGCCAATACCTGGATGCAGGTTTGACATTGTGACAGTCAGTATAATCGAGGAAAACGCCCTTCAAGGAAAACATGCTATTATGCGAACCCAGTGGGCAGACACAGAAACAGGAAGGCTGAGATTAGAGTCTGCTTTACAGTTCTTTTGATGTTTCCGGAGCCAACTCGGGAAGCCTGTGAGGCTCTCAGGGAGCTGATCAAAGGTACCTCGGCAGGTTCAAGTTAACACGGACTTGGCGAAGGCAGGGCAGCACCTGCCTGCGAATAGCAACACATTTCACCAAATAAAGTCGACCTTTGAGTCAAGCTTGGAGGTGACAGTCCATTATAAAACTTGCACAGAGTTTTTTCCTGCTGTAGCTGAGGTCTCTGAAAGGGAAATAATGTTCTGCTTTGTTTTCTTTGCTTGGTGGTATTTATTTTAAAGCCGATCTTTGCCCCCTGGTGTATACCATTTAAGACCTCTGGCTCTAATTAGCTTACATGGACTTGTTTCCAAAAAAAAAGGTGATATTTTGGGGTTGGAGGAGAGAAGAGTGGAAAGGCACTGTCATAAATCTTCACTTTCCTTTTTAAAGTGTTACTTCTTGAAGCGGTGCCTTCGGTTACTTCTTGAAGCAGACCCTCATCTCTATTTGGGAAAATACAGCTTCCCCCCAAGACAATTTCTATACCGAGGAAATTAAAAGGAGCAGCACAGAGTAATGAGATACACTAGGATAAGTCTAAAGTTTCTCTGAGTCAAAAAACAAACCACCACTCCAGACATGTACTGAAAAAAGTAGTAGCCCCAAGGTTGCAGGCTCAGAAAGCTGATACTTAGAAAGGGAAATGAAATGCAGTGAATCAGAGATTAGGTGTTAAGACTCACACAGAGAAGCTACAAAACAGATTTCTTGGCATTGGAGAGTTCATGATTTCAGGCTCTGGCCAGCCATAGGATTTAGGAAATCAAGTCTCCCTGAGAAGCAGAGGTGGCCAAAGGGTAAACCAATGGGGGATGGCAGGGAGCTTGATAGACAACAGGAAAACAGAGGTACTTAGAAAATAAAACTTGAGGGGCACCTGGGTGGCTCAGTGGGTTAAGCCTCTGCTTTCAGCTTAGGTCATCAGGGTCTTGGGATCGAGTCCCACATCAGGCTGTCTGCTTGGCAGGGAGCCTGCTTCCCCTCCCTCTCTGCCTGTCTCTCTGCTACTTGTGATCTCTCTCTCTCTGTCAAAAAAAAAAAAAAAAAAAAAAATCTTTATTAAAAAAAAAAAAAGAAAGAAAGAAAATAAAACTTGAATGTGATCATCTGCCAAAACAACCATCAAATCTTTTTTGATCAACAGAATGATAAAAATGGGACAGGTCCAAGTTGTTTTATTTCAGGCATCGTGTGTGGAAGGAGAGGGGGCTTGCAGAATCACCTAGTGAATGTAGGCTCTATTAGCCACTAACCACAGCCAACTTGAACTTGGATGAGCCTCAGGTTTCTTAGCTACATAATGGGAATAACGTCTCTCACTAGGGTTGTGAGGACTCAAGGAGACAGGTACATAAACTGTTCGATAAATGTAATACTAATGAAATAAATCACATAAAGTGTTCAGTAAATATTGTTTCTTTTCCTTTTCTCATTGATCTCACATTTTTCATTGCAACATTGGGTTTATAGATGATACATTTATAGAAAACATTACAATTGGAGGACTGCTGATTAGAGAATTGGAAATAAGTAATGTTCCAGACTGTGGAGATTTACCATACACATAAGCTGGGGGTGGGGTGGGGAGAAAGGTTACCTAATGTGATACACATTGGCTTGTCACAGAATCAATGGAGTAAATCAAATTTCCAAAACAAAAATTGATCTTGAAACCCCTCCATGGTTTCGTTTTCCTAACCTGTATGTTCTTCAGTTAAATGTCTTTGTCTATATAAGTTCTCTCTACATCTGAGTAAATTCCCACCGTGGAATTTGATTTCATTTGCAAGTCAACCATACAGCGCTTCAAAAGCTGTACATTCTATTGACGTCTATAAAACATTTCATTCAAAAACCATTTCCTTGACATTTGGTGAAAACCTTGTAGTACTTTTTACTGTACTCATCACTTTTCATGCTTCCCTCATTTATTAGCTGTCCTCCTGTGACCACCAACCATAAATTGTTGCTCTTTCTTTTTTTCTTTAAGATTTTATTTATTTGTCAGAGAGAGAACACAAGCAGGCGGAGCAGCAGCAAGCAGAGGGAGAAGCAGGCTCCCTGCTGAACTAGGAGTCTGATGTAGGACTTGATCCCGGGACCCTGGGATCATGACCTGAGCGGAAGGCCGACTCTTAACTGACTGGGCCACCCAGGCATCCCAAATTACTACTATTTCTTCAGCCACAAATTATTTATTATTTTTTCGGTCTTTAACACATTCTTTTTTTTTTTTTTTTTTAATTTATTTATTTGACAGATAGAGATCACAAGTAGGCAGAGAGGCAGGCAGAGAGAGAGGAGGAAGCAGGCTCTCCGGTGCGGGGCTCGATCCCAGAACCCTGGGATCATGACCTGAGCTGAAGCAGAGGCTTTAACCCACTGAGCCATTCAGGCACCCCTATTTTTTCGGTCTTTAAATCATAAAACTCATCTCAGGGGTGTCTGGGTGGCTTAGCTGGTTAAACATCTGCCTTCAGCTCGGATCATGATCTCAGGGTCCTGGGATGGAGCCCATTGGTCTCAATACTCAGCCGGGAGCCTGCTTCTCCCTCTCCTTTTGCCTGCCACTCCCCCTGCTTGAGCTCTCTGTCAAATAAATAAATAAAATCTTGGGGCACCTGGGTGGCTCAGTGGGTTAAGCCTCTGCCTTTGGCTCAGGTCATGATCCCAGGGTCTTGGGATGGAGCCCCACATCAGGCTCTCTGTTCCGCAGGGAGCCTGCTCCCCCCCCCACCCCCCGCCTGCCTCTTTGCCTACTTGTGATCTCTCTCTGTGTCAAATAAATAAATAAAATCTTTAAAAATAAATAAGTAAATAAATAAATAAAATCTTAAAAAAAAAAAAGAAAGCACCCCTCATCCCCCTCATCTCAGCAGTCTGTTTTTGGGTAGAGGTCAAGATTTGATACATTCTTCTCTTAATGAGCTTAATGAGACCTAAAACCTGATTTCTGAAAGTTGCTTTTTACTCTCTGAACAAGTCTTCAGAGATAAACTGTATTTTTTCATTTGCTACAAATGCATGTTTATCTTCCTTTAGTATTAGGTCTATTTGTTGCTGGCTTAGTTTGACAGGTTGCATGGACTATACGTATGCTACATACGAACCCAGCGTCTGATACCAAATTTATGTTAAACTCTAATTGGCTAAGTTGACTTAGATGATAACTCTACATCCAATTACATTTATTTACTTATTTTTATTTCTTTAAAGATTTATTTATTTGAGAGAGAGAGCAAGCAAGAGAGCACAAGCAGGGGGAGTGGCAGAGGGAGAGGGAGAAGCAGACTCCTTGCTCAGCAGGGAGCCAGCTGCCAGGACCCTGGGATGGTGCCCTGAGTCAAAGGCAGAGGCTTAATGATTGAGCCACCCAGGAGGCCTAAATTACATTTCTTACAAAAATTGTCTAATACCTCAACAAAAAGCGAAAGAACAATTTTTTTAAGGTATGGAAAGAGAACTCCTAGTGTTCTCCTTATGTAGAGAAACTAGCTAATAAGCCAAGCCACAGGTTTTTATTTTATTTTATTTTACTTTATTTTATTTTATTTATTTATTCATGAGAGACAGAGAGAGAGGCAGAGTCAGAGGAAGAAGCAGGCTCCCAGGGAGCCCAATGTGGGATTTGGGATTCGATCCCAGGACCTTAATCATCTGAGCCACTTAGGTTCCCTGTTTTTTGTTTTTTTAAAGTTTTATTTATTTTTGAGAGAGAGGGTGAGAGAGGAGAAGGGGGAGAGCAAAGTGGAAGAGTGAGATGGATAAGCAGATTCCCCACTGAGCAGAGAACCCGATGTGGAACTCGATCCCAGGACCCGGAGATCATGATCTAAGCCGAAGGAAGACACTAAACCAATTGTGCCTCCCAGGAGCTCCTGTTTTTGGTTTTTTAAGCCTTCCAGGTGATTCCAATTTGCAGATAAATCTAAGAACTCATGATTTAGCATTTAAAAGTAACTATAGTAAAATTCTACTTTCTAGTAATGGCGGAGTCATTTCTTTTCAGACAAACTTTCCTACAGATAATAACAACAAAATGTGAACAAAAAATTAAACAAAAAGCTAATTGGAGGCCTGGAGAGTGAACAACAGCAGGAAGAAACTGGAGGGTTGTTTACCTTTAAAATGAAGGAACTTCAAGGAATAAAATATCCAACTTGTGGCTTGATGCCTGAGGGCTCTCTTCCATCTTCACTAGAGGGGGCAGAGAGCTGCAGCCTTAGTGACCTGAGATACTAAGGACAGAGTTGGAGTTGGCAGAGTAGATGGAAAGTTAGAAGAGGAATCCTGCAAAGGAGGGAGCAGCAGAAGGAGCAAACCTAACTCTGATTCTAAACTCTGTCCAAATCCTTGGTCTGCTTGTGCAGGGAGATCCTAGTGCGCCCATTGAAAGGCAACAGCTGGAAGCTGAAAAAACTGATCAGACATTTGAGCTACTATTTACCACAGGGAAGACAGATGTTGAAGTTTCAGTCTAGCCTAATGAACTGCCTGCTGGAACGAAGAACAGAAACAAAAAAACACTCTTTAGAGGAATGTAGCAGAATCCAGAATCCTTATTATTATCTATAATGTCCAGCATACAGTGAAAAAAAAACACTAGGCAAGCAAAATAATAATGTGACCCTTCCTGAAATGAAGTGCAAACTGACACTTGATTTGACATGTAAATTAACAAATACTTTAAAACAACTATTATAAATAGCTTATACAAAAATATACTTGTGTGGTGTCTGGGTGGCTCAGTGGGTTACGCCTCTGCCTTCGGCTCAGGTCATGATCCCAGAGTCCTGCGATTGAGTACCACACTGGGCTCTCTGCTCAGCAGGGGGCCTGCTTCCCTCTTCTCGCTCTGCCAGCTTGTAATCTGTGTCAAATAATAAAATCTTAAAAAAAAAGAAAATATACTTGTAATTAATAAACTGATGGGAAATCTCAACAGAGAAACAGAAATAATTAAAAAAGAACCAGATGGGAATGATACATGTACAAAACATAATAACTGAGTGAAAATTCATTCGATGGGCTCAATAGAGTATTAGAGATAGCACAGGAGTTGGTGAATTAAAAATGACTTAATACAGGGGCACCTGGGCGGTTCAGTCAGTTAAATGTCTGCCTTTGGCTCAGGTCATGATCCCAGGGTCCTGGGATCAAGCCCCAAGTCAGGCTTCCAGCTCAACAGAGTCTCCTTCTCCCTCTTCCTCTGACCCCCACCCTGCTTATGCTCTTTCTCTCAAGTAAATAAGCAAAATCTTTTATTTTTTTTAAAGATTTTATTTATTTGACAGCGAGAGAGATCACAAGTAGGCCGAGAGGCAGGTACGGGGGGATGGAGGGGTGGGTGGAGGCAGGCTCCCTGCTGAGCAGAGAGCCTGATGCAGGGCGATCCCAGGACCCTGGGATCATGACCCGAGCCGAAGGCAGAGGCTTTAACCCACTGAGCCACCCAGGCGCCCCACAAAATCTTTTTTAAAAAAATTATTTAATACAGGCGCGCCTGGGTGGCTCAGCATCTGCCTTTGGCTCAGGTCATGATCCCAGGGTCCTGAGATCGAGTCCCGCATTCCCGCATCAGGCTCCACGCAAAGCAGGAAGCCTGCTTCTCCCTCTCCCACTCCCTCTGATTGTGTTCCGTCTCTCGCAGTATGTCTCTGTCAAATAAATAAAATCCTAAAAAAAAAATTACTTAATACAAATTATTCGATTTGAAAAATAAATAGAAACAAGACTCAAGAAAAACAGAGCCTGGAGAAATGTCAGGTGATCTAATATAAATCTACATAAGTTCTAGAGAGAAGACTGCAGAAAACAAAATTTAAGTAATGGCCAAATTTTCTCAAATTCGGTAAAAAAGCAAAACAAAACATCAACTTACAGATGCAGTAAGTTCAACCCCAAACAGAACAAATACAAAGAAAACCCTACCTAAGCACATCATAGTGGAACTACAAAAATCCAAAGATAAAAGAGCCAGAGAAAGACATGATATACAAGAGAACAATGAGACCATTGATGTCTCATCCCAAACAATAGAAGCCAGAAAACAAATGCCTTTAAAGTGATGGAAAAAACAAAAAGCAAAAGCCATCAACCCAGAATTCATCTTTAGTGAAACTGTCCTTCAAAGATGAAAGTAAAATAAGACATTTTCAATGAACAAAAACAGATGATTTGTCACTGGCAGGCCTGTGCAATTCTCAAGGAAATTCTTTAAGCTGAAATGATAACATATCATTTGGATTCACAAGAAGGAATGAAGAGCACCAGAAGTGATAATAGTTAACAACAAAAAAAGACTATATATATCCTCTTTTCTCTGAATTTTTAAAGAGACATGGACCAGCCTAAAACAAAAATTATACCATTGTAATTAATTTATTATGTATCTAACTCTACTATATACAAAAAACAAAGAAAGGAAGGAAGCATACTGTTGCAAGGGTCCATATTTTGTATGAAGTCGTGTAATAATAAGCCTAAATAGATTGTTGTAAATTTAAGATGTATTTTTTAATCCCTAGAACAACCATTAAAAAAAGTACAGCTCATAAGCCAATAGAAAAATTAAAAAGAAACACTAAAAATATTCAATTAACCTGAAAGACAGAGGAACAGAGAAAAACTCAAAAGACACATAGCAAAAATTACATTAAATATATATAACACTGTATGTTAATTGGAATTAAAACTAAAAGTTAACAAAAAATTGTATTAAACATAAATCAAATATATACACCAAGTAAAAGGCAGAGATTGTTAGGCTAGATAAAATAGCAAGACCCAACAGTATCCTATCTAGGAGGGATGAACTTTAAACAGAAACACAAATAGCTAAAAGTAAATGAAAAGCGATTATGTAAATACTAAGCACGAAATTCATTTCTATTCAGCTGTAATATGGATAGTTATATGGTCTTTTATATTTCACATTCCAATTATATTTACCTGTTTTTTAATGGCTTACATTTATTACACACCAGTTATTATCAACCAGGATCTTTATGAACCTCAAGGCAGACAAAAAGTCAAATAAAACACAGGCAATTTTGGAGGACTCTTTGTTTTTTAAACTTTTGGGTTTCGTTTGACCTTTGACATTTTTCTTTTAAATCACTCATATGGTGCCTTCTCTCTCCCTTCTAGTATGATTAATTAAACATCTTAACAAGGGAAGCCTTTCAGGATTTGCTGGTGTCCCTTATCTCTACTCAAAGAATTTCAGTCTTTGATCTAGCTATTAGAGCAGGTAATGAGTCTTAGTCATCTTTATCTCATTCATATTTGATATTCCCTTTTCTTCACTTTATTTCTTTTTCTGGTTATATCTACTTCTGCAACCCTGAGGTGGGGCCACCCCCCCCGTGGTTGAGGTCCCCTTCATAGCTGCACCCATCACAGGCTACCACACACCTTTACCTCACTTGACTTCCACCTCTTTGCTTGATTTCTCAGTGTTGCTTTTGTATGTACAAGTCTGAGTTTAGCCCTTTCTATGGTAGGGACTTTCTTAAGAAGTTGACAAAATTAGACAAACTTAACTTTGAATTTCTCTACATTCTTTAAACAGTACTAAAGCTCTGATGTTACCTCAAACTCAAGCCAGTTCCTAGCTGGAGCAGGGCTGGAAAGAATAGGACTGTAATAACAAAGAAACCTCATACTAAGCATGACAACAAAGAATGGTTTTGTGGCATGTGACAAATCTGGTCAACCATGTAAGTGAAAGGAACACCACCAATTCCCTTCTGGCTATCCTGGCCTAGTAAGTAATTGTCTATCGACACAAACTCCATTTGGTATGGCACCAGTTTTCACCCACTGTGACCTTAGAAAATAAACCTAACACACAAACAGTCTCATGGCTGACAGAACCCCACTGTTTTAATCATTTTAGAAAATGTTTTCAGATGTTTTAAGAGGTGATTTCTGTACAGATTCACATCGTGTTTGAATGTAGAGGCCTAACTGTAGCACTTGATAAAGTTTATTTTAAAGAGTGACGTGAAAGAGGGAAATACAGAGGGACCCCGTGGGTTATTGTTTCCTTCTGAAAACTTAAGTCCTAATCAGGAGCTTTGAGACCTTTTTTCAACACTGGCCCTGTCTCAAAATGTGAAGGACAGATCACCAAGGGCTTTAATGGCTAGCTAAACACTGATGGAATGAATCATTTCAACTTGTCATGCAGTTTTAAGTCAAGATTTAAGGGCCTGCTTATGCCTCCTATCAAGAGTAAATATCACACATCCTGTTTATACGTACTGGCTTGTTGTCCACGGTTCTTCAAAGAGCTCGTGACACCCCCCTAACTCACACTCCACCCTACCCCCAACTTCCTGCTCATTGGGTGCTATATTCCTACTCATTTTTAAGAAGTGCTTCCCTCAACAAAATACTCTGCATTACAGTAAATTTTAAAGAAAATACTTTATTACATCATGAAAAAAAGGCATCAATCAACTAGATTCATACTTGTTTGGAAAAAAAATGGAAAATTTATTAATTAGTATGTGGGCATCCTGTTCCACATGGGAATGAGAAGATGCTATAGGTTCTCTAAGTATTGCACAGTCTGGAGATTAAAAAAAAAAAAAAAAAGAACAAAAAAGGGAAGGGAGAAAGAGAGGGGAAAAAAAAGAAATCACATGATCTTGGGAACCATCTCACATTATGAATAATCTACCAAGAAACATTTAAAAAAGAAAACCCTTTGTTTCTACAGTAGCTTTGAGTTTATAGTTCTTGGAATGACTGTATTCCATTGAAGACATCTCAGTAACAGAAGCTTCACTTTAGCAATCCCATGTGCAAATATTAATAAAAAAATATATAAAATAATGCAGTTTGTCTCTTGCCATCACCCCGGCAATCATAATAACACCTGTGAAAACTTTTCTTCTTGAAAATGGGTTAAGCTGTAAGTTTAGCCTGAAGCTCCATCTCTGCAGCCCGTTTGAGTGCAACATCCACGAGAAGCTGAAATCCACTAAAATCCTGGTTGAGGTCCGGTGGAGTAGGGGGGGGAGTGTTGAAAAGACCACTCTGTGGATTTGCACTTGGTCCGGATTTACATGTGTCCTCTGGGTACAGGAGGGAGGTGTCTGTGAAGCTGCTGGCTGCTATCTGCTGTGTATCTGTGTTTTGTCCCACACCAACTGGCTGGCAGAGAGAGAAAGGCACGTCTTTCAATGCAGTCACAGTGGTATGACAAATCACAGATGGACGAGCCAATATTGATCCTGGGGACGATGGCTTGGGGGACAGCGGCCTCCCTAGGGCTGGGTTTGGTCCAGCTGTACAGGAATGAAATGGGCTCTCCTCTAGAGCCGGTAGGAAGTTTTTGATACCAATGGCTGACTCCACAGAGCTCGCCTCAGAAATCTTGGCCCCACGGCGGGAAATTGTGAACTGATTTGGATCTTTGCCATCTTTTCTCAGCATGTCTGGGAGGAGCCTGCGGCGGGCGTTGATGAACCAGTTACAGACCTGAAATCATAAAGGTATGCTTTAACACTCGGCAAACACGTTCTGAGAACCTTCTGTGGGATGCCTAATTGATCTCTCTCTTTGCAGTAAAAAAGGCATGAAAAGGCTTATCGGAACTTCCAAAGTTATTTCAAGGTATTTGAGCTCCGCCAAGAAAGAGAGCTATTTCCTGCCATAAACCTATTTCTCTTCTAATACAAATTCCCTTTTTAATCTCATCATCCTTAAGCCTTTTCAGGAGGAAGAAAAGGATAGAAATTCTCAAATGTCTGAAAATGAGTTTAGGGAGGGAAGTTCACCCTTTAACCCTCCCCCATATTAACCTACTACCCACTGCCCCAGCACTTAAGTTAATCAACTACAGAAAAACTTTTCCTGTATGAAAAGGGCCACTCCTCCCAGTTACTGATTTTTCCCAGTTCAAATGACTGTGTCAACAGACACAACATGAATTACTTCACTGAAGTCTGCCCTTGTTTAAATATCAAACCAGTTTCCTGGGCAATAGAGGAAGATTTAACCTCCTCTTTATGTTTGGTGCATAAAAGAAGGCCCTTTTAGGCATTAAAGGAAATGCTATTTGACAGATGACCATCAAGTGTTTCTGCTTCTCTAAAGAACCAGTTAGTACTATAAAGTTTACAATAGAAAAATATTCTTCTTCTTCTTTTTTTTTTTTTTGGAGTGGGGAGGCATTTAATGATCTGATAAACAGGAATGCTATAAAAGGTCTTTGGAAAGGAAAAGAAACCAACCCCATGCATATACCTCATGTTCTTTTTCCTTACCTGTAGTGTAGACAGGTGTGTTTGTTGGGAGAGTAATGCTTTTTCTTGTTCTGAGGGATAGGCATTGTATCGGTGCTCATACAGCCAATCGCGGAGAATCTGCACAGATTCCTTGGGAAGGTTGCCCCTTCGCCTTCTCTTGCCTGCACCAGCAGAGGAGGAGAGGTCCAGAGGGATGTCCATGTTGTCATCATCCTCCGTCTCACTGCCCGATGCCACAACAACACCTGGTCAAGTACAAAGGCCGGCGTCAACCACATTTATCAGGGGAGCACCAACGCACAGCTTATCTCTTAGGGCCATTAGTGTGCAACCACACTGTCTTAACTCCTGAGAGCCAAGCAAGTACCAGTGTTTTCTCTCTTGACATATCAGAGCACATGTCAAAGTCTCAACGGTAACCTGACCAGTGGTGGCATGTTAGAGATTCTCAACCAATGGTCACGAGCCCTTTCATACCCACTTTCCTGTAGAATTTAACTTCTCACATTCCTTTTGAGTGATGCCCAGAAGAAGTCTAGTGCAGCAGAGGAGGCAATGCTGCACCCGAAGTGAATAGTTGGGTCACATGTGAACAGGAAAGGCGCTACAGCAGATGGAATGTATCTAACAATGTTCTCCTTGAGGTCATTGCTAACTCAGGAAAAACGATCCAAGGGTCCTAATGTACATTTTAAATGGTACTTTGCCTCCTTCTTCCATTGAAAGCTCGAAATAAAAGGGCAGAGTCATACATTTTTTCCCACTTATATAAGGAGAGAAAATCAAACACTTAACCCAGTATGTGTCCGTGTGTGTACATATATACTTTTTTTTAAAGTAGGCTCCACAGAGGGGCTTGAACTCATGACCCTGAGATCAAGATCTGAGCTGCAATGAAGAATCCTCATACTTAACCGACTGAGCCATCCAAGCGTCCCCAACCCCAGTTAGTATTCTAAAGGTAAAATTTATTTGAAAATTTTCTGCCAACTCCATGGTCATTTCTTTTTCATTGCTACCTACATTTATTCAAAACTAGACACCTACTTTTAATGGAAAGCACTGGTCACCTTTTATTAAATACAAACAGCCACTGAAGTTTTCAGTTTTGGTACACAAAAATATTTTTTTACTATTGGTACTTGAGTAAGAGCTCAAAAGATGCTACTACTGAATAAACTTTTAAAATTTCTATAAATGTCAACTGACAGTTTAATCAGAATCTAGAATACTATATACCAAGAAGTAGACTTCAGTCTTAAAATATTACATGACAAAGACTGAATATGCACCCCCTAGAGGAAATGCTCTTTTGTCGGTAAGTACTTTAATCCTACCAGAAATTTTAAGAATTCACAGCCACAGAGAATATTTACATCATATATAATAGACTGGGGTCAACAAAAATTCAGACTTGGCCCCTTTAACATTTAAACATAATTTTGAACTTTTAAAAAATTTCAATTACAAATGCTATGGACCCTCCCCCCTTTCAAAAGGACAACTGGCAACTCTGAATGACTAAAGAAATACATTCTCTATTTTGAAGACAATCTAGAATGCTTAAAATGTAAATGAATTACAAACAATCGCATGCTCAAAATACCAGTAGTTCTATATAAAAAAATTAAAATAACATAAAATTGAAAGAAAACAGAATGTTCATAACTTTGTTGATGCAATTCAGAGTGGTTCACCTTGATAAAAAAATAAAAACAAATACTCATCGTGATAAACCATTTGATGCATTGTAAATTTTTTTTTTTTTTAAGATTGTTTATTTATTTGTCAGAGAGAGAGAGAGAGAGAGAGAGCAAGCACAGGCAGACAGAGTGGCAGGCAGAGGCAGAGGGAGAAGCAGGCTCCCTGCCGAGCAAGGAGCCCGATGCGGGACTCGATCCCAGGACGCTGGGATCATGACCTGAGCCGAAGGCAGCTGCTCAACCAACCGAGCCACCCAGGCGTCCCCATTGTAAAAAAAAAAAATTTTAACCCGTACTTTTAAAGCATTTTAACACTAAAAAAGCTATGCATTCCAAGATTTGTTGACGAGCTAGTTCAGTTAATTGAGTCTGACTTTTACTTGGGGACACATTTTTAGTTTTGGACTGCAGGGGGCAGATGGTGCTGGAGGGAGTGTCCACAGAAAAGAACCTTCCAAAGACAAAGTAAAGCAAGTTCTAACAAAAGAGTAGGATGATCTTGCAAATTCACTTCAGCTCAAGGCTTAACTAACAGCCATCAATAAACCGCACAGAAGAATCCTAAGTTTTAACCACCATGTATTTGATGTTCCCTTTTGCAGAGGATTTCATTAAACTGCTTTAAAAAAAGTTTTTAAAAAGAGGCACATTTAAAACTGAAACTGCTTTCACTGTAGAAAATTGGAGAAACTTTTAAAACCTGTATCGAAATTTGGGCAAAGCGCTACTAATAAAATACCTTAAGAAATTAGAAATGAGTTCCTGTTTTACATTTACTTTGATAAATAAAGAAATCTACCTTTAAAAAAATGTGTCAAGTAATTGAATGACTAAGGCAAATTTGAATAAAGCAATTTGTTTAAACTCTTCAACGTCTGAAAAGCCAGACATTCTTCTTGAGCCAATAATCCCTTTCCCCCCTTTTAAACTAGAAAAGTGTGAAAATTTCCTCAGTAAACGGTGAATTCCCAACTGTAGGTTGATAACAACAAAAGAGTTTGAGACATACAAACAAAAAAACCCCAAAGCCTGCCCTTTGATCTGGTTGCTTAGTTTGACAAGAAGCCTGATCTTTCAGAATAGGTTAGTGACACACAAAAAGCAGGTTTCAGTTAAGCAATACTAAACTGCAGTGTGACTCTACTCTGTTCTCAGTTCATTTAAATAAATGAATGCCAGGCCTCTGGACCTCTTAACAAATATTTCCAGTATGGGCACAAAAGCTGAAGTAACAGGAAGTTAAGACTTCAAGTTCCTTGGCCACACCAGCTGATACTTCACTGCAGCAAACCACGTTTGCTGCTGTCAGGACTGTTTTCATTAAAACTCTCCCTCCGGATTGTGGCTCAGCTTGGAAAAACAAAAAGACTTTTCCACGTTACTCATTTCCTATTGTAACAGAGCTTTCCCGGTTACCACTTTTTTCCAAAGGTCCTGCTCTGCTTACACTTAAAAAAATGTGGTGGTGGGGGAGGGGGGCTCACAAGCCTTTTTTTACTCCATCCACATGCAAGGAAATGTTTAGAAAGCCACAAGATGGCCTATGGATCCCACCGCTGGGAAAAATCAATCTTTTCTTAATAGGAACTGGGGTTGGGGGTGGCGGGGGAAAGCCACAGATCATGGCTGTGAAGTTGGGACTTTAAAAAATACCTGGAAGAGGCTAGAAAAGGGATCTAGAAGTTAGAATAATCGAAGGAAGAGTTTAAGTATACAACTAGGAAAAAGGAAGCCTAACCTAACAAGTTTTCTGATTAGAGTATCTCAGGAGATGCCACGGGAATCGTAGTTAACACCCCAAGCACAAACTCCAAGGTGAGCTTGGCTGGACCTAGCTGGAGAGCAGTTCTAAAGGAAGAATTCCAAAGTGTCAGAGACTAGGAGCAAAAGACATCGGGGATTTTCCTCACTCAATCTTCTTTGCTTGTTTTAAATCCATTTGCAGGGTGGGAACTTTCTGATATCCTCAGCTTTCTAAAGACGATACACTATTATCACAAAACAGGCTTACCAAATCTCGGGCCCTGCAACTGCCTTTAAAGTGCTTTTGTTTTCAAGAAAACTTTTCAGATTTTCAGAGACTTTTATAAAACAGACAATAGTCCAACCCCACAAAAGCCAGGCAGGACAGATTTCTTCCCGGTTCCTGGCTGAGTCGACCCGCAAGGCGGCCCTCTCCGAGGTAGTTTGAGGAAAGGGGCGGGGAAGGCAGAACGCAGGAGGACCACAGAGGGAGGAGCCCGGGAGGGAGGACAGCCAGGGAAGCTTTTGTTCTAGCGAGTTTCTCAGCCTCAACTGAAATCGCCCCTCCAACTGCACGAGTAGAGAGGACTTCAGGAGTTTCAGATTACAAGAAACTAGAAACGATGCTATGAATCTCAATATTCTGAGGGGTCTGCCCACCGTCAATACGATTTGCCGGGAAAACCTAAAAAGGGAAAGACACTGGGCAATCTCAGCAGTCTCGGCTCCCCCGCACAAGCTGTGAACCAGTCGCAAAGTTTCCCTTCCAACACGTCACCTTTCATTGTTTCCATGAGTCGGCGCTCGGTAGCAGGACCTCCTTACCCGGTGCGGCCGGGGCCGCTGACCCTGAATATTCGGGGTCCCAGCCTAGTTCCTTTGCTGGGAAGGGGGGACATACTCGAGGGGGGCTCTGGGGAGGGCCGAGGAGCGCTGGCGGGGGGGGGGGGAGACGACGAGGGAGAGCCGCGGGGAGAGCGAGCGTACCCGAGGGGCTGCGGGGGAGGACCCGCGAGGCAGCTCTTCGCCTTCCCCACCCGAGCCCGAACAATGCGGGGAGCCCGCCCCCGGCGGAAACCTAGCTTTGCTTTAGGCTCCCAAGAACCGTTTTACATAAACAAACCCCCCAAGTGATGCCCGTCAGTTCCACCAGGAGACCGAAAACGCCTTCCAGTAAGAAGCTAGACCCGTCAGTCCTCGGCGAGGTGACACAGCCTTCCAGACGCCACGCCGGGCGCTCCCCGCGCGCGTCTGTTACCGAGTCCCGTTAAACATCCGAACCTCTAAGCCCTCAACGTTCTCACTGACCGTTGGGGAGGGTTCGCTGGGAGTCCTACCACCAACTACTATGAATGCCCCGGGTTTTGACATTTAATTTTACTCTCTCTGGGAAAGCATGGGTTGAGAAGCTCCGCGTGTTCTGAAGCCATCGGCCCAGAATGAAAGGAACAGAACTCCTAGGTGAAAACGTGGCCGAAGGAACTCTCCTGGGTTGAAGGCTGCCCCGCTAACAATATTGGGTTTTGACGGTATCCGCCGGCGGAGTTTGAAAGAATGTGGAGTTACAAAAACTCCCGGACGCTCCCGGGCATGCGCAGCAGCAACCCCCCCGCCCCCGCCGCCCCCGCGCTGGCTTCCCTGAGAGATTAACTTCTGTTTTGAACCACTCCACATAAATCACAACAGAAAAGCCAACTCTGGCTCACCACGGAACGTTCGGGGTACCTCCCAGTCAGGGACTCAAAAGTTAACTTCAGAAGGGAGTTAACATTCTTTGACCTTTCGTGGTGGTGGTTTTTTTTTTTTTTCTTTCTGTGTATTTTGTTTTTAAACCAGACTGACGGCAAGTTTTAGTTGTAACGCTTCCAGAACGCTTCGTGGAAACAATGACAGACTCACTCTGTGCCCTTACAACCAAGCCTGCTTGTCACACTTGGACTCATTCTGACCACACGCCGCTTTAAGCTGCTCGCCCTCAGTCCTTACTCTTCATCTTGCCTCAAACTCATCGTGGGAAAACTTTAAGAGACTGGGAGTTTTTAAAAGTCCAGCTTTCCAAGGCTACCGACACCCTAGGGCGGTTTGGGGGCCAGGGTCGCATTCCTTCGATTGTGAAAACACCCCATCCCCAGCGAAGAGTGCCCGGGCCCAACTGGGAGGGAGTGGGGGCCCGGGAGCCCAACTTTCAGACAAAGGCGCCGCGGTCCTGGCGGGGAGAATCGGGGCGGGGGGTCCCCACGACCCGGCCCAAACCTCCACCCGCGAGAACCAGCGAGAGGCCACGCGGCGGCTCCGCGGAGCGTGGGGTGTCGGCTGAGACAATGAAACTTGGGAGGCGCACAAACAAGGCACTGAGCGTGTTTCTTGACAACGTGCCAGCAGCGTGGAGAGGCCCGTCTCCCCACAACAGCCCCTCGTGTTGTGTCTAGAAGGAAAACAGCAACTGCCATTTCAGACGCAGCTTCAACAAAGAGAACCGCCGCCGCTCCTGAGCGCCCCGGGCTGAAAAGTCCACTAAGTCACTCTTTCCCCAATCCCGGCGGGGCCCAGCGAGCACGTTTCCCCGGGACCCGCGCCCACGGCGGGCACAGCCCGCCAAGCCTTACCTTTCTTGCTTTTCATTCTGGAGCTCCCCTTCCAGCGCGAGGCGATGCGGGGGTCTCGAGGGGCCAGGAGCGGGGGCAAAGGGGGCACGCGATTGTCCTCCTTCCCGGCCGACTCTCCCGTAACTTGTAGGACGCGCTCCAGCCGTTATTGCTAATCAAGTCGCTCGGATCCCAGGCTCCCGCTCCTTGGGTGGAATTCAAGTGACACTTGGGTTTACTCCTGCCGGGATCTTCTGGCAGCCGGCTGAGGGCTCTCCCTCGCGCAACTCGCTCCCCTCCCTACTCCTCTCCTTTGTTCCCCGATCCTGCTCGGCGTACCTCGGCGCTGTCAGAGTGAGAGAGGCGAAGAGGGAAGGTACAGGAGGTCCTGCCTCCGCCCCCAGCTGCCCGCCCCGTCCCCCGCCCGCCCAGCCGCTCCTCCGCCCCTCCCCCGCACCTTCTAGTTGGGAAGTACGGCACCGAGCGCTCGGGCTGCACTGCCTCACTCCGCGCCTCTCTGCCCGCTGTCACCCGTCCCTCGTGGGGGCGGCTGAGCCCAGAAACCCGATCCTTCCTCGGTGCTGCGCGCACGCCGCCCGCATCCCTCGCTCTGCTGCGGCAGCGGCGGCGGCGACACCAGCCAGGCGTCCGGGTTTCTCTTTTGGGCCTTTCTTCCTCCGCCTGGCGAGGGTGCGTTTGGTTAGGAAATTGCAACAGATGGAAAAAGGCTGCCCCCTCCTCTACCCCAGGGAAGAAAAGGCTCCCCTCTCGTTTTTGACAGCTGCCCCAAACTCCACGGTTCCCGGCTCTAGCCGCAGGAGAAGACAGCTGCTTCTGATTCAAGGGGCGGGGCGCCGTAGGAAAAGTATTCAGGACAAGAACCAACTTCTTCCAGAATGCGCGGCTGCCATTGACACGCGGGCGCGGCGCGTCGCACCCTGCTCCTCCCGGGGCTCTTCCTCCAACGGCGGCGGCGGTGGGTGGGTGGGTGGGGGCGGTTGGGGGAGGAGAATGAGACACCGACACCCCAGGCAAATGTCTGTTACCCCCGGCTAAAGCTGTGAGTTCCGGACTGGATTGCAAGGCAGTTTCAAAATCTAACTCGTTGCGGACAGACACTTGTCATGCTCACATGCTCTTTAAAAAGTCTCAGCCTGGGGACTGCCCGGGCGCGCGCCTGCCCCACAGCAAAAAATCGGCCTGAAACCTCTACCCTAGGACTCAGGAGGCTGCCGCCTTTAAGGAAAAGGGGCGACCACACCGGGGCTGCTCGTCTGTTTCGGTAAACAGTCTACTTTTAGAGCTTAAGCCCTGTTAGAGGACCCCTTCTCCCCTCGGGTATTTCAAACAGAAACTAGCCATTAAATAAACACATGTTCCTGTTGGTTTATTTTGGTCGAGTTAGGGCTCCAACAGGAGTTCCTTGATGAGATTACCCTTTTAAAAAACCAGATGCTGTTTGGCCGACTTCAAGAAACGCCTGCCCCCTCCCCGCCCTCTCCGCTGGGTCTAGTTTTCGCTCGTGTGTGTCCTGTTGTTTTGAGGCAGACGAACTGTCGCATGCCACTGTACGGCTTTCTCCATCACTTAAAAAAAAAAAAAAAGCAAACAAACCACCAACAACAACGTAAATAAGCCTACTAGAGACGTCAGCGCCCGAGTCTGCCTCCAGTTTCGGCTCTGTGCTGTTTTTGTTTTGTAACCTCGATGGAGAAGCCGGCAGGAAAAGCTCCGTGGAAATAAGGTTAAACCCGAGGACTAAGGCAGCCAAACGATGACTAACTAGACTTTGGAGCCTCTGTTTTAGGATTACACTGGAAATTAAAGCCAGCCTCCCACCCACTCGCCCTCCCAAAAAAAGACACCCCCGCCTCGAGAGTGAATTAAGGCCAGAGTTTACAAAGCTTGGGTGGTTTTACCAATTACAGGACTTAAAATGAATAAACAAGGAAAAAAGCGTCATTCTAAGAAGGCAGCAGCCTTACGATTTTTTTCTTCTGTGGTTTGCCGCCTGCTCGGCACCTAAGAGAACACACATCTAAAACGGCAAAGGGGGGAAACATGGTCCTAGGGGAAACCACCAGCCTGGAAGCTACCCTGCAACTTGCTGGAGCAGAGTTCCTTCCCCGGGCCTGGCTGGAGATGAATCAGCTGCTGCGCCCGAGTGCAGGACAGATGTGGGGCGGGGAAGGGGTGGGGGGCCGCCCGTTAGAGGGCCGCGGCGTTCTTGCATTTGAAGGGTTGTTTGTTGCGGGGATTGGTGGCTTGTATCCGTTGGGGAACTGGGAGGAGGGAGGAGCGAGGAGGGAGGAGAGACGCAGGGAGGAGGAGCCAGGGGTCGGCCGACGCGGCGACTCAGCGGTCTGAGTGGCAGGAGCTTCGTCTGGAACCGGGCGGTTACTGGGGAGACGCTTTGTTTGCTAACTTCGAAAGCTGCTTCGGCTGCCTCGGCCGTTTTCGAAGCCTCTCCACAAAACACGCCTTCGGGTCGGCTTAACCCTCCCCCTCCCCGTTTACAGAAGCGCGAGACAAAAATGTTTCCTTCTGCGTGGTTATCCTTGGCCACGCGGTGGCTCTCATTAGGTACACAAAGGTATCTTTTTTTCCGTCTGAGTGAACTTGGCTAATTATTGCGATTCTCAGGCAACCGGGATGGAAACCAAGAGTTGAAGCGACTTTATAGCTAGAAAACAAACTTTACAGGGGAAGGGGGAGGAGCGGGGAGAATTAAAGCCTCTTTCAAATTGCGAGCAGGAAAACAGTCGAACTTCAAACTCTCGCTGGAGGGCCGGCTTGATCCGGCCAATGCTCACCTTTTGCTCGAGCGAATCCTATCAAAGCTGTTATTAAATCTGGCGAGATGGCACCAAAGAGGAACACCGGCATCATCTCGTGTGATGGCTCTCCAGTAGAGTCTCCCACCCCCACTCCCACTCCCACTCCCACCCCCACCCCAGGCTGGTCTCAAACTTGTTTGGAGCTTTGGATTGTTGTTGCATTCTGGGAAGAAAGTGCCTGGAGTCTGCATAACACAGGGAAGGAAAACAACTAAAAAAACCCGCAATTGCTTAGGATATTTTTTGTTTATTTGCTTTTCTCAAGGTGGAAAAACAAGTTTCAGTTCTGGCTCTGTCAGTCCCTTAATGTCCCAGGCCGGGCTTCTCGATTAAACTGATCCAATGACTTGAGTTTCCTTCCAGTGCTAAAAGAAATGCTATAGATTCCCTTTTGCTACATATTACTTGCTGAATTCACATGAGTGTTAAATTGGAAAATTATGTGAGTAAAAGTGAGAAGGTGCTTGGTGCTGGAGAAGACCGCTGATACACGTTTTTCACCATTATTTATTTTTTTCCCTCTAGGCACACAAAGTTCCATTTGGTGTCATCTTTTTGAAGCCGCCTCAGGGCCAAGAAAGACAGTTGGGTAAGTTAATCCACAGCCTACAAACCCTTCCAACGCAAAAACTCAGCAAGAAACAGAAAGGCAAATAAGCCAGGAAAGTGTGTGCAGTGTGCAGTTATATATATATATATATTCAGGTGATCAGAGAATGTATTTATTTCCTCCATCTACTGGACAGCCATTGATAAAGCATGATTTCCATCCAGCAAGGATGATGACTCACACAGTGGCTGGATCCCTTTTGCTTCTAGTCTCTGGGGAACAGATACTTTTATAAAATATGCAGACTGCCGGGCTCCAAATACTGCACCAGAATTCCATAATCAACTTTTCACATCTCAGGTCAGAGGGTCTTGGGCTGCTTTTGGAGAAGCTGGCCATTGTCTTTCCAAGGGCCTGGGCTACAACAATCATCTTGTGGTGATTTTATCCACCCCATCAGGATTACTCTCCCCACTCTTAGTTGCATGAATAATGTAACTGGGGCTACAACTTCTGTTTGTAATCACTTTCCTCCTGGCCTGCACTTCCTTTCCCAGGCTTTTCCCCTCTCCAGTTCAGTCCTCATCTTTCTTTACCTAGAGGGGGTTTGGAATCAAGGTAACAAAGCAAAAAGGTTATTAGTTGAGCACAGCCTTTCCCCTTTTATTCTCAGCAGCATGTATCTATATTGTGTTTTCCAGTTTATGAAACACTTCCTTAAATTATCTCATTTAATACACAAACTGTAAGGTGGGTTATTCTTTCCCCCTTAAAGTCAAGATAAATAACACATCAATTACAACAAAACTAAAAACCAAGTATTGGGCATAGATATCTGGCTTTAAATCAGGTGATCTCTGTCATTCTTTGGGGGAAGGTCCATCGGATGTAGAACATGGTGAAGAGCAGAGCCTAACCACAGATGATACACCAGGGCCTCCTGAACAGGTAGGGCATGCTCTAAGATCTCCGTCTCTGAAATCTACTTATAGTTTTACAAGAGGCTGTCTTCCAATCTGTCTGCTTTTTATACTCTCCCCTCCCCCATTTTTATTTATTTTATTTATTGTTTTTAGATTTTATTTATTATTTGACACAGAGAGAGCAGATAGCAGATAGAGCAGGAACACAGCAGCGGTAGAGGGAAAGGGAGAGAAGCGCTTCCAGTGGAGCAGGGAGCCCAGTGTGGGGCTCCTTGGGATCATGACCTGAGCTGAAGGCTGACACTTAAGGACTGAGCCACCTAGCCCCTGGCCCCCATTTTTAAATTAAAAAAAAAAAAAAAAAAAAAAAGCTATTCTCTAAAATTCAACAAGACGGCTAAAATGTAAAAGGCCTCCTAATTGCCCCCTTTACTCTCTGTGGGGGCATATGTGTACTACACACTAATATAAGGAATTTTTCATTGTTATTTGTTGTTTTCAAGTCCTCTGTGCCCAGGTTGGACCCACACCACTTGCTGCAAGTCTGGCTCTTTTTCCCTAGTCAAAATTTGGCCTAAATGTCACCCCAGAGAAGTCTCTGTGACCTTCTGACCTAAGTTCAGATACCCCTCTGACCCCTCACTGTCACCACCTAGCTCAGGGTTTCTCAGCCATAACCCTGTTAACATTTGGGGCTGGCTAATTCTTTGTTGCAGGGGCTGTCCTGTGCATGGTTTAGCAGCATTCCTGACTGCTAACCAATACTTGCCAGTAGTACCCTCCCTACCAAACATCTCTAGACATTGCCAGATGTCCTCCAGAGGGGATGGAAATGGTGGTGGTGGCATGGGGAGGTAGGGATTACCTCTGGCTGAGAACTGCTGATCCAGCTCAACCCTTTCTTCATTTCTTCCATAACCACAATTTTTAATTATTTTGCTTATTTGACTGTTAACTTATTTTCCTTTGACTCCCCTTCTAAAATCTATGATCATTACGAAATTTTCATGCACTTAGCACAATGCCTCATACATCATAGATACTCAATAAATATTTATTAAACAAAATAATGTATGCAAATGAGATTGTAAGTGGGTACACCTGGCTGGCCCAGTGGATAGACCATGTGACTCCTGATCTTAAGGTGGTGAGTTCAAGCCCCATGTTGGGTATAGAGCTTTCTAGAAAGAAAGCAAAAAAAAGAAAGAAAGAAAAGGAAAGAAGATAAAATGAGAGTATAAGAATCATTAATGAAAAGATTACAATTGTTACAATCAACATTTGTTGAATATAACATGCCAGCCAGTTTCCAAACATTTCACTTATTTAGTCTTATTTATTCCTGGAAAACAACCCTAAGAAGTATTCCTTGTTATTACCCCATCTGACAAATGAAGTTGTTGGAGTCTGGGGAGATTAAATAATTTGTCCTGTCACCCTGAACCCCTAGACAATGATCCAAACAATAATTATATTCTGTAGTTTGCTTTTTTCCACTTATGTAACAGTTTGCTTAGTGATGAGTATTTAGATAGTTCTAGTTTGTTACTAAGCACAAAAAGATAGTCCAATTATATTTGAAATACTTGACAATTGAGAGAACATGGATGGGCTAACCATCCAAGTCAAGGGAATGCCTCCTGATTGTAAACTCAAAAGAATGTCAGCTCCTATGCAGATTTCTGGGGGCTTGAGTACATTTGTAGGGTCCCTGGGAAGTGGAATGGCTGGGTCAAAGGTATGTGTTTTTCATAGATATTGCCAAATGGCCCTCTAAATCATCTTACCTTTTTAAAAATCACACCAGAAGTATGTGAGAAAACCTCTTTCTCTATGCCTTTACATATTAACAATCAATTTCAGTTCGTCAGTCACCTGGGCAAATAAATGGCACCTAACTTTTGTAAGGTTCACATTTCTTTGTTTGAGAAGGTGAGCACATTTTAATGTATTTATTGGCAATTTTTAATTCTTCTTTTTCCTGATTCATGACTTTTGAGAAATATTTTATTATATTGGTTGTTTCCATGTTCTTCTTTCTTCTTTTTTTTAGAAGGGTAAGTAAGAAACAGTCTGCTTTTGTTCATCTGACAAAGAACTAAAAGGAGTGAATTAACATTGAGGGAACAAGGTTAGGTGAACCAGTAATGAATGCAGGGAGGCGATGTGTCCATTTTTAAAAATATGTATCATTTGGAATAAGTACCATAATTATGCAGCAAGAATAAGACTTTCAGAATATCATACCCGTTTGTTTTTAACTTATTCCCTTTCTCCTCCTTCTGTCAAAGGGTTAATTCATTCGCGTGTTTCCATTTATCACCATTACCTCTTCCCAATGCTGTGGAGGACCCATTTATAATAGCAATAAAGTGATGAAATATCTAGGAATAAATTTAACAAGAAATATGTGCGAGTTTTATGAAGGAAACTTTAAAACCCTACTGAGGGACATAAAGGAAGACTTAAGTAAAATAAAAGATATAATTTATTCTTTCTAGCAAGATTCAGTAGTGAAGGCATAAAGATGTTTATTTTCCCCAAATCAATCTTTAAATTTAAAGCAACTTCCATTAAAATACCAACAGGATTTCTAAAAATTGCCACAGTTCATCAAAATTAAAGAGTTCACTGTAGGCAGGGAAATTCTGAAAGAGAAGCACTGGGGATGAAAGAGGGCAGGGGAAGCCCCTCCAAGTATCAAAGTATATTATATTTTTAAAGGTTTTATTTTTAAGTTATCTCTTCATCCAACGTGGGGCTTGTACTTAACAGTAGGACGTCAAGGGTCATATGTCCCACTGACTGAGTCAGCCAGGTGCCCCTAAAGTATATTTAGAAGTTGATAATATTTGTACCAAGAAAAAAAGGAAGAGAAAACAAAGAACAATGAGACACATTAGAATATATGTGGAGATTTAGATTTTTGGCAAAGGGGTCTTTTCAGAGCAGGGGTAAATTGAATTGGGACAGTTGACTACTCGTAGTTAAAAATAAAGCTGGATCTCAATCTCACTTCTTTAACAGAAATAAAATTCACCTGAATCAAAGATTAAAATGCTGGGGTGCCTGACTGGCTCAGTCAATAGAGCATGTGACTCTTGATTTCCAGGTTGTGGGTTTGAGCCCTATGTTGGCTGTGGAGATTACGTAAAAACAAAATCTTTAAAATAAATAAATAAATAGATAGATAGATAGATAGATAGATAGATAAAATAAAGATTAAAATGTTAAAGTAATTAAAAAGGCACTTATGCGTGTTCTAGAACAGTGGTTGTCCAGGCACATGGATCCTATGCATGTGGCGATTTTTCTTCCCAGAGGACAATCTTCTGGAAACATGTTTGGTGAGCTTAACCTGAGAGGAGGGGGATGCTACTGGCATCTAGTGGATAGGGGCTGGGGATGCCGCTGAGCATTCTACCATGCCTAGGACGGACCGCACAAAAATTATCCTGCCCACGGAGCCTATAGTGCCACGGTTGACACAGCCTGTTCTGAAAGAAGACATAAATATGATCTTGGAGTGAGGGAGGCCTCTCTAATCAGCTCATAAAATCAAGAGACAATAAAAGATATAAACATTTATAAACATTTATAAACATTTATACCTCCACACAATGGCTACTTTTGAAGGAAGAAAAGGAAGGGAATAAGATGCACAATAAAGCGGCTTTTACTTTTTTTCATCTTGTACTTTTTTGGTACAAGTCTGAGAAGAGAGAGAGAGGTGAAATGGAGTTAGAGAGGCAAGTACCCCATTATAGGCTGGTGCAGGGGGCCTACATCATTTTATTTTATCATCATTTACTCCTTCTGTGCTCTTCCTTTATGTAGGTCTGAGTTTCTGACCTGTGTTATTTCCCTTTTCTCTTAAGAACTTCTTTTAAGGGGCGCCTGGGTGGCTTGGTGAGTTAAAGCCTCTGCCTTCGGCTCAGGTCACGATCTCAGGGTCCTGGGATGGAGCCCTGCATCAGACTCTCTGCACAGCGGGGAGCCTGCTTCCCCCCCTCTCTCTGCCTGCCTCTCTGCCTACTTGTGATTTCTGTCTGTCAAATAAATAAATAAAATCTTAAAAAAAAAAAAAAAAGAACTTCTTTTAACATTTCTTGGAAACATGTCCACCATCATCATTTTTAATGACCAAATAATAGTCCATTGCAACTGGGGATGTAATTTATGTACCACTCCCCATTTATTGGACATTGAGGTTTTGTTCTGGCTTGAGTTAGAGAGGATTTTTGAAGCTCCTATATAAAAAATAAGCAGGGATCTAAAATAGGAGTTTGAAGTTGTATTTGGGGCCTTTAAGTCTGGCTCTGCAGGCCAGGAGCCATGGGTGGTTAATCATTAGCAAGTGTGAATAACCCCCAGTGACACCCTGGGAGCTCATTATTCATTGCCTTTTTCAGGACACAATAACAAAGGCTGTCAGACCATTTACATTGTTGAACTAGATGACCAAATCTGCAAAATTAGAAAGGTTAATCCCAATGCAGGTAGTTTTTATAGAAAATTTGGCCAAGTATTCCAACATGTAAAAATAGGGCAAGATGCTTTCCCACAAAACAAATTCATACATGCTATCAGTGGAGGGAGGGAGTCAGCATATCCCCTGAAAGGCATGGAACATTTAAGTCAAGGCTTTCTCTTCTCCTGGCATATTTGGGAACAAGGGAACAATCTGTTATCTCCTGAAGTGTTCAGCAGGCCTCCACAGGATGTCATGAAAAAGCCAAAACAACTATCCCATATTACCATAAAAGGCAGGAAAACATCCTCATGTCCAAGCTACTTGGATATACTTTATTTTTAAAACTTAGATATATTTTTATTTTATTTTTCCAACCCATTTTGGGACCTGTCCTCAGCAACACATTTACAGGGTAGATGATCAGGTCTCCTGTTCAAGGTGAAATAAATGTTTGAATCAGTCTCTATTTTTCTCTCCCCTTCTGTTTGTGCTTGGCAACAGTCCACACTCAAGTGTACTAGTCCCGAATACAGTTTTTTAAAAGATCTTAAAAATAGCCAGGTGACCTCAGAAACAAAGACTCTGTCATGCCTAGAATGTCTTTCTTTGTTTTGCTTTTTTACTTTTATTACGGAAAAATTTAAATATCTAATATGGAGATCCTAGTATAATGAATCCTCACATCCCCATCACTTAGATGCAACAATTATCAGCCCAAGGCCGCTCTGGCTTCATACTCACGTACTCCCTTCTCTCCTATATTGTTTTGAAGCAAATACCAGACATCATATCATTTCTGGATAAGCTCTTAGAGTTAATGTTCTGGCTGGTAACTCTTCATTCCCTAGTCTAAGTGGTTTGTGTACTAAGGGGGCTAAGAAGAAGTCCCAGAATGATGCCCTGTTTTATCTTCCTTTCTAGTTATTTCTGTTTATCAACAGAAATTTTAAGAAAATTTAAACATTTTCTTCTTGCCAGGGAAAATAATTACATTTTATCTGTAGATGGCATTTTAAGGCTGTTAGTTCTCCTAGCCTCTTTTAGGGCCATACCTGAGGTAAATTTTCTTTTTTGGACAATTCTCTCTTCAAATAGTTATTGCCATTTCTCCTAGTTGAACAGTCAGACCACGTGTCCTCTGATTTTTTTTTTTTTTTTTTTTTTTGGTTCAGGCAACATGTTCATCGAATCAGTATCTCACTTTGAGATCTCTAGAACTACTGTTTTAGGTTACTGGCCCTGAAGAAATAAATTACTTTTAAAAACTAATGGCTACAAAGGTGTTTAAGGCAATTATTTCCTCCTTGGGTGTGTCCTGTCTATGTGAGAGACAAGAATAGGGAGATGGGGGAGGAAAGTCTAGAAAGATTTGATACATCTAGTGTGAAGTTGTTTAGTTGTTTTCAGCCAGTGCAGCCAGATGGTAACATGAAAACACACACAGGCCTTATTCCACAGGATAGAATCATGACATTCTGACCATAAAGTTTGAAAAAAGTACAATTTCAGGTAGCTGAAATGTTTTTACTTCCCCCCCTTTCTCCTTTGCCTCCTTTCTTCTCTCTCTATCTGTCTCATAATTCTTGGACACATTATCCCTCGCTGGAAATCAGAAATTGGTGAGTTCTAAATATTTTGTACTTCACAAGAATCCCATTTATTTATTTTTTATTTTATTTTATTTTATTTTATTTTTAAATTTTAAGTCGGCCCCATGCCCAGGGTGGGGGCTCAAACTCACAACCCTGAGATGAAGAGTCAGTCATGGCGCCCCTTAGTTTTAAAACTAAGTTTTAAAAACTAAACAAAACAACCATTTCAAAAAAGGGTCTGGATTTCTTGACTTAGGTTCACTTTGTTTTCATCTAATAAAATCATACGTTCACCTACCAGCCTTTTTATGAGAAAGAATATAGGAAAAAGCCTACACAAACTTCTCCTTCATCAGTCACTTGTCACTTCGTATTTGTCTGATTACAAAGTGCATTTTCTAAACAGATTAATGATTCTGTAAGCACAGTGCTTTGCCTTCTGTCGACATTTTGTTGAGCCTCCAAGAATTCTTGAGAACCCCCCACGCCCCGGCCACAGTCTGAGATACAGGCCCTTCTTTGTAGTTGAAATCCAATTCACAAAATAAAGTCTCCGTTTTTCATACTAATGATATTGTTTAGAAAAAGTCTCCTTTCCAATAGAACTTAAATGTACACTTGCTTTTCCCATTTCTCCAAAATCTGTATCTTATTTTGTAAATTGTAACTTGCATGAAAAACACAAAAAACTCTGATCCAGGGAGAATAATAACACAAATTTAGTTTGTTCAAGCCGTGAAAAAAAGGTTTAATGAAGTTACTGTTAAGGAATCCTTATCTGGTAACAGGCTGTCTAAGCTGGGAAAAAAAACCTTACAATGCTGGAATGGGAAGTTGACATTCATTCCTCATCGATTAGCTGATTAGCTGTAGGATTAGAGGCCTCCCCTCCATCCCCATGCCCGCCGCTCACACAGAGCAATTGTCCAAGCTGCAGATTGTTCTTGAGAAATAAAGACCAGAAAGCTTGGAGGACTTTGAGGAGTTTGTATTCTTTCTTCCAGGTCAAGGAAATCGAAGATTTATATTCTTTTAGCTGGGGTCCTCTAGATCTACACTCTAACCTTCATCCACTCCAGACATAACTTCAGTGTCCACAGAAACAAAACAAAAATAAAATTGTGTATGTCTAGAATTCAGCTTTATCTGTTGCCTTAAGTCCATCACTCTCAATGTAAAATAGTGTCTGTGTCCAAGTTGTGAGATTATGCCTCCCCTCTCTCTTGCAGGTTTTCTTTTCCTTCCTTCCTTCCTTCCTGACTTTATTCGTATATTTGAGAGTGACAGAGAGAGCAGGGGGAGGGCAGGCAGAAGGAGCCAGGAGCCCACTGAGGGGCTTATCCCAGGACCCTATGATCATGACCAGAGCCAAAGGCAGATGCTTAACCAACTGAGCCACCCAGGGGCCGTCTTGTAGCTTTTCCTGCAGTGAGCTTGGACTTATCTTTTATCATCACAAAAAACAGTAGGTGTTATTTTTTTTTAGTTAAAGAAAAGACCTTGGCCTCAGGTTCTAGGTACAATGAGAGGTTATGCATGAATGAAATAGTGATATTAAGTCACTTGGCAAATATTGACAAATATTCTTGAGAGCTCACTATGTGTACAGTGTGAAGCTGGCTGGTGTGAAGATTAAGTAAGCAAAGAACAATAGACGAATGTGCCCAGGAGTTCAAAGGAGGAAAAAAGACGAGTTGTTTAGTGAATTCTAAAAGCTGAAGGAAGTAGAATTGGCAAGGTTTTGAGAAAAAGGAAATCTCGTGTTCAAAGCTGGTGAGAGAACAACTCACCAATGTATAAAGTCTTGAAAATGGGTTCACTCTTTGGGGGATTCATTCTAAGGTTCAGTGGTCTAATTTGGCAGATACATGGAAGGTAAACCTCAAAAAACATATTGAGGTCAAACTGCTAGGCTGAGGTGGGGTATGGGGCCTTATTCTGTAGGGAATGGTGACTGTTTGGCAATACTTTTGGAGGACAAAGTTTGCCGTTTTCTCCAGAATGAATTAGAGGCAAAAAGTCTGGTTAAAGGGGTTTTAAAAAATTGAAGGCTTGGGAAAAAAAATCAATAAATAAAGATGGAAGGCCTGAAATGCCACTGTAGCTGTGAAAAAGGGAAATGATTTTTTTCACTTGGTACTCGAAGTTTCTAAAAAATAAGACAAGATTTATGGCACCTTGATATTTGATGCTGTACAGGCAATTACTACAAGTACTTCAAGTATAGAAGACACTTTACCACTGTTGATACTATAGAAGAATAATGAGTAACCTAGATGAGAATGTGGGCCTACTTCGGGCCAACCCAGTGCCAGAACTCAGACTGCACAAATCAGCCGTTTCAGTTTGCTTTAATTTTCCTGTTCATATGGCAGAGGTCAAAGGGTGCAACAGGCAAAGGCTTGCAGGAGGCTTGGTTTCTTGGTCACCGTCTTGGGATGCCTGCAGATGGGCTGTTGGCTCATTACTCCAGTGACTGAGATTACTTCCTGAGCCAGCTCATAACTATTACTTAAATAGGCCATTTCTTACTGTGATTGACAGGATGTTACGAGAACTCTGGTCTGGCAGGAGGCTGTTCCTTAAATGTTTTGTTGAATGAATCTGCAGTTTGTAATCAGTTCTGGGGAAGCAGCGCTGGTATTGTAGGATTAAAGTAGAAATCTGGGGCTGTCAACCTTCATTTACTTTTTTTTTTGTATGTGTGGTAAATTATACATAATGCAAAATGGTACGTGGTACCCTTTTGAGTGTACAGTTCTGTGGCATTAAGCACCTTTACTATGCTGGGCTACCATCTCCAGCACTAGAACCTTTCTCATGACCCTAAACTGAAAGTTTCTACCCACTGAACACTAACTCTCTGTTCCTCCCTCTCCCTAGCCCCTCACAACCTCTCTTCTACTTTCTGTCTCTATGACTACTACTATAGGTCCCTCAGATAAATTAAACATACAATATTTGTGCTTTTGAGACTTAATCTACAGAGTGTAATGTCTTTAAGGTCCATCCATGTTAGAGCTTGTGTCTGAATATCCTTATTTTCTCATTTATTTTTGTTTTGTGATTTTTTTAACATACTTTTGACTTTACAAAAAAGTGGTAAGAATAGTACAAATAACTCCCATATGCGCTTCACCACCCAGAATGTTCAGGTTTGGTTCATTTTACACACACACACACACACACAATCATTTCCCACAGATATGTCCCTTTTTTCTTTAATCAGTTGAGAATAAGTTGTAGGTATGTTGCCCCCTTGAGCTCAAAATACTTGCATGTTTATTTATTTATTTTTTAAAGATTTATTTATTTATTTATTTGACAGAGAGAGAGATCACAAGTAGGCAGAGAGGCAGGCAGGGGGGTGGGGAGCAGGCTCCCCACTGAGCAGAGAGCCCGATACTGGACTTGATTCCAGGACTCCGAGATCATGACCCGAGCCGAAGGCAGAGGCTTTAACCCACTGAGCCATCCAGGCACCCACTTGTTTATTTCTTAAGAACAAAGACATCCCCTTACATGATGCAATGATCAAACTTAGGAAACTAACGGGGCATCTGGGTGGCTCAGTCAGTTGGGTGGCTGGCTCTTGGTTTTGACTTGGGGTGTGATCTCAGGGTCCTGGGATTGAGCCCTACATCAGGCTCTGCACTAGATGGGGAATCCGCTTGAGGATTCTCTCTTCCTCCCCCTCATGCTCTCTCTCTCCCTCTACCTTGTCTCTTTCTCAAATGAATAAATGGGTCTTTAAGAAAAAATGAGGAAACTAATATTGATATAATGCTATTACCCTAAATACGGACCAGATTCATATTTTGCTAGTTGTCAATGTTTTTCATAAGAAGCAAAAATTTCTAGGCTAAGACCCAATCTAGAATTGCACGTATGTTTAGTCAGTATCCTTTCATCTGGAACAGACGGTCTTTTTCATTCATAACCTTGCCACTTTTGAAGAGTAAGTCCCGTTATTTTACAATAGCACACTCTGGCATTGCCTCACCTTTTTTCATAATTAGATAGCGGCTGTGCATTTTTGACAGATATATCGCAAAAGTGACGTTATATGCCCTTCTCAGTACAGTGTATTAGGTGGCACTAGGATTTCAATATTGACTTGTCCCCTTACTGGTAATATTAACTTTAATTACTTGGGTAAGGTGGTGTCAATCCACTGTGATTCTAGCTTGAATCAAATATAACCATCATATTTACCAACTTCTTCTTTTTTTTTTTTTTTTAGATTTTATTTATTCATTTGAGAGGGAGATAGAGCACAAGCAGAGGGAGAGGCGGGGTGGGGAGGGAGAAGCAAACTCCCTGTTGAGCTGGGAGCCCAATGTGGGGCTCAATCCCAGGACCTGGAGCCGAAAGCAGACGCTGAACCATCTTAGCCACCCAGGCACCCCCTTATTTACCAGTTTCTAACACCATTTCTTTTGCATTTATTTGTTGGCATTCTACTAATATTAGGCTTCTACTACTGTTCTACTGAGTGCTGTTCCTTCCTCATTTGTTTGTTTGCTTGTGTATTTATATCAGTATAGGTTTGTGGAATCCTATTCAGTGGGTTATAACCAATCGCTGTTATTTTGATGCTCAAATGGTCTCATATTTGGCCAGTGGGAGCACCTCAAATTGACTCCCATATCCTTTTGACTTGACTCTGTCATTTTTTGAGGACTTTTTCTTTTCTGGTATGGGAAAATGTTCCAGACTCATACTGATTTTCCCTGTCCTAGCTTTGATACCAATTATTTCTCCAAGAAATGCTAATTATTTTCAGTAGAGAAGGTATTTAGAAACCAAGACCTGGGCTCTAGGTGTGTTTATAACTACTGGAGTATCATTACTTTTAGGACCTGTCAGAGAGGGTAGAGGTGGACATATGTGTACACACACACACCTGTAACCATATGCTGAAAACCATGAGTTCATGGTTTCAATCCGACACCACAAGACTCATTTCAGTCTTCCTGGTTTTCATAGTTATAACTCTCTTCTCTGACAGGGAGAAACCTGTGTCACCTTACTCTTAAGCAGTTATCCCATGTTCAATTCTAGAATATATCAGTCACACCTCTGTAAAGAATAAACCTACTATTATAATTCGTTTTTTTTTTCTATAGTCTGAGGGTATAAGGTCAAAATACTATGTTCAAAAGTTACTTGAGTTAGTTCTTCATTCCATCCTGTTCAATGTGACTTATTCTTTTGAAATGCATTTAGGTTTATTTTTAAAATTTATATTCTATTTTATGGTTGCCCCATATTCTTTTGATTATATCATAATTTTTTTGTATTTAAAACAGTGGCGTTGGGGCACCTGGGTGGCTCAGTCAGTTAGACATCTGCCTTTGGCTCAGGTCATGAACCCAGGGGCCTGGGATTGAAACCTACACAGGGCTCCCTACTCAGCAGTGAGTCTGCTTCTCTTTCTCCCTCTGCTACTCCTCCTGCTTGTGTTCTCTCTCTCTGTCAAAATAAATAAAATCTTAAAAAGACACAAAAACAGTAGCGTGGTTCCAAAGTCAATACTAAGTATAAGGTTTACCTAAAGAAGGGTCAGTCCTGTAAGTTCCTCCCATGTAGGTAACTCCTCTAAGTAACCAAGACTATTAGTTTCTAGTGTTTCCTTCCTGTGTTTCTTTTTGCAAAAAAATAAGTAGATATATGTATATTTCTTTATTATATGGTAGTATACTATAGATGACCAATTCTCAAACTTTTTAATATCAGGGTCTCTTTGCGTTATTAAAAATTATTGAAGAAGTGAAGAGCTTTTGTTTATGTGGGTGGTATCCATTATATTTACTACATCAGAAATTAAAATCTGGGAAATTATAAAAACATTTACTAGTTCAATTAAAATTAACAATAATAAGCTCCTGAAATGTAAACACATTACATTTTTGTGAAAAATTACTCCATGTTCTCAAATAAAAAAACAGAAAGAAGGTGGCATTGTTTTATTTATTTATTTTTTTTACAAATCTCTTTGATGTCTGCCTCAATAGAATACAGCTGGATTCTCTTTCTGCTTCTTCAAGTGATCTCCTGCAGTTATATTGTTTTGATAGAAGCATGAAAAGAAAAGCTAGCCTCAAACAGACATGTCTTTGGAAAAGGGAAGAGTATTTTAAGTCTTTTCAAGTATTGTGCATGTTCTTTGATATTACTTTAAAACACAATAGTGATAGTTTCTTAAAAGTTAGTTGCTGCGTGGAATCTGAAGCTATTATCCATGAACTTTTAAAAATCCTCTTACATTAAAAAAAATCCTTTTACCTGAAAATCTATGGATCTACTTTATACTTTGACAGAATTTTTTTTTAAGGTTTTTACTTATTTATATGACACAGAGAGGGCAAGCAAGAGAGACAGAGAGCAAGCATAAGCAGGTGAAATGGCAGGTAGGGGAGAAGCAGACTTCACTCTGAGCAAAGAACCTGATGCCAAGCTTGATCCCAGGCCCCTGGGATCATGACCTGAGCTGAAGGCAGCCACTTAACCAACTGAGCCACCCAGGTGCCCCAATAGTATTTTTTAACCATGCATGATTTTGTACCATCATGCTTTAGTCATTTGGAAAATTATGGTTCACTTAAATATATGGATCTCCCAAATGTTGATACATTGCATTGTACAGAATGAATAAAAAATTGTTTGATTTAATATCATCTCTGAATCCATCAGAAAAATCTTTAAGCTGAAATCAGTAAGCTGAAAACCCCATGGTAGTGGGTGGGACTTTTTCAAAATTCTAATTTTGACTTGAGTTTAAATTTTACCACTAGTAATATATACTATCAGTTGTTTTGCTTGAAGAAATAGGTTCACTTCAGTCATTTCTGAGAAAACAAAACGAAACAAAACTATCAGATATCCATGTCTGAATAACAATAGTTTGTCATTTGTTCTTTCAAGTACAAATGGTGTTCCATGAAAAAGTGGCTAGTTCAGCTTGTAACTCAGACAACAGCAGAAATACTTTTCCTTGAGATAACCATCACACTCTGTGTGCATCAGAAGTGATTCATGTATACTTCCTATTTAGTCACACAAAATATTGAAAAGACATGTCCTTAGGGTCAAGTTTCAATAAAATTACCAATTTTAGGGGAACCTGAATTGGCTCAGTTGTTAAGTGTATGCCTTCACCTCAGGTCGTGATCCCTGGGTCCTGAGATTGAGCCCTGCATCAGGCTCCCTGCTCAGCTGGAAGCCTGCTTCTCCTCTCCCACTCGCCCTGCTTGTGTTCCTTTTCTCACTTTGTCTCTCTCTGTCAAATAAATAAATAAAATCTTTAAAAAATAAAAATAAATAAAATTACCAATTTTTACTGCTTCATCAAGGTGAAATTGTCTCCCCCACCCCTGCCCAAGAGTATGTTGTAGTAAAGTGTCCTTGTCACAAGCTTGATTTACAGTGGTCCCAGTAGTTTTACCCTCATTGTTTTTGTACCATCAGTGAGATGCCAACATAGTGAAAAAGACAAGTGATGACTTTGTAAGTAATATGAGGAAAAGAGTTTGACTGCACAGAAAATCTCAGGGACTCTCAGGTTGTGGACTTCATTTCGAGGACTGCCATAGATACTTTTTTGTATTTCCTTTTTTCACTTAAGAAATATATTCTGGCGGTGCCTGGGTGGCTCAGTGGGTTAAAGCCTCTGCCTTCAGCTCAGGTCATGATCCCAGGGTCCTGGGATTGAGCCCCACATGGGGCTCTCTGCTCAGCCGGGAGCCTGCTTCTCTCTCCCTCTCTGCTGCTCTGCCTACTTATGATCTCTGTCTGTCAAATAAATAAATAAAATCTTAAAAAAAAGAAAAAGAAATATGTTCTGGAAATTTCTCCATATTAGTTTATAGAGATCAACTTTATTATTATTTTTTTTAATAGTTCCATAGTACTCCATAGTATGGATGCACCATACTTGAATTACTTTCTTATGTTTGGACATTTAGACTGCAGTTACAAACAACTTTGTAGTGAACAGTCTTTTTTTTTGGGGGGGGGTAGTGAACAGTCTTGTGCATATGTATTTTGTATTTTCATAGTATTGAAGATGTTTCCCAAGGACAACTTCCTAGAAGTGCATTTGCTGTGTCAAACATGTGTGGTTTTGTTAAATGTTGCCAAATTCCACTTCACAATGCAAATTTACATTTCTACCAGTAATGAATAGGAGCTCCTATTTCTTTACACCTCACAACAAAGTATAATGCAGAAGATAGAAACATAAATTAATCATATATTAGACCCATAGGTTATCTATGAAGCTGACACCAACCTTTTCTGAGAACTTTTTTCTCTAATACCAGTCTATGGGATGACTGATTTAAGTAGACCCTAGCCAAAGCTGGGCCAGATTCCCTATCATGGGAACTCTGGAATCAGAAAGGTGGTGTCATTCTGTCTCTGTTAGGAAATGAAGTAAAATTGGAGCCAGTTCAATTATATTTGGTTGTATACCAACCCATGTAGAGAAAATCTGCTCTATAGAAGCAGAGGTGAGAATAACCCCATTTTCCTGATATCTTCTCTAATTCCTGTTTTAGATCCTGCAAGGGTTGGTTGAACTTCCAGCCCTTGGATTATAGTAGACTTGTTACATATTATTGCTCCCAGATACTCTTCGTATTATTACTGATTGGCGACTTATAATAAAAAGAATCACAATTAAGAAAAAGAGTTACAATGTAATGAGATGATACCTGAACATAAACCTGCATTAATTAGGTTATAAGCTTTCATTGTTTTAACAAAGGCCCAAATAAATAAGAAAGAACTTTATTTCTCTCTGTGTCAGTCTGAATATAAGCATTCCAGGGGGGTAATATGGCAGCTCTGAGGTGCTGAGGATCACCTCACTTAGCCTTCTATTTTGCGGCTCCACCCTGGCTGTACTCTCGGGTTTTTTTTCTTTTAACAATGTATTTATTTATTTTAGAGAGAGAGCCCAAGAGGCCCTGAGCAGAGGGAGAGGGTCAAAGAGAAATCTCCAGCAGACTACCCACTAAGAAAGGAGCTGGACACAGAGCATGATCCCAGGACCCTGAGATCATCACCTGAGCCAAAATTAAGAGTCAGACACTCAACCAGCTGAGCCACCCAGGTGCCCCTGTGGCTGCTGTCTTGTAATCTGAGATGCTTGCTTTAGCTCTTGCCACCTATCACCTCTTCAGACACTGGAGAGAGAGAAAGGAACAGGGCAGGCATGCCTATTTCTTTTAATAGCTTAAGAATATATGGTATGTATATATTCTCACATCCCATGAACTAGAACCAAGTCACATAGTCAAACCCAGGTGCTAAGGAGGTTGAGAAATATAGCCTTTGGCTGACTGGCCATGTGCTAATCTAAAATTTGATAATTCTGTTGCTAGAGGAAGAGGGGGAAATGCATACAGCCCACCCCCCTGATCAGCCAATTATACATGCTCAGCCTTCTTCCTATAGATAAAACACACTTGTCCCACATTCAAGTGAAACAACACAAAATCCCATCTGACCACTTCACTCAGTTCAAAATCTAGGATCTCTGTGACATACATTCCTCCATCAGGACACTCTGTGACTCTTTCATGTGAGCATCTTCTGAAAAACAAGTTATCTGTCCTCCCCACCTCCACTCACCAAAAACAATGGTGAATTAGGAATGGAATCATAAGAATACTCTTTCAGAAAAAGAGGGAAAGGGAGAGAAACAGCAATCATTGTCCTACAGCAATGGTGTAATGTGTGCTAAGGTGAAAGGCTCCCTGCCCTGGCGGTAAAGTTTGTTTCCCCATTAGACCCCCACTCTGCAAGGAGTCTCCTTCATCACCCTCTGTGGCTTTCGGCTCTGCCTCTGGAAGATTCTTCAATCAGTTATCCTTCATAACCACATCTGAAATGGTTTTGAAGTGTATGCTCCTCCCTAGGTTCAGTTGTGGGGTCCTGGGGATTGCTTTAGGGGTTGAAGAATTACAAGTTCTTGAAGATCAGTCTTGTGGATTCTTAATATATTTCTGGTATATTTCCTTCCACTCAGCTCCTCGATCAAGTAACCACAACCACACATGGTGTCTGGAAGGCCTGAAGAGCCTCCTCTTTTACTCACTGGCTGGTACATGGCTCCTATCCACACTCAAAATATTATGGTGGATATCACCTGAAGCCATGTGAAGCAACTGGCTTAGGTAGGAAAGCAACCAAACTTTATTAATCTGGCTAGCTCCTGTTGACTGGTAAAGAGCACATGAGAAAGGTTTTACTAATCATCCTTAGTGGAAATGTATTCCATTTTACTCTGCTTTCAGACCTACCTCTTGCCTGGACTCATCCCTCTCATAGGACTTAGCTAAAGACAGAAAAAGCAATCAGTATATATATATAGATACAGATACAGATACAGATATAGATATAGATATAGATATAGATATAGATATAGATATAGATATAGATA